>NW_006770014.1:1393792-1421107 GCF_000442215.2 Lipotes vexillifer
TTGAAAGTTTGTTTTTAATTTAGCATGTTAAAGATGTCAATCAATTGTCATCTAGATTCCATAGTTTTTCAAAGATAATTCTATAGTAATTCTTTTCTTTGCTCTTCTGTATAAATGTTTCTTTTTTCTCTGAGTACTTTTTCTTTGATTTTCAGCAGTTTGAATGAAAATTGCCTAGGAATGTTTTGAGGGGAAAGTACTATTTAGCTGGGTGTTTTCTGAGGCCCCTGGATCTATAATTTTTGTTTCTTTCATTAATTTTGGAAAAGTCTTGGTCATTTTATCTTTAAAGTTTCTTCTGTCCTGTACACTTTCTCTTTTTCTTTATGGATTCTAATTACATGCATATCAGACCTTTTGATATTGTCCCACAGCTCTTGAAGCCTCTTGTTTCTTTGTTTGTTTTACTCTTTTTTCTTTTTGTGTTTTAGTTTGGGTAATTTCTATTGAACTATCTTCAAGTTTGCTGTTTATTTCCTTAGTTTTATCAAATCTACGGATGAGCCCATCAAAGACATTCTTCATCCCTGTTACCATGTTTTTTGAAAATTTTCTAGCATTTCCATTTGATTTTTTTATGATTTCTGTCTCTGTGTTGTAATTCTCCATCTGTTCATTCATGCTGTTCACCTTTCCTACTCTTGCCTTTATAGTATTAATCATAAATATTTTAAATTCCCTATCTGATACTTTTAACAATTGGGCATAACTTGAGTCTGGTTTTGTTAACTTCATCTCCTGATCGTCTGTTATTTTGGTTTTTGCTTTTGGTGTGTTGTTTTGTTTGAAAGCCAAACATCTTGTGTAGACTAAGCCAAACATCTCTTGTGTAAAGGGTTAGATAAATAGTAGGTATTCCTGAAAATGGGCACACTGTTTCCTTTGCTAGGTCTCTAGCATGCTGTGAGTCAACCTAGTCAAGAATTGAGTTGCTTTGGGGATTTATTGTTGCTATAGTTATTCCTAGTGCATGACAGGCTTCAAATTCCTTTAGTGTTATCTTATGCTTAGGGTAGGAGTTGATTCGTCAGAGGGTTTTCCTCAGTGTTTGTTCTACCCACAGCTTCAGGTCTTTTATTTGCACTTGCACTTCAGAGAGGGTCTCTTCACATGCTTATACCCCTCTCCCAGCTGTAGACCACTAATACTTGTTACTCAGTGCTTGGTAGGCAGGCGGTGGAAACAGGGGGATGTTTTCTGTTGTTCTGGTTCAGCTTCGGTCTTTGACAGATACTGTGTCACTGGGTCTCAGAGGTGGAGACTTCTTACTGTTCCCACCCCTCCAACCAGTAGCAGGAGGTTTCTAATGATCTGGGCCCAGGGCATTTTCTTGCCCCACTAAGGGAGAGAATATTTTGTTGTTGTTCCCTTTTTCCAGCTGCAATGGGTTTTTAACTCTGGCCTGAAGGCAATAGAGTTTGGTACCCTTCTCACAGAAGCTGGAGGTTTTTGATCAGTAGGAAAAATAGGAAAGAAGGGCATTACATCTTCCTGCAATGCTGCTGCTCCTCTCCAGAGGGCCTGCACTGCAAGAAAGACTTGCCCCTCAGTCTTTCTCATGAGTACCCATGGAGAAGAGCATGCAAGTGTTTCTGAACAACCCTTATGTCTACGGTTCTCACAGTTTCCATACTCTCATGCTAGCCAACATTCACCCTTTAGAATTTATTAAACTTTTTAGCTAAAACTTTCTTGCACAGTTGAATGAAATCCAATTTCTGCTACAGGTAAGCAAGCGCTTGTTGCATTCCATTTCTATTTAGAAACACCAGCCTTACCTTATATTTTAAATTGTTTGTTTGCCCTGAGACATAAGCTCTCTGATAGTTCAAGAAAAGTTGTGAATTCGACAATTAACTGCCTTTTTGTTGTGGTGACAGTAAGAATGGTCTCTTTCCAGTATTCTCCATCCCAAGTGGGAGCCAGAAATTCCCACTTCACTTTTAGTTATCACCAAATTTCTCTCCTTTTAGCAGTAAAACCTAAAAAAGAAATTGTCTATACTCACTTTCTTCAATTTATCTCATCCCATTTTTATATTTTTCCCCTACCACATATGAAGGTTTATAAACTATAAGATTATCGGTGACCTACAAGTTACAAATCCCTGAGTTAATATTTAGTCCTCATCCTAATTAGCATGTTAATAGTTCTTAACACAGCTAGCCTCTCCTGTCCCCTGAGATATTTTCTTATTTGCCTCCAGGATGTCACACTCTCTGGATTCATCTCCTCTCTTCATGGCTACCCCTTCTTGGTTTCTTCCCTGAGAAGATTCCTTACCTTTCAATCTCTAAATGATACAGTATCCCAGGAATCACTCCTGGGACTTCTTTCCTCTATCTACATTCACACCTTCAATCTCATCTAGTCTCAAGGCTTTACATATCATCTATAAATTGATGACCCCAGATTTATATCTACAGATTTATATATTTGGAATTCTCCTCTGACCTCCAGGTTTACATGTACAACTTCCTACGTGATGTCTCCATCACTTAGGATTTCTAGAAGGCATTTCAAAAGGAATATATCCAAATCTGAGCACCTGATCACCCTGGTAATACTGTTCCTCCTATAATCCTCCCCAACTCAGTAAATGGCAAAATCCATCATCAAAAAATCTACAAACAATAAATGCTGGAGAGGGTGTGGAGAAAAGGAACCCTCTTGCATTGTTGGTGGGAATGTAAACTGATACAGCCACTATGGAGAACAGTATGGAGGTTCCTTAAGAAACTAAAAATAGAACCACCACACGACCCAGCAATCCCACTACTGGGCATATACCCTGACAAAACCATAATTCAAAAAGAGTCATATACCACAATGTTCATTGCAGCTCTATTTACAGTACCAGGACATGGAAGCAACCTAAGTGTCCACCCACAGATGAATGGATAAAGAAAATGTGGCACATATATACAATGGAATATTACTCAGCCATAAAAAGAAACAAAACTCAGGTATTTCTAGTGAGGTGGATGGACCTAGAGTCTGTCATACAGAGTGAAGTCAGAAGGAGAAAAATAAATACTGTATGCTAACACATATATATGGAACCAAAAAAAAAAAAAATTGTTCTGATGAACCTAGGGGCAGGACAGGAATAAAGATGCAGAGGTAGAGAATGGATTTGAGGACACAGGGAGAGGGAAGGGTAAGCTGGCACAAAGTGAGAGAGTGGCATGGACATATATACACTACCAAATGTAAAATAGATAGCTAGTGGAAAGCAGCTGTATAGCACAGGAAGAGCAGCTCAGTTCATTTTGATCACCTAGAGGGGTTGGATAGGGAGGGTGGGAGGGGATAAGGGGATGTATGTATATGTATAGCTGATTCACTTTGTTATACAGCAGAAACTAACACACCATT
The DNA here is from genome assembly GCF_000442215.2 of Lipotes vexillifer. Taxonomy (NCBI): domain Eukaryota; kingdom Metazoa; phylum Chordata; class Mammalia; order Artiodactyla; family Lipotidae; genus Lipotes; species Lipotes vexillifer. The sequence goes on from NW_006770014.1 coordinate 1,397,171, forward strand.
ATAAACCAATTATACTCCAATAAAGATGTTAAAAATAAACAAACAAATAAATAAATAAATGGCAAAATACACACTGCTATTTGCTTATGATAAAAATTCTCACATCATCAATTCCTCTACTTTTTAAAAAATTTTTTAATTTTTATTTTTTCAAACAGCAGGTTCTTATTAGTCATCAATTTTATACACATCAGTGTATACATGTAAATCCCAATCGCACAATTCATCACACCACCACCCCCATCACCCCGCCTCTTTCCGCCCATGGTCCATATGCTTGCTCTCTACATCTGTGTCTCAATTTCTGCCCTGCAAACTGGTTCATCTGTACCATTTTTCTCGGTTCCACATATATGCATTAATATACGGTATTTGTTTTTCTCTTTCTGACTTACTTCACTCTGTATGACAGTCTCTAGATCCATCCACATCTCAACAAATGACCCAATCTCATTCCTTTTTATGGCTGAGTAATATTCCATTGTATATGTATACCACAACTTCTTTATCCATTCATCTGTCGATGGGCATTTAGGTTGCTTCCATGACCTGGCTATTGTAAATAGTGTAAATTGGGGTGCATGGGTCTTTTTGAATTATGGTTTTCTCTGGGTATATGCCCAGTAGTGGGATTACTAGATCATATGGTAATTCTATTTTCAGTTTTTTAAGGAATCTCCATTCTGTTCTCCATAGTGGCTGTATCAATTTACATTTCACCAACAGTGCAAGAGGGCTCCCTTTTCTCCACACCCTCTCCAGCATTTGTTGTTTTTGATTTTCTGACGATGCCCATTCTAACTGGTGTGAGGTGATACCTCATTGTAGTTTTGATTTGCATTTCTCTAATAATTAGTGATGTTGAGCAGCTTTTCATGTGCTTCTTGGCCATCTGTATGTCTTCTTGGAGAAATTTCTATTTAGGTCTTCTGCCCATTCTTGGATTGGGTTGTTTTCTTCATATTGAGCTGCATGAGCTGTTTATATATTTTGGAGATTAATCCTTTGTCCCTTAATTCGTCTGCAAATATTTCCTCCCCTTCTGAGGGTTGTCTTTTTGTATTGTTTATGGTTTCCTTTGCTGTGCTTAAGCTTTGAAATTTCATTAGGTCCCATTTGTTGATTTTTGTTTTTATTTCCATTACTCTAGGAGGTGGATCAAAAAAGATCTTGCTGTGATTTATGTCAAAGAGTCTTCTTCCTATGTTTTCCTCTAAGAGTTTTATAGTATCCAGTTCTTACATTTAGGTCTCTAATCCATTTTGAATTTATTTTTGTATATGGTGTTAGGGAGTGTTCTAATTTCATTCTTTTAAATGTAACTGTCCAGTTTTCCCAGAACCACTTATTGAAGAGACTGTCTTTTCTCCACTGTATATCCTTGCCTCCTTTGTCATAGATTAGTTGACCATAGGTGCATGAGTTTATCTCTGGGCTTTCTATCTTGTTCCATTGATCTATGTTTCTGTTTTTCTGCCAGTACCATATTGTCTTGATTACTGTAGCTTCGTAGTATAGTCTGAAGTCAGGAAGTCTGATTCCTCCAGCTCCGTTTTCTTCCCTCAAGACTGCTTTGGCTATTCGGGGTTTTTTGTGTTTCCATACAAATTTTAAGATTTTTTTCTAGTTCCGTAAAAAATGCCATTGGTAATTTGATAGGGATTGCACTGAATGTTTAGATTGCTTTGGGTAGTATAGTCATTTTCACAATATTGATTCTTCCAATCCAAGCACATGGTATATCTCTCCATCTGTTGGTATCATTTTTAATTTCTTTCATCAGTATCTTATAGTTTTCTGCATATAAGTCTTTTGTATCCCTAGGTAGGTTTATTCCTAGGTATTTTATTCTTTTTGTTGCAATGGTAAATGGGAGTGTTTCCTTAATTTCTCTTTCAGATTTTTCATCATTAGTGTATAGGAATGCAAGAGATTTCTGTGCATTAATTTTGTATCCTGAGACTTTACCAAATTCACTGTTTAGATATAGTAGTTTTCTGGTGGCATTTTTAGGATTCTCCATGTATAGTACCATGTCATCTGCAAACAGTGACAGTTTTACTTCTTCTTTTCCAATTTGTATTAGTTTCATTTCTTTTCCTTCTCTGATTGCCGTGGCTAGGACTTCCAAAACTACGTTGAATAATAGTGGTCAGGTTGGACATCCTTGTCTTGTTCCTGATCTTAGAGGATATGCTATCAGTTTTTCTCCATTGAGAATGATGTTTGCTGTGGGTTTGTCATATATGCCCTTGCTTATGTTGAGGTAGGTTCTCTCTATGCCTGCTTTCTGCAGAGTTTTTATCATAAATGGGTGTTGAATTTTGTCAAAAGCTTTTTCTGCATATATTTAGATGATTATGTTGTTTTTCTTTTTCAGTTCATTAATATGGGGTATCACATTGATCGATTTGCATATATTGAAGAATCCTTGCATCCCTGGTATAAACCCCACTAATCTTGGTGAATGATTCTTTTAATGTGTTTTTGGATTCTGTTTGCTTGTATCTTTTTTGAGGATTTTTGCATTTTTGTTCATCAGTGATATTGGTCTGTAATATTCTTTTCTCATAGAATCCTTGTCTGGTTTTGGTAGCAGGGTGATGGTGGCCTCATAGAATGAGTTTGTGAGTGTTCTTTCCTCTGCAATTTTTTGGAAGAGTTTGAGAAGGAAGGGTGTTAGCTCTTCTCTAAATGTTTGATAGAATTCACCTGTGAAACCATCTGGTCCTGGACTTTTGTTTGTTGAAAGATTTTTATCACAGTTTCAATTTCATTATTTGTGACTGGTCTGTTCATATTTTCTATTTCTTCCTGGTTCAGTCTTGGAAGGTTATACCTTTCTAAGAATTTGTCCATTCCTTCCAGGTTGTCCATTTTACTGGCATAGAGTTGCCTGTAGTAGTCTCTTAGGATGCTTTGTATTTCTGCGGCGTCTGTTGCAACATCTCCTTTTTCATTACTAATTGTATTCATTTGAGTATTCTCCCTCTTTTTTTTTTTTTTTTTTGCGGTATGCGGGCCTCTCACTGCCATGGCCTCTTCCATTGCGGAGCACGGGCTCCGGACGCGCAGGCTCAGCGGCCATGGCTCACGGGCCCAGCCGCTCCGCGGCATTTTGTTTTTGTGTTTGCGGTATGCGGGCCTCTCACTGTTGTGGCCTCTCCCGTTGCGGAGCACAGGCTCCGGACATGCAGGCTCAGCGGCCATGGCTCACGGGCCCAGCTGCTCCACAGCATGTGGGATCTTCCCAGACCGGGCCACGAACCCATGTCCCCTGCATCAGCAGGCAGACTCTCAACCACTGCGCCACCAGGGAAGCCCTCTCCCTCTTTTTTTGATGAGTCTGACTAATGATTTATCAATTTCGTTGACCTTCTCAAAGAATCAGCTTATAGTTTTATTGATCTTTGCTATTGTTTTCCTTGTTTCTATTTCATTTATTTCTGCTCTGATCTTTATGATTTCTTTCCTTCTGCTAACTTTGGGTTTTGTTTGTTCTTCTTTTTCTAGCCCCTTTAGGTGTAAGGTTAGATTGTTTATTTGAGATTCTTGAGGTAGGCTTGTATAGCTATAAACTTCCCTCTTAGAACTGCTTTTGCTGCATCCCATAGGTTTTGGATTGTCGTGTTTTCATTGTCATTTGTCTCTAGGTATTTTTTGATTTCCTCTTTGATTTCTTCAGTGATCTCTTGGTTATTTAGTAACATATTGTTTAGCCTCAGGATGTTTGTGTTTTTTACGTTTTTTCCTCTGTAATTCATTTCTAATCTCAGAGTGTTGTGGTCAGAAAAGATGCTTGATATGATTTCAATTTTCTTAAATTTACTGAGGCTTGATTTGTAACCCAAGATGTGATCTATCCTGCAGAATGTTCCATGCACACTTCAGAAGAAATTGTAATCTCCTGTTTTGGATGGAATGTCCTATACATATCAATTAAATCTATCTGGACTATTGTGTCATTTAAAGCTTCTGTTCCCTTATTTATTTTCATTTTGGATGATCTGTCCATTGGTGTAATTGAGGTGTTAAAGTCCTCCACTATTATTGTGTTACTGTCGATTTCCACATTTATAGCTGTTAGCAGTTGCCTTATGTATTGAGGTGCTCCTATGTTGGGTGTATATATATTTATAATTGTTATATCTTCTTCTTGGATTTATCCTTTGATCATTATGCAGTGTCCTTCCTTGTCTCTTGTAACATTCTTTATTTTAAAGCCTATTTTAACTGAGTATTGCTTCTCCAGCTTTCTTTTGATTTCCATTTGCATGGAATATCTTTTTCCACCCCCTCACTTTTAGTCTGTATGTGTCCCTAGGCCTGAAGTGGGTCTCTTGTAGACAGCATATATATGGGTCTTGTTTTTGTATCCATTCAGCAAGCCTGTGTCTTTTGGTTGGAGCATTTAATCCATTCACGTTTAAGGTAATTATCGATATGTATGTTCCTATGACCATTTTCTTAATTGTTTTGGGTTTGTTTTTGTAGGTCCTTTTCTTCTCTTGTGTTTCCCACTTAGAGAAGTTCCTTTAGCATTTGTTGTAGAGCTGGTTTGGTGGTGCTGAATTCTCTTAGCTTTTGCTTGTCTGTAAAGCTTTTGATTTCTCCATCGAATCTGAATGAGATCCTTGCCGGGTAGAGTAATCTTGGTTGTAGGTTCTTCCCTTTCATCACTTTAAGTATATCATGCCACTCCCTTCTGGCTTGTAGAGTTTCTGCTGAGAAATCAGCTGTTAACCTTATGGGAGTTCCCTTGTATGTTATTTGTCATTTTTCCCTTGCTGCTTTCAATAATTTTTCTTTGTCTTTAATTTTTGCCAATTTGATTACTATGTGTCTCGGCGTGTTTCTCCTTGGGTTTATCCTGTATGGGACTCTCTGCGCTTCCTGGACTTGGGTGGCTATTTCCTTTCCCATGTTAGGGAAGTTTTCGACTATAATCTCTTCAAATATTTTCTCGGGTCCTTTCTCTCTCTCTTCTCCTTCTGGGACCCCTATAATGCGAATGTTGTTGCGTTTAATGTTGTCCCAGAGGTCTCTTAGGCTGTCTTCATTTCTTTTCATTCTTTTTTCTTTATTCTGTTCCGCAGCAGTGAATTCCACCATTCTGTCTTCCAGGTCACTTATCCGTTCTTCTGCCTCAGTTATAATCAGCTATTGATTCCTTCTAGTGTAATTTTCATTTCAGTTATTGTACTGTTCATCTCTGTTTGTTTGTTCCTTAATTCTTCTAATTCTTAATTCTTCTTAATTCTAATTCTTAATTCTTCTTCTTAATTCTTCGTTAAACCTTTCTTGCATCTTCTTGATCTTTGTCTCCGTTCTTTTTCTGAGGTCCTAGATCATCTTCACTATCATTATTCTGAATTCTTTTTCTGGAAGGTTGTCTATCTCCACTTCATTTAGTTGTTTTTCTGGGGTTTTATCTTTTTCCTTCATCTGGTACATAGCCCTCTGCCTTTTCATCTTGTCTATCTTTCTGTGAATGTGGTTTTTGTTCCACAGGCTGCAGGACTGTAGTTCTTCTTGCTTCTGCTCTCTGCCCTCTGGTGGATGAGGCTATCTAAGAGGCTTATGCAAGTTTCCTGATGGGAGGGACTGGTGATGGGTAGAGCTGACTGTTGCTCTGGTGGGCAGAGGTCAGTAAAACTTTATTCCGCTTGACTGCTGATGGGTAGGGCTGGGTTCCCTCCCTGTTGGTTGTTTGGCCTGAGGCAACCCAACACTGGAGCCTACCTGGGCCTTTGGTGGGCCTAATGGTGGACTCTGGGAGGGTCACACCAAGAAGTACTTCCCAGAACTTCTGCTGCCAATGTCCTTGTCCCCACAGTGAGCCACAGTCAGCCCCTGCCTCTGCAGGAGACCCTCCAACACTAGCAGGTAGGTCTGGTTCAGTCTCCCCTCAGGTCACTGCTCCTTCCACTGGGTCCCGATGCACACACTACTTTGTGTGTGCCCTCCAAGAGTGGAGTCTCTGTTTCCCCCAGTTCTGTCGAAGCCCTGCTATCAAATCCCAGTAGCCTTCAAAGTCTGATTCTCTAGGAATTCCTCCTCCCATTGCCAGACCCTCAGGTTAGGAAGCCTGACGTGGGGCTCACAACCTTCATTCCAGTGGGTGGACTTCTGTAGTATAAGTGTTCTCCAGTCTGTGAGTCACCCACCCAGCAGTTATGGGATTTGATTTTACTGTGATTGCGCCCCTCCTACCTTCTCATTGTGTCTTCTCCTTTGTCTTTGGAAGTGGGGTATCTTTTTTGGTGAGTTCCAGTGTCTTCCCGTCAATGATTATCCAGCATCTAGTTGTGATTCTGGTGTTCTCCAATTCCTCTACTTCTTTTGTATGCTATATCCAGTAAGTCAACAAAACCCATCAGATCTGCCTTCAAGATACTTGCATAAGATGACCACTTATATTTGCCAGCATGACCACTTGATAAAGCCACCATAATTTTTGTCTTACTGCAAAAGCCTCTAAGCTTATTTCCCTGCTTAACTCTTCTGAAGCCAGATTCTGGTAGGTGTAAGTCAAAATCTCATTTGTGCACGCAGAATCCTACAATGTCTTCCCAAGTCACTCAGAGTAATAGCCAAAGTCCTTACCGTGACCTGGAAGACTGCACAGTCTGACCCCCCAGCATACTCTGACTTCAACTTCTAGTACTTTCCCTAGGTTTCTCTTTGTTTTAGCCACACTGACTTTTTTTGATGTTCCTCAAATATGCCAGGTAAGCTTCGTGTTACTTCAGGGTCCTTGCAATTGCTCTTTCCTTTCTTGAGATGTTTTTCTACCAAAAAATGTATGTGTTTTATTTCTGAACCTCCTTCAGGCCTTTCTTTACTCAAATACCACCTCCTTGGAGTCCTTTCCTGGCCACTAATATAAAATTGCAGCCTCCTCTCCAACTGTCTCTTGCCCTAATTTCTCACTTTGTTTTTCTCCTTAGAACTTACAGCCATCTAACATAATACATATTAAATTATATATGTTTATTGCCTTCATTTATCCCACAAGAATATAAAGGTATGGAATTTTGTAAGCATTGTTTACTGCTGTATCTTTAGCCTTGAAAAACATTCATAGCACATAGTAGGGGCTCAACAAATATCTGTTGAATCAATGAAATCTGTCACAGTCTAGAATTTTTTAAATGGTTGGGAACTTCACTCAGCCTTCATGTCAGAGCCACTTTTCTTTTCTTTTCTCTTTTTTTCCCCTAAAACCATGAAATGGTGCTACCATCCTCCTTACTGCATCAGGACATTACAAGTAAAAAGTTTAATCTGCTTCTTGCACTGGCAGCTCATGAGCTCAGATTTACTGATCTCTGAGGGCATTTATGTACCCACTGTTTATTTATTTTGGAATTATTTTATTATCAGCTTTGCATGGTTATAAACCATTGCCAGGACCTAAAGCCCTCAGAGGACTGTTATTACTCATCTTCAGGATGCTCCCTGACCTGACCTTCAGAAATAACTGCAGCTCCTTTCAGAAGCTGGAGATAATAAAATCTTCCTTACTTGCTCTGGGCCGAAGAGATTACTACTCAGCGCCAACAACAAGCTGCAACTCTCAAGAATCATCACGCCTGCCCACCATGCACCACAAGAGGTACACCCTTCCTCACATTAGAAAGGCCTTTGGAATCACTCAGTGGTGTGTTTAAAGGCTTTGTTCATGTGTAGGTCTTTCTCTTCCCACAACAAACAAAAAACAATTTCTGCCTTCATTCTTTAACTTAAAAAGGAAGAAAATTCTTTAAATTATGGGAAGAAAATTATTCTATAGAAAGTTTCAAAAATAGAACAAGTTGCCTATAATCACACCATCCCAAGACAACCAACTTCTTCAATTTTGTGTATCACTTTTCCACCTTTTTTCATATAAATAATTTATAGTAGTAAGTTTAGTGTACATGCAATTGTGTATCTTTTTGAAAATAAATATTACAATCATCATTTATTAGGTGGTTAACAAAAATTTAATGAGCACAAACTATGAGCCATGTACTCTTCTGGACATGTGGCTTATGTAACCAAGAATTACAACCTGTCTTCCAGGGGCTCTAAATCAGCATTTTTCAATAGCAACATAATGTAAGCAACCTATATAAGCTCAAATTTTCCAAGAAATGGGTAAAATTGGTTTTACTGACATATTTTAACCCAGTATATCTCAAATATTATCATTTCAACATATAAATGATATAAAATTGTTAATAAATTATGTTTATAATTATTAGTAATTATTATAATTGTTATTAAAGTATGTTACTCTTTTTCCAAACCAAGTCTTCAAAATCTGATGTCTATTTCACTCCTGTATCGTATCTCAGTTTGGATGAGCCCCATGTCGAATGCTTAAAGGCTAGCAGCAACCATACTGGACAGGGCACTTTTCCATGTTTCTAGTTGTTTTCTTCACAGTTATCATCTTTCATGTCTTCCTAACAAGCCATTGGATTTCTTGTGTCCTTCTCTTCTTAATGAACATTTATCTCCATTTTTTTCACAATTATAACTCATACAGCAATGAATTTATTTTTCCGTATTTTGAATTAGTATTTAATTAGACTACACTCACAGATATGAATGATTGCGGCAAAAGGTTCAAACATGGTAACAGTTTTGTTACACATTTCTGAGTTGCTCTGCAAAAACACAGAGTGATTTTACCTGCCCCCAGCCATGTGTGTGAGCCAGCTTCACTGAGAATACCCTACCCGCACCTTGCATTTCCACATCCTTCCCGATGTCCTTCCAGGCTTCTTGGGCTTTAGCTTTCCAGAGTTGTCTTCTGTTATTTTGTTTGCCTTTTTTTATTTGGTTTCTTTGGTTCTGCTTGCTTTCCTTGATTTAGGGTATACATTGGTTTTGCTGTTGCTGTTGTTTTTATATTAGAAAATAAAGTCCCAATTCTAATTCCTCTCACTCCTAACAGAATTTCTCCTCAATATGAGGCCAACCCCTACCCAGCAAGGAAATGCAGATTAAAGCAGGATGGAATTTTCAGTCACCTTTAACCCTTTTCTTTCTTATTCTCACTCCTAAAAGAAAAATATCTTCTAGAATGGTAATATACCTCATAGTTATGCTATGAAAAACAAAAAATTAATTAGGAAGAGATATATTTGCTGGTTTATCTGTTTTATGAGTCTAAACAATATGAAAACCCAGAGTTAATCTGGTCTGCCCATTTTGAATGCAAAAGGTAGCAGCCGGATGAAGAAGGGATCCAAAGGAAGAAGAGAGAACAATGGAAAGAGAGGTAGAATTCTTCACATTCAACCCTGAAGGAAAGGACAGCTGAGGTCAGCATTAAAGAAATATTTATGATCTGTTCTAGATGTTAAGAAACAAGACAAGCCTAAGTTTGTGTTATTTCTGGTTACAGACTGGGTCTGTCTGTATACCTTTCTTGTCATTGTGGGTCAAAATAATAGGGTCACATGTATTTTTGCCTAATTAAATAATACAAACATATTCCATCGGTATTTTGTTTGCATTTTTAAGACAACAAAAATGAAATATTTTCTATAACTTTGTTTCTGGTTGGAACATACATGTTTTTTACCTTTTATCTTGAAATAATTTTAGACCTACAGAAATGTTGCAAAGGGAGTACAGAGAATTCCCATATACACTGCACTAAGCTTACCCAATGTTCACATTTCACATAACCATGGTAAATTTATTTAACATCAGTACAATACTACTAACTAAACTACAATTTTTACTTGAATTTCACCAGTTCTTCTACTAATGTCCTTTTATTTGTTCTAGGATCTTATCTAGGACATCACAACACATTTAGGGATCATGTCTCCAGTCTGTGACAGTTTCTCATTCTTTCCTTGTCTTTCATGACCTTGACGTTTCCAAAGGGCATTCAGGTCAGGCATTCTGTAGAATGTCTCTCAATTTGTGTTTTCTAATGTTTTCTCATGGTAAGACAGGTCATGGGTTTGGAGGAAAAATACTAGAGAGGGGAAGTGTTAGTCTCATTGCATCATATCAAAGGTACCTGATTTCATCATGATTTATTACTGATGATCTTGTATTTTCATTTAATGTGTCCTTGGTTTAATTTACCCATGGTATTTCTTCACAGCTACTGATATCTCAAAAATTATAGAAGAGTGAAGAGTGACATTTGAATACAAATAATGATTTTAAGGACATATGAAAAGTTACATTCTGAATTTTATTGTCTTCGAATATGACACCATAAGCGACTTCATTTTCCAATGAAGGTAGCACCATTTTATTTTTCCACTTTTATATGTTTACTTTTTATTTTTAAAATAATTTTTGCAAGAATAGTACAAATAACCTTTTTACTGAACTATTCAAGGGTAACTTGATTACCTAATGCTCCATTACCCCTGAACACAAATAAGGATATTCTCCTACTTAACCACAATACAACCATCAAACATAAATTAACATTGCTACATTTACTACCATCTAATCCACAGACTCCAATACAGTAGCTTATTGTCCTAATCATGTCCTTTCTAGAAAAAAAGATCCATGCAGATAAACAAAGCACATTTAGGTGCCCCATCTCTCAAGTCATCTTCAATTTGAGGTAGTCCTTCAGTGTTCCCTTGGCTTTTAAGTTCTTGACACTTGAAAATTATAGGCCAGTTGATTTGTGGAATGTCCCTTACTTCAAGTTTATCAGAAGTTTCCTCATGATTAGATTCAGGGCAAGAAAAGTACAGATGTGATGCTGGATTCTTCTCATTGCATCTTAACATGTGGCATGTGATGTTGCTGTGTTGTATTACTGGTCATGTTAACTTTGATCTTTTGACTCAGGTTTTGTCTGCCAGGTTTCTCCATCGTAAAGTTGCTGTTTTTCCCCTGTGAGTAAAAAGTATGTGTGGAGAGGTCCTTCGGTTTTGTGAATATCCAGTTCCTCATCAAACTTTTACCCATTAGTTTTAGCCTCCATTGACATTTCTTGATCAAATTATCACTATGCTAGTTGCCAAGTGATGATTTTCTAACACCATCATTTTTTCTACACTTATTAATTGGCATTCTACTGCAAAAAAAAAAAAAAGCTTTTTCTTCCCCTCATTTATTATTCTCTTATTTATTTATCAGTATGGCCTCAAAAACATTTACTTTATTCAATTGGTTATAATCTATCACTATCATTTGTTTTATTTTGTGGCTCAAATTGTCCCAGCCTTGGCCAGTGGAGCCCTATCAAGGTGGTTTTCATTATCTTTTGATGTGTTGCTATCATTCTTTAAACACTTCTTTGCTTTCTGGTACAACAAAATATTCCAAGATCGCCTTATACTTTCCCTGCCCACATCCTGAAATCAGTCACTTCTCTAGAGAGTTCTGGTTCCTTGTAGTGGAGAAAGGAATTTACAAGCTATGATCTGGGAAATGGGTGTGCTCATTATTATTAGGGTGTCACTGTAACCAGGGCTTCTCAGTGGAAAGAGCCTCACATACACATTCACATCTGTATTTATTTCTATCATTAGTTATATACATTGAAAAGTGTGAGTTCACATAGATACCACCAATTACAATCCAATCTTACGGGGTTCATTTCCATTTTCTCCCTTTCCAAATTTGTAACTCCTCTCTCTGACAGAGAGCAACTGAATCTCATTGTACTTAAAACATATTCATTGATGTTGCCGACGGGATCCTGGCTGCTGAGACCCGTGGCAACAATTTTCCAGGTGGTCCTTGCTGTATGCTGCATCACAAATGTGACCCACAGCATTAACCATGAGGCTGACAGGATCTTGGTGCTCTGGCCTGGTGTCAGGCCTGAGCCTCTGATGTGGGAGAGCCGAGTTCAGGACATGGGACAACCTGAGACCTCCAAGCCCTATGCAATATCAATTGGCAAGAGCTCTCTCAGAGATCACCTTCAAAATGCTAAGACCCAGCTCTACCCAATGGCCAGCAAGCTCCAGTGCTGGACCCCCCATGCCAAACAACTAGCAAGACAGGAACAGAGCCCCACCCATTAGCAGAGAGGATGCCTAAAATCATAATAAGGTCACAGACACGCCAAAACACACCACCGGATGTGGTCCTGCCCACCAGAAAGACAAGACCCAGCCTGAACCACCAAAACACAAGCAATAGTCCCCTCCACCAGGAAGCCTATACAACCCACTGAACCAACCTCACTCACTGGAGGCAGACACCAAAAACAATGGGAACTACAAAGCTGCAGCCTGTGAAGAGGAGACCCCAAACACAGTAAGCTTAGCAAAATGAGAAGATAGAGAAATATACAGCAGATGAAGAGCCACGTAAAAACACACCAGACCAAACAAATGAAGAGGAAATAGGCAGTCAACCTGAAAAAGAATTCAGAGTAATGATAGTAAAGATGATCCAAAATCTTGGAAATAGAACGCAGAAAATACAAGAAACGTTTAACAACGACATAGAAGAACTAAACAGCAAACCAAAAATAATGAACAACACAATAAATGAAATTTAAAATTCTGTAAAAGGAATCAATTAGCAGAATAACAGAGTCAGAAGAATGGATAAGTGAACTGGAAGATAAAATAGTGGAAATAACTACTGCAGAGCAGAATAAAGAAAAAAGAATGAATAGAATTGAGGACAGTCTCAGAGACCTCTGGGACAACATTAAACGCAGCAACATTAGAATTATAGGGGTCCCAGAAGGAGAAGAGAGAAAGAGAGTGTCTGAGAAAATATTTAAAGAGATTATAGTTGAAAACTTCCCTAACATGGGAAAGGAAATTGTCAATCAACTCCAGGAAGTGCAGAGAGTCCCATACAGGATAAATCCAAGGAGAAAAATGCCAAGACACATATTAATCAAACTGTCAAAAATTAAATAGAAAGAAAAAATATTAAAAGTAGCAAGGAAAAAGGAACAAATAACATACAAAGGAATCCCCCCAAAATTAACAGCTGATCATTCAGCAGAAACTCTGCAGGCCAGAAGGGAGTGGTAGGACATATTTAAACTGATGAAAGGGGAAAAGCTACAACCAAGATTACTCTACCAAGCAAGGATCTCATTCAGATTCGATGGAGAAATTAAAACCTTTAAAGACAAGTAAAAGTTAAAAGAATTCAGCACCACAAAACCAGCTTTACAACAAATGCTAAAGGAACTTCTCTAGGCAGGAAACACAATAGAAGGAAAAGACCTACAGAAACAAACACAAAACAATTAAGAAAATGTTAATAGGAACATACATATAGATAATTACCTTAAATGTAAATGGATTAAATGCTCCAACAAAAAGACATAGACTGGCTGAATGGATGCAAAAACAAGACCCATATATAAGCTGCCTACAAAAGACCTACTTCAGACCTAGGGACACATACAGACTGAAAGTGAGGGGATGGAAAAAGATATTCCATGCAAATGGAAATCAAAAGAAAGAAAGCTGGAGTAGCAATTCTCATATCTGCCAAAACAGACTTTAAAATAAAGACAATTACAAGAGGCAAAGAAGGACACTACATAATGATTAAGGGATCAATCCAAGAAGAAGGTATAACAACTATAAATATTTATGCACCCAACTTAGGAGCACCTCAATACATAAGACAAATGTTAACAGCCATAAAAGGGGAAATCAATAGTAACACAATCATAGTAGGGTACTTTAACACCCCACTTTCACCAATGGACAGATCATCCAAATGGAAAATAAATAAGGAAACACAACCTTTAAATGACACATTATATAAGATGGACTTAATTGATATTTATAGGACATCCATACAAAACAACAAAATACACTTTCTTCTCAAGTGCTCATGGAACATTCTCCAGGATAGATCATATCTTGGGTCACAAATCAAGCCTTGGTAAATTTAAGAAAATTGAAATTATATCAAGTATCTTTTCTGACCACAACACTATGAGACTCGATATCAATTACAGGAAAAACACTGTAAAAAATATAAACACATGGAGGCTAAACAATACACTCCTAAATAACCTAAGGATTACTGAAGAAATCAGAGGAAATCAAAAAATACCAAAAAACAAATGACAATGAAAACAAGATGGCCCAAAACCTAGGGGATGCCACAAAAGCAGTTCTAAGAAAGAAGTTTATAGCAATATAATCCTACCTCAAGAAACAAGAAACATACCAAATAAACAACCTAACCTTACAACTAAAGAAATTAGAGAAAGAACAAAAAAATCTCAAAGTTAGCAGAAGGAAAGAAATCATAAAGATCAGATTAGAAGTAAATGAAAAAGAAATGAAGAAACTAATAGCAAAGATCAATAAAACGAAAAGAGGGTTCTTTGAGAATATAAACAAAATTAATAAACCATTAGCCAGACTCATCAAGAAAAAAAGGAAGAAGACTCAAATCAATAGAATTAGAAATGAAAAATTAGAAATAACAACTGACACTGCCGAAATACAAAGGATCATGAGAGATTACTACAAGCAACTATATGCCAATAAAATGGACAACCTGGAAGGAATGGACAAGTTCTTAGAAAAGCACAACCTTCTGAGACTGAACCAGGAAGAAACAGAAAATATAAACAGACCAATCACAAGGACTGAAATTGAAACTGTGATTAAAAATCTTCCAACATACAAAAGCCCAGGACCAGATGGCTTCACAGAAAAATTCTACCAAATATTTAGAGAAGAGTTAACACCTATCTTTCTCAAACTCTCCCAAAATATAGCAGAGGGAGGAACACTCCCGAGCTCATTCTACGAGGCCACCATCACCCTGATACCAAAACCAGACAAAGCTGTCACAAAGAAAGAAAACTACAGGCCAATATCACTGATGAACATAGATGCAAAAATCCTCAACAAAATACTAGCAAACAGAAACCAACAGCACATTAAAAGGATCATACACCATGATCAAGTGGGGTTTATCCCAGGAATGTAAGGATTCTTCAATATACGCAAATCATTCAATGTGATACACCATATTAACAAATTGAAGGAGAAAAACCATATGATCATCTCAGTAGATGCAGAAAAACCTTTCAACAAAATTCAACAGCCATTTAGGATAAAAACCGTCCAGAGTGTGGGCATAGAGGGAACCTACCTCAACATAATAAAGGCTGTATATGACAAACCCACAGCCAACATCATTCTCCATGGTGAAAAACTGAAAGCATTTCCTCTAAGATCAGGAACAAGACAAAGATGTCCACTCTCGCCACTATTATTCAACATGGTTTTGGAAGTCTTAGCCATGGCAATCAGAGAAGAAAAAGAAATAAAAGGAATCAAAATCAGAAGAGAAGAAGTAAAGCTGTCACTGTTTGCAGATGACATGATACTATACATAGGGAATCCTAAAAATGCTACCAGAAAACTACTAGAGCTAATCAATGAATTTGAGAAAGTAGAAGGATACAAAATTAATGCACAGAAATCTCTTGCATTCCTATACACTAATGATGAAAAATCTGAAAGAGAAATTAAGGAAACACTCCCACTTACCACTGCAACAAAAAGAATAAAATACCTAGGGATACAAAAGACCTGTATGCAGAAAACTATAAGACACTGATGTAAGAAATTAAAGATGATACAAACAGATGGAGAGATATACCATGTTCTTGGATTGGAAGAATCAACATTGTGAAAATGACTCTACTTCCCAAAGCAATCTATAGATTCAATGCAATCCCTATCAAACTACCACTGGCATTTTTCAAAAAAATTTCACAATCTGGAGGGAAAAACAAAAGACCCCAAATAGCCAAAGCAATCTTGAGAAAGAAAAATGAAGCTGGAGAAATCAGGCTCCCAGACTTAAGACTATACTACAAAGGTACAGTAATCAAGACAGTATGGTACTGGCACAAAAACAGAAAGATAGATCAATGGAACAGGATAGAAAGCCCAGACATAAACCCATGCACATATAGTCACCTTATCTTTGATAAAGGAGGCAAGAATATACAGTGGAGAAAAGACAGCCTCTTCAATAAGTGGTGCTGGAAAAACTGGACAGCTACATGTAAAAAAAATGAATTAGAACACTCCCTAATACCATACACAAAAAGAAACTCAAAATGGATTAAAGGGCTTCCCTGGTGGCGCAGTGGTTGAGAGTCCACCTGCCAATGCGGGGGACACTGGTTCATGCCCCGGTCCGGGAAGATCCCACATGTCGCGGAGCGGCTGGGCCTGTAAGCCATGGCTGCTGAGCCTGCGTGTCCGGAGCCTATGCTCCACGGCGGGAGAGGCCACGGCAGTGAGGGGCCCGCGTACCGCAAAATAAATAAATAAATATTTTAAAAAATGGATTAAAGACCTAAATGTAAGGCCAGACACTGTCAAACTCTTAGAGGAAAACATAGGAAGAACACACTTTGACATAAATCACAGCAAGATCCTTTTTGAGCCACCTCCTCGAGAAATGGAAATAAAAACAAAAATAAACAAATGGGACCTAATGAAACTTAAAAGCTTTTGCACAACAAAGGAAACCATAAACAAGGTGAAAAGACAACCCTCAGAATGGAAGAAAATATTTGCAAATGAAGCAACTGACAAAGGATTAATCTCCAAAATTTACAAGCAGCTTATGCAGCTCAATATCAAAGAAACAAACAACCCAATCCACAAATGGGCAGAAGACCTAAATAGACATTTCTCCAAAGAAGATATACAGACTGTCAACAAACACATGAAAGGATGCTCAACATCACTAAAGAAATGCAAATCAAAACTACACTGAGGTATCACCTCACACCCATCAGAGTGGCCATCAACAAAAAGTCTACAAAGAATAAATGGTGGAGAGGGTGTGGAGAAAAGTGAACCCTCTTGCACTGTTGGTGAGAATGTAAACTGATACAGCCACTATGGAGAACAGTATGGAGTTTCCTTAAAAAACTAAAAATAGAACTACCATATGACCCAGCCATCCCACTACTGGGCATATACCCTAAGAAAACCATAATTCAAAAAGAGCCATGTACCACAATGTTCATTGCAGCACTATTTACAATAGCCAGGACATGGTAGCAACCTAAGTGTCCACCGAGAGATGA
Organism: Lipotes vexillifer; assembly: GCF_000442215.2. Classification (NCBI taxonomy): domain Eukaryota; kingdom Metazoa; phylum Chordata; class Mammalia; order Artiodactyla; family Lipotidae; genus Lipotes; species Lipotes vexillifer. The sequence continues at coordinate 1,414,224 of NW_006770014.1, forward strand.
ATGGATAAAGAAGCTGTGGCACATATATACAGTAGAATATTACTCAGCCATAAAAAAGAAACGAAATTGAGGGTTTTGTAGTCAGGTGGATGGACCTAGAGTCTGTCATACAGAGTGAAGTCAGAAAAAGTAAAACAAATACCATGTGTTAACATATATATATATGGAATCTAAAACAAAATAATGGTTCTGAAGAACCTAGGGGCAGGACAGGAAGAAAGAGGCAGACGTAAAGAAGGGACTTGAGGACACAGGGAGAGAGATGGGTAAGCTGAGATGAAGTGAGAGAGTAGCATTGACAAATATACACTACCAAATATAAAATAGATAGCTAGTGGGAAGCAGCTGCATAGCACAGGGAGATCAGCTCAGTGCATTGTGACCACCTAGATGGGTAGGATCAGGAGGGTGGGAGGGAGACACAAGAGGGAGGGGATATGGCGATATATGTATACGTATAGCTGATTCACTTTGTTATACAGCAGAAACTAATACACCATTGTAAAGCAATTATACTCCAAAAAAGATGTTAAATTTAACAAAAATAATAAATAAATAAATAAATTCAAAAAATAAAAATAAAACATATTAATTTATTGGATCAATCCCCTTTAAATGTGGTCATTCTCCCATCATGGCTGCCACTGGCAACTCACGCAATTATCCTCCCTACTTGGCTGGCCTCTGATTATCCACTCTGGGCTGCTGCCATGCAGATGCCTTCTCCATGCTGCTTGGGTTGCATTGTCCTGCACTGGGTCTCTACCTCTGTCACTCTCTTTGCATGGTTCACTCCTCATCACATTCAGGGTCTGACCCCATGCCAGGGTGCCCCTCCAAATGCCCCCAGATGTGGATGCCTACCTTGCTCAGCCCTACCCAATAGCTTTCCTCAGGAATTAATCAGGAAGGAAACCTGGATTGAGGTAGGAAGGAAGCATGATTTGAAATAGTTTTTGATTCTTGCCAAATAATATATGACTTGAATTCTTTTAAAGGTCTCATTACTTTGTAGTCACATTTGGCCATGATATTATTCAGTAAATTGGCTACATCTTGTTGCAATCATGAAATTTACCTTCAAAGGATAAAAATCACTGAAAAGAATCAGAAGAACATTATACAAGCTCTGTCACACCCATTATGATGGATAATATCAAAAACAAACAACAAAAAAAGAAAATAACAAGCATTGGCAAGGATGTGAAGAAATTGGAACCCTGTGCACTACTGGTAGAAATGTAAGATGGCTAACCACTACAGAAAACAATAAGGAGTTTCCTCAACAAATAAATAGAATTACCATATGATCCAGTGATTCCACTTCTAGATACATACCCAAAAGGAGTGAAAAGAGAGACTCAAAGAAATATTTATAAACCCATGTTCATAGCAGCATTATTCAAAATAGGCAAAAGGTAGACACACCTAAGTGTTCACCAATGGATAAATGGATTAAAAAGTACAGCATACACATATGATGGAATATTATTCAGCTTTAAAAAGGAAGAAAATTCTGACATATGTTATAACATGGATGAGCCTTGAGGATATTATGCTAATTGAAATAAGCCAGTCACAAAAGCACAAGTACTGTATGATTCTACTTGTATGAAATACCTAGAGTAGTCAAATTCACAGAGACAGAAAGTATATTAAAGATTATTAGGCACTGTGGGGAGAGGGAACAGGGAATTATTGTTTAATGGTTACAAAGTTTCAGTTTTGAAGGTACAAAGAGTTCTGGAGATGGATGATGGTAATGGTTCTAAAACAATGAGAATATACTTTTAATGCCATTAAACTATACACCTAAAATGTATAGATGGGTCAAGATGATAAATTTTTTTATATAAATTTATTTATTTTATTTATTTTTGGCTGCGTTGGGTCTTCGTTGCTGGGCACGGGCTTTCTCTAGTTTCGGAGAGCGGGGGCTACTCTCCGTTGCGGTGCACGGGCTTCTCATTGCGGTGGCTTCTCTTGTTGCGGAGCACAGGCTCTAGGCACGCGGGCTTCAGTAGTTGTGGCTCGCAGGCTCAGTAGTTGTGGTGCACGGGCTTAGTTGCTCTGCAGCATGTGGGATCTTCCCGGACCAGGGCTCGAACCCGTGTCCCCTGCATTGGCAGGTGGATTCTTAACCACTGCGCCACCAAGGAAGCCCAAGATGATAAATTTTATGTTATGTTTTTCCTTAGTTCTGGCTACTATAAGAAAATACCATTAACTAGGTGCCTTATAAACAATCTAATTCTATATTCATAGTTCTGGAGGCTGGGAAGTCAAAATCAAGGCAACAGCAGATTCAGTGTCTGGTGAGGATCCACTTTCTGGTTCACTGATGGCCCTCTTCTCTCTGTCTTCTCATGGCAGAAGGGCAAAGGAGATCTCTGGGATCTCTTTTTTAAAGACAGTTATTCCATACATCAGGGCTCTGTCTTCATGACCTAATCATCTCCCAAAGCCCCACCTTCTGATACCATCATATTGGGGTTAGGTTTTAACATATTAATGGGGGAACACAAATATTCAGCCTATAACACATGTATTTTACCACAATAAAAATATTTTAGGAAAATTGTACAATCTCTGAATATTATTTCAAAAGAGATGTTTTAGAAATACCCCAAGCATGCAAACATTGATGGAACAAGTGTATAATTCCTATGTGATATCTACATTGAAAAAGCAATACTCATATTTCTATACTATTTCATAGAAATACCCATATATTTATGGTAACCATAATAGTTATCTATATTTAAATACAAGTATAGGAATCTTAGAGGGGGTGATATTCTATTTCGGTCTTGGATACATTAATATAAATTCGATTTATTCATATTTTTAGGAAACATATTTTCAGAATAATTTTGGCTTAACACATGTCTGAAATGTCCATAAAATTCCCTCAGCCATGCATATAATAAAAAAAAATGTAAAAGAAACAACAGATAATGCCAATAATAAACTCTTCCAAGTCCATAAAATATATTGGTGTTGATCTGAATAGTGCAATCAGTCTACATGAATGTTTTAGGCAACTTGGTTTAATTCAGCAAACTTTCATTGAACAGCTGTTTATGCCAGATATAGTATTAAGTAATGAGGCTATAGAGATTAATATAACATGATTCCTACCCGCTAGGATTTTAAATATTCTAGTTGGAAGAAGACAGAGGGTAAGAGCAGAACTGGTATTTGCTGGAAACCTGAATACATTATCTAATGTAATCCTCACAACCTCCATATAAGCTAGATATCATTATCCCCATTTTTTCAGATGAGGAAACTGAGGCTTAGAGAACTAAATAAATCACCCAAAGATAACTATTAGCGAAACATGGATATCTAATTTCTGATTCCGAAATCCATGCTCTGTCTCTAACCTTACTATGATGTATTAAATTATACCAAGCTGTATCACACAATACAGATAGGCATAGGAATAAATAATTATAACCCACTGCAATACAGGTAATACTAAAAGTACTCACAATGCAGAGAAATGACAGACAAGGAGTGATCAACTTTGCTGCTTGGGGTAGGCTCAGAGACACTTGAACAAAGTGGTTAAATAATTCTGCAGTGCAATTTGAGATTACAAGTGACAAGGGAGGAAAGAATACTCAATGATAACGGGAAACATTTGAAATATTTCCTTTGTCCCTCAGTATCAGTTTTGCCTCTGGTAGAAATTATCCTCCTTTTCCTTCTCCCTGTTTGTATCCTTCCTCTCAGAAAAACTGGATTAAAACTCAGCAGTGCACAATTCTTCCTCTAATTAAGATGTCTTTTTCTCATTCATTCATCCTTCCAATTCACTTCTCTGCTCCAATTCACTTCTCTGCTCATCCATAAGAAGGTATCCATCCCATTGCATTGCACCTTGCTTATAAATGTTCACAGATCTTTGCCAAGTGAGGTTGCCAGTTTCACTGTTCCTGTTACATAAATAGATGCTTACAACACATACGTGTCTTTGAATATGTTCTTTATTTTTGTAATATGTTTATACTTGGCATATCTTGGTGTGTATCATGTAGATGCTGCGGTGTGACACCTTCTGTCTCTTTTACATCTCCACGTTGTGTCTGAAATCATTTTCAGCACATGAGGGATGCTCAGGAGATATTACTAATTGATTTTAAGTTTTCTCAAAGAACATTCATTATCATTATGCCCACAGTGGACAAGTGTCAGATGTCAATGTCTACTTGATAGAAAGAAATCGACTCTTGAATGTTAATATTTTGGTGAAATATTTTTTCATAGATAACAATTTTCTAGGAAAATGCTCTTTTGATGTAATGACTGCATACAGACTTACTCTTTCTCTAGGGGAGAAAAAAGGCACTCCTACAATGCACACCTCCCAGACTGGGTTAGTGATGGGGGCTAATACAGATGCTCAGAGCTACATCCCCTACCCAGAGCTGACATTCTTTTTATCCATCATACCTCAAGCATCAGATCACTAATTCATGTACAAGATAAGACAACTGCCAAATTACTAGACTACAGAGAAGTTCTTCAGACACCTGTCACCTTGATGAAAGCAGCACTGACCTTTGCTGGTTCAAGGTCGATAATGAGATAAGTCAGGCAGGAAGAGCAGTGTGTGCCTATTCCATTAATGTGCGCACACAGGAGCACCACGTCTCCTGTCAATTAGCGTGGGGAAACTAAGGACTGCTGATTACCAGAGACGTGGCATAGAGAGCCCCAGTTACCTGTACTTCTGCACCCTGCTGCATTTTAATTAGCCCCAGTCCCTCGACTATTTCTTCAGTGCTTCGTTATTGCCATCTTCAAGAAACTCAGGTAAGGTTTTTGTATTTCATATCGTTAATTGGAAGAAATGTTGAACATTCTAGTAATGGAGTGTGATGACACAGGACTCTGGGCGAAGGCTTTGTGGAGCTTCTTAGAACAATACCGTCTTGACTTGCTCAGACCGTGTGTAGCAGGACCAGTGAGAGAACCACATGGAGAGATGGACGGCTTCCAGTAGGGAAGCTGCAGGGAAGCAGCTAGGAAAGAGACAAAATAAACGTGATGGTGGCTACACAGACAGGCCTGTCCATGGAGGAGTCTGTCTGTACTCTTACAAAGAAAAAGGCTATAAACAAGCAATCTTTGAATCCACAAATAAAGAAATAAAAGAATTAAAAAACCTGAAAAGGAAAAAGTCTTCATCTTTTTCATACTTCTCTCTTATAAAAAGAAACGATTCAACCTTGGCAAAATCATTCTACCCAGATATATTTAACAGGAAAAAAAGTTAAAATATTAAAGTTAGAAGAGTTTGTTCTCATATACCAACACCATGGTTCTCCCAGAACAGTGGTTCTCAAACTCGAGTGAACATCACGACCACCCGGAGGGCTGTGAAAACAAAGATCGCTGGGCTCACACCCCGCCTGCTTCAAGTTTCTGATTCAGTAGGTCTGGGGTGGGCTAGAGGATTTGCATTTCTAACAAGTTCCCAGGTGCTATTGATGCTGCTCATGGGAAGCAGAGGACCATACTTTGAGAATCACTTTCCTAGAGACAGCTAACAAAATTGCCTAAAATAAAGAATGAGTCCTCGCCTTTTAGAACAAAGAAACTGTTACACATGATCGCCTAAGTCACTGACACATTAGCAGGAAACTTTATATGCATTAACATCATTATTTTATTTAATCACATTAACTGAAATGTTTGGGATTTTTGTGTATGAAATTCTTTAGTGCAACAATGTTCATAAGGGGTTCCTGGTAAAGTAAAAAGGGCCTCTCTTCGGTAATACTTGCCTCCTTAACGCCATCCTCTTACCCCGAGAAACTGTCTTTATTCATAAAGGATAGATCATAACTAGCCCTAGACCAAAGCTATAGGAACAATGACCTGGTATGTATTTGAAGTGGTTGAATACATGTGTATGGTTATATGTCAAAGATTAGCCGGGTATTCTAGCTCTAGGTTTATCGAAAAAGTATTCAGAACCAAACATTACACATAACCATTATGACTATGGAACAATTTGTTTTAATATATGCAAACTTAAGTTACATATATGCAAGATGTGGAAACCCACTTAGAAATCTTGGTTCTTTCTAACTTTAGGATTTCATGACAGGGATCCCTCTTTTGTACTTGAGTCAACATGTTTAGTGCCTGGTGGGACGTTCAGATTAAAAAGGAACTTTTTAAATTCTGAGCTCAATCTCTTTAGCAAGTCTTTAATTTGGATCAGCGCCACATTGAAAATACCTCTTCAGTTGCATCTCCCCAGTGTTCGTACAGGCAGAAGCTCAAAACCACACTTCACATTCCAAACTATCTACCAACCCAGATACCGCTAGGATAAGTAATGCATACAGTAAAGTTCTGTACCACAGAAAGATCAAATCTTTTGAGAAATTATTCCTATGGCAGAAATTGTCCATTGAAATCCTTGGAAAGAGTACTAGCAGATCATTACGTTCGAATTCAACTGAAAAATCACTTGAAATTCACAGATATTTTCGCTCTCTACTTTATTTCAACATAACATTAGAATGTTCAATGTTACTAATTTAATAGCCTAGTATTCTGAAATTAGTGAATTCTAAATCTCCTCTACAACATCAAATTTATTGAGAGCTTCCAATCAATTTCAAAGTTCATGCTGATTACATAAGATAGACTAATACAGGGCTTCCCTGGTGGCGCAGCGGTTGAGAGTCCGCCTGCCGATGCAGGGGATGAGGGTTCGTGCCCCTGTCCGGGAAGATCCCACATGCTGTGGAGTGGCTGGGCCCGTGAGCCGTGAGCCATGGCCGCTGAGCCTGTGCGTCCAGAGCCTGTGCTCCGCAACAGGAGAGGCCACAACAGTGAGAGGCCCGCATACTGCAAAA
>NW_006770014.1:1421584-1433596 GCF_000442215.2 Lipotes vexillifer
AAAAAAAAAAAAAAAAAAAAGATAGACTAGTACAGAGTCTGTGTCCTTGTACAAATAAGGAACAGCTCAAGGTTTCAGAAGCTGAAAGTCTAGCCATGAAACTTTCTTCTCCCTTCTGCCCTCAGGATTTCAGCCTTTGAATGGATTGCTCAGGCACCCCTGTTTTTTCAGAGTGTTCATGTAGCCCCTCATTTTTCTTCTCATTGTTTTAGAAAATAAAGATAAAATAGACTTTCTCTCACACCTCAGCACACCTCAAGTCAAAAATCACCAAGCTTTTATGTAGAAAATTCCTTTCATTCACCCAAACCTCTTATGGGGGCAGAGTGGGACTTTCAGGTGACAAGACATGTACAGGTCAGGAAGGTGAGGAAGAGGAAAAGCTCAAACCCTTTTATAAAAAAAATTTATTTATTTATTTTTATTTTTGACTGCATTGGGTCTTTGTTGCTGTGCATGGGCTTTCTCTAGTTGTGGTGAGCAGGGGCTACTCTTCATTGTGGTGTGCGGGCTTCTCATTGCCGTGGCTTCTCTTGTTGCAGAGCATGGGCTCTAGGCACACGGGCTTCAGGAGTTGTGGCATGTGGGCTCAGTAGTTGTGGTTCAGGTAGCCCTTTCTTTTTTGACATTGACATTCCACTTACACAGCGAACATATGTAAAGACTGCAAGGATCATAGTCAAAAGTATTTGTATTTATAGAGGAGTAAACTGAGGCCCAGATGATTGCAGTAATAGAGAAAAATAAAGACTTGGCTTATAAATTTTTAAAATGAGAGTGTAAAATTCTTGAATGCTGGAGTCACACATATTTTACAGGGATCCCATAAAATGAGTCTACTGACTTTTCTTGCCTTATACATTTGAAATCTCACAGTCCAAGTTTTCATTTTCACCATGTATTTTGGTAGCTTCTGAGACAAATCCAAGTCATTTTATTGTTTCCTTCAGGCTGTCAGAGTAAAAAGGGTCTATACACTCCTTATACAAAACTAGAGAAGACTGAGTCTTTACAAACCAAATCATTGAGACTACATGCCCACACATAAGCAATAATGAAAGTTTATACACAAAAGGGTTTTTTGTTTTGTTTTATTTTGTTTACCACCTACTCTTATTCACACTCCTCCTGGAAGAGAATTGTAAAAGAAGGGGAAAAGAGAGGAAAAAAAGGAGGTGAGTTTGAATGCGTGTGCGTGTGTGCGTGCGTGCGTGTGTGTGTGTGTGTGTGTGTGTGTGTGTAGGATCGGACTGCCCTCTGGTGGACATAATTTATTTCTTTATTCTTTTAAAACACAACAAAGGAAAAGAAAGGCAGCAAGAAAGAACAGGGAAAAGGGAAATTAGAAAATGAAAAAAGGGAAAGAATATAGAAAAAACAAAGTAAAAAGAAGAAAATGAAATAGAAAATACTGGAGAAAGAAACTCAGGGGAATCAAGAATGATATTTATGTTAAGTAAAGAAGGAAGAGTAAGGAGTGTGAGCAAAAACAAAACAAAAAAATGACTAGTTTCACCTTACCATTTGATCAATCCCAGAATTTTTTACGGATAAACAAAAAATTACAAATGCTAAATACATATGGCATATTAACTTTTTTTTCTTTTTCAATATATCTGTTTTGTGCATTTAAACTATGCTTTAATAGCAGCTGTTAGACATAAGAATTAAGGAAACATTTTGTGGAACATAATTGTGAAAAAAGTTTAGGAATGGAAAATTGCTTTTCCTTGCACTTTTATAAGTTGCACATAACTCCCAACAGAACACTACAAGTCACAGGCATATAGTGCTGGGTTCACTACATATTTGCCACAAAAACAGGGAAAAAAGTGTGATTTTGTTTGTTTGTTTTTGACAAACTGAATGATTTGCTCACAGATATTCTAGCTGTTTAGATGCCTTGAAAGGGAAAATAACACAGGTTAAAATATTATAAAATTTAGAATGAATAGGCCTTAAAAATCTGGTTTATTACACAGACTACAATAAGCTGAAGTCTTATTGACAGTTGCCAATGTCCCACATACATTCCACTGCCAAATTTTGGAATGTGTATCATAAAGGTCAGCTAAGAGCAAAGAAAAATTCAGAGGATGCTCAAAGCACCATACTCATGCCCCCAACCCTTCACTGACCAAAAATAACACCAACTGGAGCCATCGTATCTCTGACGGGGAGTAGACGTGAAACTGTCACTGCCCATCCATGTGCAAGGGATTCAACGGCGCAGAAGAGAGGTTCCCAAGCCCAACCCCTAACCTCTTCTCATCAGCCTGTATCAGTGAAGAGCTCAGTCCCTTCCCAGAACTGATTATCACTCACTCGTCACCACTGAAACAAACACAGTGATCTCTCACCTTATGGAATTTGCAAACAATCACCTTCTTCTTGCAAGACTGTAAGCCCCCTTAATATTTGCCCGAAGGGCTATTCTGAAAATGGGCAAAATTAATTAGGTTCATTGAAAGCCATTAAGACATTCTGGGGCGTGCAACCAAACTGAAGCTAAACAGTGTAGAAAGGAAACGCAGACACAGACAGCTGTGACAGAAATCACAGGCACAGGTGTGACAGAAGGAAAAGAAAAGCAAATACAGGAGTTCTTTTTTCACAGACAGATCTCTTCCTTCTATCCCAGAAAGGGCAGCCTCAAAGGTCATAGGAGCATCCCTTCCTGCCTACAGGTAAGGCGAGGATGTGACCACACGTGCCTCCTCCTCACAGGTGAACCTGGCACAGTGGCATCTCCTGGGGTCATTCTTGGCTGAGCACTGGTTCATGAAACTGAAGGGAAATTCAAAGGCAGTTAGGTTCAAGTGGACACACAGTCATGTAGAACAAGGGACTGACCTTTGACTTTAACGCTCGGACCTTGTGTTTCTTTGAAACACTGAACACCCTACCTAGTTTGAAATATTCTCATTAGGTGCTAACCTAAATGTGCTGGTAATTAAAATGCATTTTGTTTCTTAAGTATTTAAATTTCTAGGGAACCATGTCCTTGTCACCTCTTGGTCTGCACAAGTTACATAATATAATATGAATCTCTTTTTATTTTTCCTCTCCTTCTCTCTCTCTCAATTTATTCACTATTATCATGTCTTTCCATACTGAAAAGTAAAACCTAATTATCTTCAAGAACCTTTATTTTGCACAAGCATGAGAAAATGAGCTTCCCACTCTGCTAGCAGCAGCCCCTGATCAAAAAAGGGATCTCTCCCCCTTGGCAAGCAGGATATATTACACGCAGGAATCAGAGAGTAGAAAAGACAGTTCCACAGTGGTGGAGCAAAAATTCTAAATATCATTAAAGAAAAAAGTCTCCAAACTTTAGCATGATAAAGATTTAATATCCAAGGTGAAATTCATTTCCCATATTTAAAAAAATTTAACTTTGAGAATTACTTTTGTTTGGCAGGCATTGTTGACTACAAAATTGTTTACATTGGGAGGTAAGTCACCAACTTAAAAACCAGACACCAACAAAAAAATTTCAGGTTTTTTTTTGAGAAATTACAAACTTATCAAAACCAAAAATGTAGGGTTTTTCCTTTCACTAAGCTAAAAGTTCAGTTTTATCAAATGTCTAAATCAACACATGCTTATAAATGGGACATTAGCAAAAATATTATTTTAGAATACAAAGATAATACATTTAAACCTTATTATCTGCCTTGCAGCAATTTTGGGTGTTCATAAACAGTAATGTTAATTGTTGACATTTATTACTAAGTGTGATGGGCAGAGTACCTCTCTAAACATAATCCAGGTTGCTAATGCCAAAATGATCAGCTGTATTTCAAATGATTTAGAATACAAACTTTGTGCTTTTAGCAATGTCAGAAAATTAAAAACGATCTCAATTTTTAAAAATTACATCACATTTAATATAACTCTAAAAAATGAAGCTTCAATCAATCAAGGTAGTTAAAAGAACACTTCTGTAACTAGATTAATTCATGCAATTATCATTTATAAGATTAATTTTACTTGAGGCTCATAATTATTTCCTTAGTACTAATTACTAGCTTAGACCCACAGCGATTGACTCAAAAGTTTCTTATTCATTCAGAAAACATTTATTCTCTACTGGGTGCTAGCAATACGTTATTTTGCTTCTAATTGATATTTTTCAAATGCTGACATTAGAGAAGAAGAAACAGACAAGTATTTGATATAGTTTTATAAATGTCTTAACAATCCATTGTAGCAGCACAATAAAGGACTACCTAATCAGACCTAGAAGAATCAGGAAGACCTTCTGAAAGAGATGACATATGAGTGATGTTTTTAATAATAATAGTAATAATAACATTTATTCTAAATGTTTCTCTTTTTTTTGCTTAACATTCACAGCAGTCCTATGATAGATGCAAAATTATTATCCCATTTTTCAGATAAGAAAGTGAGGGCAATAGGGATTAAGTTACTTGCCCACAGCAGTACAGAGAGGAAGTGGATGTTTCTGGATACAAATCTAGACTAGCCTGAATCCGTAGCCCATTCTTAACCACCCACTATGATGACCTCTTTCCTGTTTCAAGCAGAGGGAAGAAGGCTTCAAGGGTCCTGAGGTCTGGGAAAACACTAAGCATTCAAAGACCTGCAAGCAGATCAGTACAGTTAAAGCACAGAGTATAAGATGGGTGTTAGCGCCCAAAATCAAACTAAATATATCAATAAGAATTGCAGACCCTGCTGGTTATAACACTAATTCAAGTAATTGTACTAGGCAGGAAAGACTAGTTTGTGCGACAGTAACAATACAGCTCTGAAATCTCAGTGGCTTAAAACAACAAACGTTTATTTCTTGCTCATATGAGAAGTCCAATATGGGAGGTTCTGCTTATCAGAACCACTCAGAAACCAAGGTTAACGTGGGTTCCCTCTTAACTCTCAGCTCCCAGGATAGTCTGGTAGGAAAAGTGAAAATTGCAGTCAAGCCCCAGCTATTAAATGCCTTGGCCCAGAGGTGATGTATATCATATTTACTAACATTTCATTGTCCAATACTAGTTACATGATCACACCTAACTTCAAAGGAGTAAGCAGTACATTCCCCCTCATACTTAGAAGTTGAGCAGTACTGGATATTGGTAATTATAAGTAACGCATACTATAGTGATTTTTTCAGTATTGAGAGATAATAGCACACAGCACATAAAAATATGATTTGAAGTCAGACATAGTGAGGCTGGAATCCTAATTCGACAACTTGTTAGTTTATTCTAATTAGATACTTTACCCTCAAAATTGCAGTTGCTTTTTATTAAATATAGGAACATTATCCTTCCCAGATTGTTGTGAAGTTTAAATGCAATCGTATATAAAAAGCATAATGTAAGTGCTTATGACAGAGTAAAAACTTAATAAATGGTGGTTTCATTTTGAATTGGTCAAGAATTTGTCACTCAGGAAAAGTTAAGAGCAGAGTTCAGGAAAAGGATTGTAGGAAAATAGTTGATTAGAGCGGTTACCTTAGGTTATACAATGAAATCTTCAGGGAAGCTGCAGGAAATTAAAATGTATATGCCATAAACAAGAGATCTCTACCTTGGTCCTCCCTTCTATTTATTTTTTTTATTGCTGCACAACAAATCACCACAAACTTGGTGGCTCAAAACAATTCCCATGCGTTAGCTCAGAGAAGTCCAGGCAGGGTGCACCTGGGTTCTCTGCTTCCTCACCAGAGTGAAATCAAGGTGTTGCCCAATCTGTGTTCTCATGTGGAGCTTGGGGTCTTCCCTAGTCTTCCACTGTTACTGCAGAATTCATTTCCTTCCAACTATGAGATGGAGGTCCCTGTTCCTTGCTGGCTCTCAGGCAGGAGCTGCTCTTGGCTCCGAGAGGCTTTCCAGAGTTCCTTGCCACATGGTCCCCCAAGGCAGTTTATGACAGGGATGTTTGCTTTCTTCCAGATCAGTGATACTCTTTTCTCTGACTCCTTCCTCTGTGATTAACCAGAGAAAACTCTATGCTTTTGAAAGGATCACTTGATTAGCTCATGCCCACTCCAGATAATCCCCCTTCTGTAATATTGATATAATGTAACATAATCACTGGAGTGATATCTCATCATATTCAGAGATCCCACCTATACACCATGGAAGAGGATTATATAAAGATGAGGGTCACTGGTAATCACCTTAGAATTCCAGCTACCACATTCCTTCACTGTTTTTACATGTTGAGCACATGTTGAGCATGTTTTAAAGTACAAACAGTGATTCATAGAGGTAGAGCAAAGGAGCATCTATGATATATAACAAACAATCCTGAGTGCTGCCTAACGTTTGATGACAAACATGGTACATACAATCCTTATTGCCAACTAGCCTAGGATTCCTAGAACAAACAACTTGTTTCTTTCATTTGGAAACCCATTCCTAAGGATAATCTTCATATATTTGTTGTAAGACAATTTTCCATGTGCCTTGCATTTCTGAACATCTTGTAAGCAGAGATACATACTGCCCTTTGTTCTAGTCTATCTTTTAAAAGATATTTGTAGATCAAATAGCCTTGGAAGATGGAGATTGTGTCTCTCTCCAGAGCAAAGGGCATGTTTGCTTACTAACCTGTGTGATAAAGATATCTCCTTCCAAAGAAAAGGACAGGCATGCATACTGCCCACTATAAAAGATTCAGATTCCACAAATCAAGATTTCTCTAGTGGAACACAGTACACTGTGTGTGATCCATCCATCTGGATCCATCTGCTTTCACCCCCATGGAATATGGAGACAAAGGAAAACGGACCAGTCTGGCTACTGTTATTTCTGTGAATAATAAACTGTTCTTCATCTCTGACCCAAGATTCTCATGTCTTCTACCAGCATCCATGAAATTGTGGCAAACTAACATATTATTGTACAAGTGAAGTAAAATCTTAGACGCTTCATGGTTCTGGGCAATATTCAATGTTTTGGAAGAGAGGATATGTTAGCTAGGCAGCAGTAAGGAAAGGATGGGGTTGAATCAAAGTGTGCCTTGTTTTTGCAAAAACTCACTGTTAAATTGTAGAAAGTTCCAAACACAAGATGTTCCAAAAATGTTACAGTGCATTCCAGTCAACAAGATACCACAGTGCAAACACACAGCCAAACACCTACTTGCTTGCAATTTTTGGCAGCCTAGAGTAACCTTTGCTTCATTATAATGATCATGCCTACCCTTTCATGAATATGCATGACCCCCCAGGCTTAAAATTTCCCCATCCAGCCATTTAGGGAGACAGTTGAGAGCTGTCTCCCTGTCTCCTTACTTATCCCAAGTAATAAATGCTTCTGCTTTCATTCAAAGTACTTAGGGCTTCCCTGGTGGCGCAGTGGTTGAGAGTCCGCCTGCCGATGCAGGGGACACGGGTTTGTGCCCTGGTCCGGGAAGATCCCACATGCTGCAGAGCAGCTGGGCCCGTGAGCCATGGCCGCTAAGCCTGTGCGTCTGGAGCCTGTGCTCCACAACAGGAAAGGCCACAACAGTGAGAGGCCCGCATACCACAAAGAAAAAAAAAAAGAAAAAAAAAAGAAAGAAAGAAAGTACTAAGTGTGTTCATTGGCTAAGCACCCAAGTGATGAACCCATTGAATCCCATAACAGATATAAGGAACAGACAGTGAAAAAATTTGCTTTCAAAAAAAAAATTACTGCATTTATTTGTAAAGAATTATACATACAGGGGCTTCTCTGGTGGCGCAGTGGTTGAGGGTCTGCCTGCCGATGCAGGGGACACGGGTTCGTGCTCCGGTCCGGGAAGATCCCACATGCCACGGAGCGGCTGGGCCCATGAGCCATGGCCACTGAGCCTGCGTGTCCGGAGCCTGTGCTCCGCAATGGGAAAGGCCACAACAGTGATAGGCCCACGTACCACAAAAAAAAAAAAAAAGAATTATACATATTTTCCCCCTTATGTGATAAGCATTCTGGCAGGATGCACTTAAAATTACCTAGATTGATTAAAAAACTAAAAAAGAGTTACCATATGATCCATCAATCCCACTCCTGGGCATATATCCAGAAAAGATGAAAACTCTAATTCGAAGAGATACCTGCACACCAATGTTCATAGTGGCACTATTCACAAGAGCCAAGACATGGAAACAACTTAAATGTCCATCAACAGATGAATGGATAAGAAAATGTGGGATACACACACACACACACACACACACACACACACACACACGCACGCACGCACGCACGTGCGCGCGCACATACACACACAATGGAATACCAGTCAGCCATAAAAAAAGAATGAAATAATGTCATTTGCAGAAACATGGATAGACCCAGAGATTACCATACTAAGTGAAGTAAGTCAAGCAGAGAAAGACAAATATTATATGATATCTCTTATATGTGGAATCTAAAAAAATAATAAAAATCAACTTCTTTACAAAACAGAAACAGATTCACAGACATAGAAAACAAACATATGGTTACCAAAGGGGAAAGGGGAGGGGGAGGGATAAATTAGGAGTATGGGGTTAATAGATACATATCACTATATATAAATTAGATAGGCAGAAGGGGAGAGGCAGCATGTTCAAAGGGGGGGCCTCCTGAGTGGGGAGTTCCAGAGTTTGCAGCACCCTCAAACTGAAGACTACTGTAATCACACTGAAACTAAGAAAGTCAACTGATATTAGAACAGGGCTCCTTCAATAAAGATTTTGATTTTGAGAAACCTTCAAGATGGCAGAGGAGTAAGACGTGGAGATCACCATCCTCCCCAAAAATACATCAGAAATACATCCACATATGGAACAACTCCTACAGAACACCCACTGAATGTTGGCAGAAGACCACAGACTTCCCAAAAGCCGTATGGTTGACAGGGTCTTGGTGCTCCGGCCGAGCGTCAGGCCTATGCCTCTGATGTGGGAGAGCCAAGTTCAGGATATTGGTCCACCAGAGACCTCTTGGCTCCATGTAATATCAAACGGGAAAACCTCTCCCAGAGATCTCCATCTCAACGCTAAGACCCAGCTGCACTCAACAACCAGCAAGCTACAGTGCTGGACACCCTATGCCAAACAACTAGCAAGACAGGAACACAACACACTCATTAGAAGAGAGGCTGCCTAAAATCATAATAAGGTCACAAGTAGCTCAAAACACACCACCGGATGTGGTCCTGCCCACAGGAAAGAAAAGATACAGCCTCATCCACCAGAACACAGGCACCAGTCCCCTCCACCAGGAAGCCTACACAACCCACTGAACCAACCTTAGCCACTGGGGACAGACACCAAAATCAACAGGAACCACGAACCTGCAGCCTGCGAAAAGGAGACCCCAAACACAGTAAGTGAAGCAAAATGAGAAGACAGAAAAGCACACAGCAAATGAAGGAGCAAGAATAAAAACCCACCAGACCAAACAAATGAAGACGAAATAGGCAGTCTACCTGAAAAAGAATTCAGAGTAATGATAGTAAAGATGATCCAAAATCTTGGAAATAGAATGAAGAAAATACAAGAAAGGTTTAACAAGGACCTAGAAGAACTAAAGAGCAAACAAACAATGATGAACAACACAATAAATGAAATTAAAAATTCTCTAGAAGGAATCAATAGCAGAATAACTGAGGAAGAAGACCAGATAAGTGAACTGGAAGATAAAATACTGGAAATAACTAATACAGAGCAGAATAAAGAAAAAACAATGAAAAGAATTGAGGACAATCTCAGAGACCTCTGGGATAACATTAAATGGACCAACAGTCGAATTATAGGGGTCCCAGGAGAAGAAGAGAAAAAGAAAGGGACTGAGAAAATATTTGAAGAGATTAGAGTTGAAAACTTCCCTAATATGGGAAAAGACATAGTCAATCAAGTCCAGGAAGCACAGAGAGCCCCATACAGGATAAATCCAAGAAGAAACATGCCAAGACACATATTAATCAGACTATCAAAAATTAAATACAAACAAAAATTATTAAAAGAAGCAAAGGAAAACAACAAATAACATACAAGGGAATCCCTATAAGGTTAACAGCAGATCTTTTATCAGAAACTCTGCAAGCCAGAAGGGAGTGGCAGGACATATTACAAGGGATGAAAGGGAAAAACCTACAACCAAGATTACTCTACCCACCAAGGATCTCATTCAGATTCAACAGAGAAATTAAAACATTTACAGACAAGCAAAAGTTAAGAGAATTCAGCACCACCAAACCAGCTTTACAACGAAAGCTAAAGGAACTTCTCTAGGCAGGAAACACAAGAGAAGGAAAAGACCTACAAAAACAAACCCAAAACAATTAAGAAAATGGTAATAGGAACATACATATCAATAACTACCTTAAAGGTGAATGGATTAAATGTTCCAACCAAAAAACATAGACTGTCTGAATGGATACAAAAACAAAACCTGTATATATGCTGTCTATAAGAGACCTACTTCAGACCTAGGGACACATACAGACTGAAAGTGAGGGAACAGAAAAACATATTCCATGCAAATGGAAATCAAAAGAAAATTGGAGGAGTAATTCTCATATCAGACAAAACAGACTTTAAAATAAAGACTATTACAAGAAACAAAGAAGAACAGTACATAATGATCAAGGGATCAATCCAAGAAGAAGATATAACAATTGTAAATAGTTATGCACCCAACATAGGAGCACCTCAATACATAAGGCAAATACTAATAGCCATAAAAGGGGAAATCGACAGTAACACAATCATAGTAGGGGACTTTAATACCCCACTTTCACCAATGGACAGATCATCCAAAATGAAAATAAATAAGGAAACACAAGCTTTAAATGATACATTAAACAAGTTGAACTTAATTGATATTCATAGGACATTCCATCCAAAAACAATAGAATACACTTTCTTCTCAAGTGCTCATGGAGCATTCTCCAGGATAGATCATATCTTGGATCACAAATCAAGCCTTGTAAATTTAAGAAAATTGAAATTGTATCAAGTATCTTTTCCGACTGTAATGCTATGAGACTAGATATCAATTACAGGAAAAAAATCTGTAAAAAATACAAACACATGGAGGCTAAAAATACATTACTAAATAACCAAGAGATCATTGAAGAAATCAAAGAGGAAATCAAAAAATACCTACAGACAAATGACAATGGAAACACGACAATCCAAAACCTATGGGATGCAGCAAAAGCAGTTCTAAGTGGGAAGTTTATAGCAATACAATCCTACCTCAGAGACAAGAAACATCTCAAATAAACAAACTAACCTTACACCTAAAGCAATTAGAGAAAGAAAAACAAAAAATCCCAAAGTTAGCAGAAGGAAAGAAATCATAAAAATCAGATCAGAAATAAATGAAAAAGAAATGAAGGAAACAATAGCAAAGATAATAAAACTAAAAGCTGGTTCTTTGAGAAGATAAACAAAATCAATAAACCATTAGCCGAGCGGTGGAAAGATGGCGGAGGAGTAAGACGCGGAGATCACCTTCCTCCCCACAAATACTCCAGAAATACATCTACATGTGGAACAACTCCTACAGAACACCTACTGAATGCTGGCAGAAGACATCAGACCTCCCAAAAGGCAAGAAACTCCCCACGTATCTGGGTAGGGCAAAAGAAAAAATTAATTAAAAACAGAGACAAAAGAATAGGGACGGCACCTGCACCAATGGGAGGGAGCTGTGAAGGGGGAAAGGTTTCCACACACTAGGAAGCCCCTTCGCGGGCGGAGGCTGTGGGTGGCGGAGGGGGGAGCTTCGAAGCCGCGGAGGGGAGAGCGCAGCAACAGGGGTGCGGAGGGCAAAGCGGGGAGATTCCCGCGCAGAGGATCAGGGCCGACCGGCACTCACCAGCTCGAGAGGCTTGTCTGCTCACCCGCCGGGGCGGCCGGGGCTGGGAGCTGAGGCTCGGGCTTCGGTCGGGGCGCCGGAAGAGGACTGGGGTTGGCGGCGTGAACACTGCCTGCAGGGGGTTAGTGCGCCACGGCTGGCCGGAAGGGAGTCCGGGGAAAAGTCTGCACCTGCTGAGGAGGCAAGAGACTTTTTCTTCCCT
>NW_006770015.1:0-302 GCF_000442215.2 Lipotes vexillifer
TTAGGGTTAGGGTTAGGGTTAGGGATTGGGGATGGTTTAGGGTACAGGTTAGGGTGTGATAACCGTTTAGGGTTAACATACATGCTAGGGTATGATAACTGTCATGTATAACTCTGCAGGTTTGTGAATTGCAATGAACCTCAGCTCCATTTTTCACCTTGCTTTTTTGTGAGCTGGCCGCAAACCTCAGGATTGCTTCAGGTCCCATTTTCTTTCCCAGGTGTCAGGCTGAGCCTTTGGTTATTTCTTTCTCGTGTTGTGAAATTATAGTGACTTATGCCTGTCCAAAACCTTACAGCTAG
>NW_006770016.1:0-202 GCF_000442215.2 Lipotes vexillifer
ACAACCCCCCTCCCCCTGCCACTTGGCCTCATGCTGAATTCGTTCTGCATCAAGTCAAAAGGACCTGAGCTTCAGTACATCCTGACACCAGGTAAGTGGTTCCAATTAAAAGACAGTGGGTGTGAGTCCCCTCCTAAGGCGGGGATCACGGGCTCAAGTCCCAACCTGAGTTTTGGCTGGGTTTGAATCCCATCTGAGAAGA
>NW_006770017.1:0-630 GCF_000442215.2 Lipotes vexillifer
TTTAAACCTAGTCTGTTTTCATTATTTTCTATCTTAACGATTCTGTATTAAATAAAAAAAAAATAATACTCCTTTCTACCCCTCCTATTTGAGGATTATATATGAAGAAGTATGTCTTATTTATTAATCTCAAATTTTCACCTTACTTTGAAGAAGTAATCACAATGTCAGGTATTTAATACCTTTCCCTTCCACCTTGAAAAGCATGGATATTAAAGTGCTGATATATTTACCTTCCCTAGTCTATCGTTTTTACTTTTTGTTATGTATAAAAAAACCCTAAAAACATGCGTGGTTTGTAAGGAAATGACAAATTTCAGAAAATTCAGAATCTGAATACACTCTATGCATAGCTTCTAGATAAAGACACAGAAAATTGCCAGATACTCAGATGCCCCCTGGTCGCATTCAAGTGACTCCCCTTAAGGTTTAATATTGTTCTTGTATGTAACAAAAAGATCATGTTACCTGTATTTTGTATTTTATATAAATGTTATGGCACAGTAAAATCACTTTTGCATTGGGCTTTTTTATTTTATGTTGCTTGTGAATATGCCTGTATGGTTGCCTGTTGTTGTGATCATGCGTTGCCACTGTTGCATAGGATTCCATAGTGTAAATATTTAACTA
>NW_006770018.1:0-353 GCF_000442215.2 Lipotes vexillifer
TATAGCAGAGGGAGGACCACTCCCAAACTCATTCTACGAGGCCACCATCACCCTGATACCAAAGCCAGACAAAGATGTCGCAAAAAAAGAAAAGTAGAGGGCAATATCACTGATGAACATAGATGCAAAAATCCTCAAAGAAATACTAGCAAACAGAATCCAAAGGCACATTAAAAGGATCATGCACCACGATCAAGTGGGGTTTACCCAGGAACGCAAGGATTCTTCAATATACGCAAATCGATGTGATACACCATATTAACAAATCGAAGGAGAAAAACCATATGAAGATCTCAATACATGCAGAAAAAGCTTTTGACAAAATTCAACACCCATTTATGATAAAAACTCTC
>NW_006770019.1:0-364 GCF_000442215.2 Lipotes vexillifer
CTTAGACATGCAGGGCTTAATCTTTGAGACAAGCATATGCTACTGGCAGGATCAACCAGGTAGAGAGAAAAAGATAAATGTTTCAATTCTGCTTACAAGGGTATAATTTAAGAAATTACTGTAAGTCATAATTAGTTTAAGGGGAGGGTTTTGCTTACACCTGGAAAACAGGTTTAAAGCAGTCATTTTTCAGATAGAAACCATAAAAATTATAACCATAGTCACCAGTTTACCCAGTCACGTGCAACTAATCGTTTTTGTTAACAGCTTTATGAAGCCATCAGGTTTCCCATTAGAATTCTTCAAGTTTTTACCCAGTTCACCTTTATGGTTTGAAAACCAGAAACTTGTATTTATCCAAAGG
>NW_006770020.1:0-22263 GCF_000442215.2 Lipotes vexillifer
TATTCCATTGTATATATGTGCCACATCTTCTTTACCCATTCATCTGTTGATGGACACATAGGTAACTTTCATGTCCTGGCTATTGTAAATAGAGCTGCAATTAACATTGTGGTACATGATTCTTTTCGAATTATGGTTTTCTCATGGTATATGCCAAGTAGTTGGATTGCTGGGTCGTAAAGTTATATTTTTACTTTTTTTAGGAACATCCATACTGTTGTCCATAGTGCCTGTATCAATTTACATTCCCACCAACAGTGGAAGAGGGTTCCCTTTTATCCACACCCTCTCCAGCATTTATTGTTTCTAGGTTTTTTGATGATGGCCTTTCTGACTGGTGTGTGGTGATACCTCATTTTACCTACCTCATTGTAGTTTTGATTTGAATTTCTCTAATGATTAGTGCTGTTGAGCATCTTTTCATTGTTGATTGGCAATCTCTATGTCTTCTTTGGAGAAATGTCTATTTAGGTGTTCTGCCCATTTTTGAATTGGGTTGTTTGTTTTTTTTGATATTGAGCTGCATGAGCTGCTTGTAAATTTTGGAGATTAATCCTTTGTCAATTGCATCATTTGCAAATATTTTCTCCCATTCTGAGGGTTGTCTTTTTGTCTTGTTTATGGTTTCCTTTGCTTTGCAAAAGCTTTTAAGTTTCGTTAGGTCCAATTTGTTTATTTTTTGTTTTATTTCCATTTCTATAGGAGGTGGGTCAAAAAGGATCTTGCTGTGATGAATGTCATAGAGTGTTCTGCCTATATTTTCCTCTAAGAGTTTTATAGTGTCTGGCCTTACATTTAGGTCTTTAATCCATTCTGAGTTTATTTTTGTGTATGGTATTAGGAAGTGTTCTAATTTCATTCTTTTACATGTAGCTGTCCAGTTTTCTCAGCACCACTTATTGAAGAGGCTGTCTTTTCTCCCTTGTATATTCTTGCCTCCTTTATCAAAGTTAAGGTGACCATATAAGCTTGGGTTTATCTCTGGGCTTTCTATCCTGTTCCATTGATCTATATTTCTGGTTTTGTGACAGTACCATACTGTTTTGATTACTGTAGCTTTGTAGTGTAGTCTGGAGTCAGCGAGCCTGATTCCGCCATCTCTGTTTTTCTTCCTCAAGATGGATTTGGCTATTCAGCGTCTTTTGTCTTTCCATACAACTTGTGAAATATTTTGTTGTAGCTCTGTGAAAACTGCCATTGGTAGTTTGATAGGGATTGTATTGAATTTGTAGATTGCTTTAGGTAGTATAATCATTTTTACAATGTTGATTCTTCCAATCCAAGAACATGGTATATCTCTATATCTCATTGTCTCATCTTTAATTTCTTTCATCAATATCTTATAGTTTCCACATACAGGTCTTTTGTCTCCTTTGGTAGCTTTATTCCTAGATATTTTATTCTTTTTGCTGCATTGGTAAATGGTAGTGTTTCCTTAATTTCTCTTACAGATTTTAAATCATTAGTGTATAGGAGTGCAAGAGATTTCTGTGCATTAATGTTGTATCCTGCTACTTTACCAAATTCATTGATTAGCTCTAGTAGTTTTCTGGTAGCATCCTTAGGATTCTCTATAAATAGTATCATGTCATCTGCAAACAGTGACAGATTTACTTCTTCTTTTTTTATTTGTATTCCTTTTATTTCTTTTTCTTCTCTGATTGCTGTGGTTAAAATTTCCAAAGCTATGTTGGATAATAATGGTGAGAGTGGACAACCTTGTCTTCTTTCTGTTCTTAGTGGAAATGGTTTCAGTTTTTCACCATTGAGAATGATGTTGGTTGTGAGTTTGTCATACATGGCCTTTATTATGTTGAGGAAAGTTTTGTCTATGCCTACTTTCTGGAGGATTTTTATCATAAATTGGTGTTGAATTTTTTTGAAAGCTTTCTCTGCATCCATTAAGATGATCATATGTTTTTCTCCATCAGTTTGTTAATATGATGGATCACATTGATTGATTTGCATATACTGAAGAATCCTTGCATTCCTGGGATAAACCCCACTTGGTCATGGTGTATGATCTTTTAATGTGCTGTTGGATTCTGTTTACTAGTATTTTGTTGAGGATTTTTGCATTTATACTCATCAATCATATCGGCCTGTAATTTCCTTTCTTTGTGACATCTTTGTATGGTTTTGGCATCAGGGTGATGGTGGCCTAATAGAATGAGTTTGGGAATGTTCCTCCTTTGTTATATTTTGCAAGAGATTAAAGGATAGGTGTTAGCTCTTCTCTAAATTTTTGGTAGAATATGCCTGTGAAGCCATCTGGTCCTGGGCTTTTGTGTACTGGAAGATTTTTAATCAAAATCTTAATTTCAGTGCTTGTGATTGGTCTATTTATATTTTCTATTTCATCCTTGTTCAGTCTCAGAAGGTTTGGTTTTCCTAATAATTTATCCATTTCTTCCAGGTTGTCCATTTTATTGGCATAGACTTGCTTGTAGTAATCTCTCATGATCCTTTGAATTTCTGCAGTGTCATCTATTACTTCTATGTTTTCATTTCTAATTATTTTGATTTGAGTCTTCTCCCTTTTTTTCTTGATGAGTCTGGCTAATGGTTTATCAATTTTGTTTATCTCCTCAAGGAACCAGCTTTAAGTTTTATTGATTTTTGCTATCATTTCCTTCATTTCTCTTTCATTTATTTCTGATCTGACTTTATGATATCTTTCCTTCTGCTAACTTTGAGGTTCTTTTGTTCTTCTTTCTCTAATTGCTTCTGGTGTAAGGTTAGGTTGTTTATTTGAGATGTTTCTTTTTTCATGAGGTAGGATTGTATTGCTATAAACTTCCCTCTTAGAATTGATTTTGCTACATCCCATAAGTTTGGGTTGTCGTTTTTTCATTGTCATTTTTTTCTAGGTATTTTTTGACTTCCTCTTTGATTTCCTCAGTGAACTCTTGGTTTTTAGTAGTGTATTTTTTAACCTCCATGTGTTTGTATTTTTTACAGATTTTTTTTCATATTCCATCGCCTCAATTTTGGGATGGTTCACTGTCTATTCAGATTCCACAGATGCAGGGTACATCAAGTTGGTTGTGGAGATTTAATCCACTGCTCCTGAGTATGCTGGAAGAGATTTCTCTTTCTCTTCTTTGTTTGCACAGCTTCTGGAGTTCAGCTTTTGATTTGTCCCTGCCTCTGCATGTAGGTCACCTTAGGGCATCTGTTCTTCACTCAGAAAAGACAGGGTTAAAGTAGCAGCTGATTAGGGGCCTCTGGATGACTCAGGCTGGGGAGAGCGAGGGGTAGAGAATGCCGGGTGAACCAGTGAGACAGAGGCCAGCCTGACATTGCAACAGTCTAAGGCTCGCCATATGTTCTGGGGAAGTTGTCCCTGGATCACGGGATCCTGGCCTTTGCAGGCTGCACAGGCTCCTGGGAGGGGAGATGTGTATAGTGACCTGTGCTTGCACACAGGCTTCTTGGTGGCTGCAGTAGCAGCCTTTGCATTTCATGCCTGCCTCTGCTGTCCGCGCTGATTCCCACAGCTCACTCCCATCTCTGTAGCTTGTTTAGGTGGTGCTGTGAATCCCCTCTCCTCATGCACCCCAAAACAATGGTCTCTTGCCGGTTAGGCAGTTCCAGACGTTTTCAAGGACTCCCTCCCAGCTAGCTGTTGTGCACTAGCCCCCTTCAGGCTGTGTTCACACAGCCAACCCCAGTCCTCTCCCTGGGATCTGACCTCCGAAGCCTGAGTCTCAGCTCCCAACCTCCACTCGCCCTGGTGGGTGAACTGAGAAGCATCTCAGGCTGGTGAATTCTGGTTGGCACTGATCCTCTGAGTGGGAATCTCTCCACTTTGCCCTCTGCACCCTCATTCTTACAGTCTCCTCCATGGCTCCAAAGCTTCCCCCCACCACCCCCCACCTCTGCCAGTTAAGGGGCTTCCTAACGTGTGGGAACTTTTCCTCCTTCACAGCTCCCTCTCAGAGGTGCAGATTCTGTCCCTATTCTGTTGTCTCTACTTTTTTCTTTTGCCCTACTCAGATACATGGGGAGTTTCTTGCCTTTTGGGAAGTCTGAGGTCTTCTGCCAGCGTTCAGTAGATGTTCTGTAGGAGTTGTTCCACATGTAGATGTATTTCTGATGTATTTTTGGGCAGGAAAGTGATCTCCACATCTTACTCCTCACTTGAAGGTCTCCCCACTTCACTTTTAGTCTGTTTGTGTTTTCACATCTGAAGTGAAGTTTTTTGTAGGCAGCATATACATGTCTTCTTCTTTTTTTTTTCATTCAGCCATTCCATATCTTTTGATTGGAGAATTTAATCTATTAACACTTAAAGTTATTATTAATAATATGTACTAATTGTCATTCTGTACAATATTTTCTGAATGTTTTGGTAGTACTTTTGTAGTTTCTTTCTTCTTGTCTTGCTACCTTCCCTTTAGATTTAATAACATTGTTTAGCATTATATTAAGATTTCTTTCCTATTTTCTTTAGTTAATCTACTATAGGTTTGACTTTGTGACTATCCTGAGGTTCACATATAAATACTTTATGTATATAACCATCTTATTTTATATTGATAGCAACTTAAACTTGAATTCATTCTAAAACTCTACATTTTTAACCCCTCATTTTGTTTTTCATGTCATATTTTATATCTTTTTATTTTATATATGTCATTAAATAATTATTGTAGTTTTCATTAATTTTACTACTTTTGCCTTTTAACCTTCATACAAACTTTACAAGTGATTAATAGACTAACTTTACTGTTTTTTTCCCCTTATCAGTTTTATATATTTTTTCTTTTCAGTTAGCAGTGTCATTTCTTTTCAGTTTAAAGAAGCACTTTTAATATTTTCTGTAAAGCTGATTTGGTGGTGGTGAACTATTTTATCCTTGCTTGTCTGGAAACTATCTCTACTTCAAATCTTTATATGTAGGATGTTCTTGGTTATATATTTTCCTTTCAATGCTTTGAATATATCATGTCAATTTCATCCGGCACGCAAATTTTCTGCTAAAATATCGGCAGATCTTCTTATGTCACTTCCTTTTTATGTAACAAGTTGCTATTCTCTTGCTGCTTTTAGGATTCCCTAACTTTTGGAGCAGTTTTCTCAGGGTTACTTTAGATGCTGCCTCCTGGACTTGAATTCCTCAGTATATCCATTGAATAAAACATAACTCTCAACATTTAGGTTGTGTACATGTTTTTTTAGCTGACAGTTATGGTGACTGATGAATGGACCAGAGCAGACGTCTCTCCTTCACCTGAACTCTGTGAGGATCTGAAGCTTTGGTACCAGCAGAGGCCTCTTGTGCCCATCTGCCTCCTCGGGGAGTACAGATGAATTTAAGTGAGTCTCTCCTGGTTCTAGGATCTCCTGTTATTGATGATTGTAAGTTTTATTCAGTAGTGTTAAATTACTTTCTGGAGAAGTAGCTTATCCTTGAAACTTAGTTTCAAGAAAAGGTACCTGATTTATCCTCAGTATAAAATACACTGGGAAGATTTTGCTCAGTTTAGACACTGAACAGGTTATTCTCAGTGAAAGGGACTGGAAAGATTTTACTCAGCTTAGACATTGAGTAGTTTATCCTCAGTTTAAAGACTTGGAAGTCTTTGCTCAGTTAAACACTGAACAAATTTGGACTCAGTAGTTAGGGGGAGTACTGGCCTGTCATTTTTCCTTGAATTGGCTACCTTAATAGAGTTTGTCAAAATAAAACTGAAAACCTATGAGAGCTTCTGATCTCCGAAGAAGGGGCTCTCTCCTCCTGGACAGCAACAGCTTTCTCAGGCAACTGAGAAACTTGCAGGAGTGGTGAAGGCAAGACCTCATGTCATGCAGCTGTCTCTATAAGGAAAACAACTCATTTTAATGAACAACCTTCTCAAATAGGGACACAAATAACTGGCCATTCCATAATCCAACCACCTCTGGTAGTCTTTTACACCACTGGGAGGACCTGAGACACATAAGAGGGGGCTGAAACAACTCTGGGTCCAAAACCTAGAGGAGTTAAGCTCTTAAGCAGCACATTGGCCCACTACACAATTGTCACCAGCAATTTTTATTTTGGCAAACCATCCTCAGAATGGGAAATAAAGCTTTCAGAACAAAAGATAAAGGAATGACAGATTGCCAGCCTGCAACTAATACTCCAGCCAGGTTTATGTATAAAACTTACACTTACAAGTATTTACTTAATTGGGAATTAAAGGAAATCTTGCTCTTTTATTGTGTATGAAGCTAATTTAAGTTTAAAAAGCCAGCTTGATAAAAATATATTTTCAAAATTCTGACTTTAAACAAAGGCTTTCTAGGGAGACTTGCATTTCTCTTGTGTCTTTGATATGTAAAAGTTCTATTATAAACAGCTGTTTTATTGGTACCTATAGAAACAAAAATCAAATTAAAGTAGAAAAAAGAAATATATCCAATGGTCAAGCTAAGAACTCCCTTAGTTTAAATCAAATAAAGAAAAATCGGTTTCGGAAGGTTTATTTGCTTCCCCTCAATGGGTCTTACAGATGCTAATAAAAACATTTAAATAATTAATGTTAACAGGAAAAAAAAAACTTGTAAGGAAGAGTCTAGATACTTTTTCTAACAAGGTAGAAATTTTAAAAAGGACTTATCTTAAATGAATAAAGAAATCTTTAGATGGTTATTTAAAATAGGCTAAATAAAACAGAAATGTGATTAAAACACAAGGTTTTCATAGTAGACTACCAAAGGTTAAATGGGCCAAAAGAGGCCCCCTACTGGTCCTCAACATTAAAAGCCATACACGTCGGCTCTATTTACCCCAGTATATATATATACTGAAAAAAAAATACACTGAGATACCTGAGCAGCAATTATTTGGGGGCAACAATTAGGCAAAAGAGCCTGAGTTCTTTGGCTCAATCCCCTTCCGGGGATCCCAGAAACTTTTATATAAAAATAGATAAAATGGACATGGAATAAAAAGAAAGAAAAACTTCTAGAGCTCCTCCTGTAAGATCAAAACTTGTTGATTGGAGCCTAATGAAAGCTAAAGTTATAAAAGTTGATGGAACTGAGATGAAAGTGTATAAAATTAGTACATTTAAATAGGCTTTATATAAGATGGTTACATCTCTTTTGTTTTATTATATTGTGGGATAGGCATGTTTCACTGGGGAATGCTTCCCCTATGTGGTATAATAATGCAGGACATATAGATCTGCACCTTAGGAAATATAAAACATACTAAAGGAAACCAATAGGGGTACCTGAGACATTCAAAAAATTAAAACTGGGAACTAAGATTCAAAGGCTAATAAAAATAAGAATAGTGATTTTGCTCTGGGTTTAACTTGTAAACTCAAAAACAAGGTCTTGCTCAATGCCTTCTACAAGGTCTTGAAGTCATGATAAACTAAACTCTAATGTTCTAGAACTTAGAGCTCATAAATTTCAGTTTAGTTAGAAATCTTCTTACTGATATAATATATAGTTGGACAAATTATACTTTTAGTATCATTTAGGCAACAGACTGGTTCTCTGCTGAAATAAAAGCAGCTGTCTTTCTCTTGCAAATCTCTATAAACCAGAAATGTAAATACAGGTCACAAGGACCTGAGACTGAGCTTAATTAACTCAATCAGGCAAAACCAGAAACCAAAGAAGAGCAGTGACAAAGTAGCAGTTTTAAAATTCAAACCACTGGGAATGCTTCCTCAGCCAAACTTTACAAATAGTAAGGCCTTAGTCGTCTGAGCAAGAAACTTTGATGTATTCCAACTGTTTTTGTAAACTAGTAAGTTTATATTGTAATACCTGATTCATAAGTAAGTTTTTTTTTAAGTGAGGCCATGAGATCTCTACTTTTGCCTGTTTATATGTCTGTGTACACATTATACATATGAGATATCTCTACCTCTGTAAAATATTTTCAAAATTCAATTTAAAAAGAGATCAATTTAAAAGTAAGCACTTACAAATTAAATATTTTAAAACCTGGCCAAAATGACTTTCAGGTTCACATAAACTGGGAAGTATGTAATATTAAGTTGATACCTGATATTAAAGTTAGATTAAGTTTGTTGATCTAATTAATATAGACATGTCTATAGAGTCATCAACATTAAATATAATACTTTTGGGTTAACTCTTTAAAAATAATTATATTTTAGAAATGTCTACTTAAAATGACCTCTCCTGACATTTGGTAACATAAAGTTCTAGAGTTGTGCTAATTTAAGTGAAGTGATGGAAGTTTATTGACATAAAATACTGAGACATCAATTACTAAACAGAGAAACTAAAGGTATTTAGGATATTAATGAATATGTTTGGTGCCACCCTGAGATGTTCTCTGTAAGAAAAAAAAAGTGTTTTTTTTAGAAATTATCATTGGTATTTATGTTCACCAATCTACAGAATGCTAATGTAAAAGACACTTCATAATTCCTTACTTAGTTTTCACTGGAAATTAAGGTTTCTAAGAGTTGAAGATTCTAATTTAAACATGTAATCAAAACTAATAAGAATAATAAGGAAACATTTCAGTACAGGATAAGAAAGTAGAATGCGTGTTTTCAGTAAATAAAGTATGAGGTATAGCCTCATCCACCAAAGGGCAGACAGCAGAAGCAAGAAAAACTACAATCCTGCAGCCTGTGGAACAAAAACCACATTCACAGAAAGATAGACAAGATGAAAAGGCTGAAGGCTATGTACCAGATGAAGGAACAAGATAAAACCCCAGAAAAACAACTAAATTAAGAGGAGATAGGAAAACTTCCAGAAAAATAATTCAGAATAATGATAGTGAAAACGATCCAGGACCTCAGAAAAATAATCAAGGCAAAGATCAAGAAGATGCAGGAAATGTTTAAGAAAGACTTGGAAGAATTAAAGAACAAACAAACAGAGATGAATAATACAATAACTGAAATGAATACTATACTAGAAGGAATCAATAGCAGAATAACTGAGGCAGAAGAATGGATAAGTGACCTGGAAGACACAACAGTGGAATTCACTGCTGCAGAACAGAAAAAAGAAAAAAGAAAGAAAAGAAATGATGACAGCATAAGAGACCTCTGGGACAACATTAAATGCAGCAACATTTACATTATAGGGGATTCAGAAGGAGAAGAGAGAGAGAAAAGACCAGAGAAAATATTTGAAGAGATTATAGGTGAAAAGTTCCTTAACATGGGAAAAGAAATAGCCACTGAAGTCCAGGAAGCGCAGTGAGTCCCATACAGCATAAACCCAAGGAGAAACATGTTGAGACACATAGAAATCACCAGCAAAAATTAAAGACAAAGAAAAATTATTGAAAGCAGCAAGGGAAAAAGGACAAATAATACAAGGGAACTCCCACAAGGTTAACAGCTGACTTCTCAGCAGAAACTCTACAACCCAGAAGGGAGTGGCATGATACACTTAAAGTGAGGTAGATGAAAGAAACTACAACCAAGATTACTCTACCCAGCAAGGATCTCATTCAGATTCGATGGAGAAATCAAAAGCTTTACAGACAAGCAAAAGCTAAGAGCAATCAGCACCACCAAACCAGTTCCACAACAAATTCTAAAGGAACTTCTCTAAGTGGGAAACAAAAAAGAAGAAAAGGACCTACAAAAACAAACCCAAAACAATTAGGAAAATGGTCATAGGAACATTCATATCGATAATTACCTTAAACATGAATGGATTAAATGCTCCAACCAAAAGACACAGGGTTGTTGAATGGATACAAAAAGAAGACCCATCTATATGCTGTTAACAAGAGACTCACTTCAGACTTAGGTACACATTCAGACTTAAAGTGAGGGGATGGAAAAAGATATTCCATGCAAATGGAAATCAAAAGAAAGCTGGAGTAGCAATACTCATATCAGATAAAATAGACTTTAAAATAAAGTCTGTTAAAACAGACAAGGATGGACACTACATAATGATCAAGGGATCAATCCAACAAGAAGATATAACAATTATAAATATATCTGCACACAACATCGGAGCACCACAATACATAAGGCAACTGCTAACAGCCTCAAAACAGGAAATCGACAGTAACATAATAATAGTGGGGGACTTTAACACCTCAGTTACACCAATGGACAGATCACCCAAAATGAAAATAAATAAGGAAACAGAAGCTTTAAATGAAATATAGACCCGATAGATTTAATTGATATTTATAGGACATTCCATACAAAAACAGCAGATTACACTTTCTTCTCAAGTGCGCACGGAACATTCTCCAGGAGAGATCACATCTTGAGTCACAAATCAAGCATCAGTAAATTTAAGAAAATTGAAATCATATCAAGCATCTTTTCTGACCACAACACTATGAGATTAGAAATGAATTACAGGGAAAAAAAATTGTAAAAAATACAAACAAATGGCGACTAACAATACATTATTAAATAACCAAGAGATCACTGAAGAAGTCAAAGAGGAAATCAAAAAATACTTAGAGACAAATGACAATGAATACATGACAATCCAAAAATCTATGGGATACAGCAAAAGCTGTTCTAAGAGGGAAGTTTATAGCTATACAAGCCTACCACAAGAAATAAGAAAAATCTCAAATAAACAATCTAACCTTACAACTAAAGGAACTAGAGAAAGAAGAACAAACAATACCCAAGGTTAGCAGAAGGAAAGAAATCATAAAGATCAGAGCAGAAATAAATGAAATAGAAACAAAGAAAATAATAACAAATATCAATAAAACTAAAAGCTGGTTCTTTGATAAGATAAACAAAACTGATAAACATTAGCCATACTCATCAAGAAAAAGAGGGAGAGGACTCAAATGAATAAATTTAGAAAAGAAAAAAGAGACGTTACAACAGACACTGTAGAAATAGAAAGCATCCTAAGAGACTACTACAAGCAACTGTATACCAATAAATTGGACAACCTGGAAGAAATAGACAAATTCTTAGAAAGGTATAACCTTGCAAGAATGAACCAGGAAGAAATAGAATATATGAACAGACCAATCGCAAGTAATGAAATTGAAACTGTGATTAAAAATCTTCG
Source organism: Lipotes vexillifer (assembly GCF_000442215.2). Classification (NCBI taxonomy): domain Eukaryota; kingdom Metazoa; phylum Chordata; class Mammalia; order Artiodactyla; family Lipotidae; genus Lipotes; species Lipotes vexillifer. The sequence continues at coordinate 11,008 of NW_006770020.1, forward strand.
AACAAGCAAAAGTCCAGGACCAGAAGGCTTCACAGGTGAATTTATAAACCTTTAGAGAAGAGCTAACACCCATCCTTCTCAAAATCTGCCCAAAACTTGTGGAAGAAGGAACTCTCCCAAACACATTCTATGAGGCCACCATCACCCTGATATCAAAACCAGACAAATATACTAAAAGAAAGAAAATTTCAGACGAATATCACTGATGAATATAGATGCAAATATCCTCAACAAAACACTAGCAAACAGAATTCAACAACACATTAAAAGGATTCTACACAATGATCAAGTGGGATTCATTCCAGGGTTGCAAGGATTCTTCGATATACACAAATCAATCAATGTGATGCACCATATTAACAATTTGAAGAATAAAAAACATATGATCATCTCAATAGATGCAGAAGAAGCTTTTCACAAAATTCAACACTGATTTATGATTAAAAACTCTCCAGAAAGTGGGCATAGAGGTAATTTACCTCACCATAATAAAGGCCGTATATGACAAACCCACAGCAAACATCATTCTCAATGGTGAAAACTGAAAGCACTTCCTCTAAGTTCAGGAATAAGACAAGCATATCCACTCTCACCACTATTATTCAACATAGTTTTGGAAGTCCTAGCCATGGCAATCAGACAAGAAAAAGAAATAAAAGGAATACAAATTGGAAAAGAAGAAGTAAAACTGTCACTGTTTGCAGGTGACATGATACTATACATAGAGAATGTTAATGATGCCACCAAAAAACTACTAGAGCAAATCAATGAATTTGATAATGTAGCAGGATACAAAATTAATGCACACAAGTCTCTTTCACTCCTATACACTAATAATGAAAAATCTGAAAGATAAATTAAGGAAACACTCCCATTTACCATTGCAACAAAAAGAATAAAATATCTAGGAATAAACCTACCTAGGGAGAAAAAAGACCTGTATACAGAAAACTATAAGACACTGTTGAAAGTAAATAAAGATGATACCAACAGATGGAAATATATACCATGTTCTTGGATTGGAAGAATCAATATTGTGAAAATGACTATACAACACAAAGCAATCTACAGATTCAAGGCAATCCCTATAAAATTACCAATGACATTTTTAACACAACTATAACAAAAAATCTATAAATTTGTATGGAGACACAAAAGACCCCGAATAGACAAAGCAGTCTTGAGGGAAAAAAAAGGAGCTGGAGAAATCAGATTCCCTGACTTCAGACTATAATACAAAGCAACAGTAATCAAGAAAATATGGTACTGGCACAAAAACAGAAACATAGATCAATGGAACAATATAGAAATCCCAGATATAAACCCACATACCTATGGTCAAGTAATCTATGACAAAGGAGGCAAGGATATACAATGTAGAAAAAACAGTCTCTTCAATAAGTGGTGCTGGGAAAACTGGACAGCTACATGTAAAAGAATGAAATTAGATCACTCCCTAACACCATACACAAAAATAAACTCAAAGTGATTAGAGACCTAAATGTAAGACCGCACACTATAAAACTCTTAGAGAAAACATAGGGAGCACACTCTTTGACGTAAATCACAGCAAGATCTTTTTTGATCCACCTCCTAGAGTAATGGAAATAAAAACAAAAATAAACAAATGAGACCTAATGAAACTTCATAGCTTTTGCACAACAAAGGAATCAATAAACAAGACAAAAAGACAGCCCTCAGAATGGGAGAAAATATTTGCAAATGAATCAATGGACAATGGATTAATTTCCAAAATATATAAACAGCTCATGCAGTTCAATATTAAAAAAATAAACAACCCAATCCAAAAATGGGCAGAAGACCTAAATAGACATTTCTCCAAAGAAGACATACAGATGGCCAATAAGCACATGAAAAGCTGCTCAACATCACTAATTCTTAGTGAAATGCACATCAGAACTACAATGAGGTATCACCTCACACCAGTTAGAATGGGCATCATGAGAAAATTTACAAACAGCAAATGCTGGAGAGGGTGTGGAGAAAAGTGAACCCTCTTGCACTGTTGGTGGGAATGTAAATTGATACAGCCACTATGGAGAACTGTATGGAGGTTTCTTAAAGAACTAAAAATTGAATTATCATATAACCCAGCAATCCCACTTCTGGGCATATGCCCAGAGAAAACCATAATTCAAAAAGTCACATGCACCCCAATGTTTATTGCAGCACTGTTTGCAATAGCCAGGTCATGGAAGCAACCTAAATGCCCATTGACAGATGAATGGATAAAGAAGATGTGGTACATATATACAATGGAATATTACTCAGCCATAAAAAGGAATGAAATTGGGTCTTTTGTTGAGACGTCGGTGGATCTAGAGACTGTCATACAGAGTGAAGTAAGTCAGAAAGAGAAAAACAAATATCATATGTTAACACATATATGTGGAACCTAGAAAAGTGGTACAGATGAACTGGTTTGCAGGGCAGAAATTGAGACACAGATGTAGAGAAAAACATATTGACACCAAGCAAGGAAAGTGGCGGGGGTGGTGGTGGTGGTGGTGTGACGAATTGGGCGATTGGGATTGACATGTATACACTGATGTGTATTAAATTGATGAGTGATAAGAATCTGTTGTATAAAAAATAAATAAAATGAAATTCATTTAAAAAAAGAAGGTATGAGGAATTGAATTACATTTTATTGAGGGAAAAGAAAGAAAGTATGCCTTAGAGCTGGTTGTTTTTGGATGGAAAAATAAAGGACTAGCTAATATGGATACAGAAAGTGATGAAGTTTGTTGAAAGGAACCTTGTGGGGGCTGTGGGGGGAGTTTTATGCATGGTCAGGATTAACTAATTTTAGATTGAAGTTAAATAAGTAAATGGATTTTGTTGTTAAGTGAGTACAAGACTGGAATCTGAAGGAAATTTCTTAGAATGCTCCTTATTGATAAGAGATTGTGTGAGTTCTGTGCCCTTAAGTGATCTGTATTTGGTTTTCTCTTCCATCTTTTTGTGACTTTGGTTAAATGAATAAGTATTGTTTCAAAGAGACCTATGATCCTGTTGTGTTTTAAAACATTTTTGATATTTTTAATAAACTTCCCAAATATCAAAATCTAACTAAAGCTCTTTTAGCCTCCAACTAACTTAGATGCTTTGAAGGAGCCCTGAGACATCTCAGAGGGGAATGTTAAAGTAATTAAGTTTATTTGGTATGTGAAATTAGTTGAAAAACATTGTCAAGTGATTGGAGATGAGCCTGAGGTTATAGTGTATGGATAAATGTCATTAATAGAGATATTCCAAAAATTATATGGAATTTCTAACGTCTGATATGCCCTGATATAATGTTATCAGTCATAATTCTAGTTTTTATCCTAAAATGTTATATGTCACAGAAATATCCACATTTCTTGCTAATTGCTTTGTACTAAAATCTTTAACCTTGCTATTTTAAGTTTTGACCTTTATAGACAATAATTATTTTACAGTGATGCTTTTACAAAATTAAGATCTTCAAGAAGACTCATAAAAAGGACTTTTAACAAATATAAGTTTTTGATAGCCTTTAAATAATACCACTGAATTGGGTAACAAATGATAAAACTCTAATGGAAAACCCTATCACTTCATCCAGATTAACAGGAATTAATTATATGGGACTGAATGAACTGATGAATATAATTTATAACTTTATGACATTTTGGGAAACATACCAGCTTTAATCTTTGTTTTCCAGAAAAACCTTGGCTCTTATGCTATGACCTACAAGTTGATAAAGTATATCTTTTAAACAAGGATGAAACACTTATCTTTTTCTCTCTAACTGATCCTGTTAGAGTTTGGCTTCTCCAGCTGGCTCTCCCGTGGACTTGATGGTTTATTGCAACTGGATTACAACTATTTATACTAATCATTATTTTAATTTGTTCTTTGTTTCCAAATTTTTTATGATCTTTGTCTCCCTACTACACTATGACTTTGTCAGTGTTACTGGATGCATTACTTACACCCTGTCTATTTTATAAGATTGTCGTCTCTTACAGTACCCAGTGTGCAACCAGGCCTCCAACAAAATTGATGATGGCTAAACATCTTGAGGAAATAAATCACATTTATGACTCTAATAATGTAATTATAGTAGTGTGATTCTAGGTATGGGAAGAAGCAACAAGGGAAAAAATTTCCTGGATCATTATTGACTAGTAAGATAGAGGATCCAGAGAATATTTAATTATCAACAGGGCCTAATCCAGAAATTAGCACCTGGGGTAGAATATAAACAAGAATTTTTGCCTGATCTGAGATGAGCCTCCCATCACCGTGGGACAAAAATTGGTCATGAAATGTCTCCCAAATATTGGTCAAATTTCAAACCAAGAGAAGGAAGCGAGAAATAAAGTATTGCCTACCATATCAGTAAACAAAGGATGTCACAATCACCAGCAATTGCAGCTACCACTGACAATGGTGAGCTGGTGAGCCCTGAGGGAACTCAGGAAGGAAACAAAAAATACCCACCATCTAGCAGCCATGAGACTGCAACCACTCCTGTTAGTGAGCCCTGAGGAAACTCAGGATGTGAAAAAACAGGATACTGGCCCCAGATAGCTGAGGTGCATAGCAAAGGAGTGATTTCAGTGAGCCCAGACTCTTGCATCTTCCCATACATATAGAATCACTAAATTCCTTAACTTGAGATATCTAGTTTCCTTTTATTAACAGTAATCTTTTGCTCCTACTACCTGCCCTTTGTTGCAAAATTCCTATATATCCCAGCTCCCCCCTTGCCTCCTCAGAGCAGTTTTCTCAGAGTTACTTGAGATGCTGCCTCCTGAGCTTGAAGTCCTAAATATGTCTGCTGAATAAAACATAACTCTCAAATGAAAAAAAAAAAAAAAAGATTCTCTAGCTTTTGACAGTTTAATTATAATGTGTCTTGGTGTGGATCTCTTTGGATTTATTTTGTTTAGAACTCTCTGGGCTTCCTCAACCTGGGTATTTATTTCCTCCCACAGGTTAAGGACGTTTTCATCCATGATTTCTTCAAATTATTTTTCTTCCCCTTTCTCTCTCTCTCTTTTCCTTCTGAGACCCCTATAATGTGAATGTTATTCTGCTTGATGTTGCTCCACAGGTCCCATAAGCTATCTTCATTCTTACTTCCTTTTTCTTTTCACTGCTCTGTTTAGGTAAATTACCTTGCCCTGTCTTCCAGAGTGCTGTTCCTTTCTTCTGCTTCATCTGTGCTGCTGTTGAAACCTCTAGTGTACTTTTCAGTTAAGTTAACATATTCTTTGGCTCTGTGAATTCCATTTCATACTTTCTTATATTTTCTATCTCTTTGTTGAAGTTCTCACTGTTTTCATCCATTGTTCTCCCAAGTTTGGTAAGCATTTTCATGACCATTAATTTGAATTCTTTATCAGGTAGGTTATTTATCTTTGTTGCATTAAGGATTTTTTCTTATAGTATTATCTTATATTTTTATTTGGAACATGTCCAGGACACACTCACCTGCTTCATCATGACATTGGGAAAATGCCTTGATTTCAAACACCCACCAGCTTCAATGATGCAGTGGGAGAGTTCTTTGTCTAAACGTGCCTATCAGGTTTAGCAAGGGAGCAGTAGAATGTCATGAACACAAGTGCTACTGAGCCCCAGTCAGGAGGCATGGGAATATTGCAACTGCCTGCACTCAACAGCTTCAGCAAGGCAGCTTGATAGTGTTGTGATCTCTTGCCCTGGCAGACCTTAACAAGGCAGCAGGATGGTGCCACATTTGTCTGTTTTTTCCTGCACTAATGGGAGGAGGTAGAGTGCAAAATGGTGTCCACCAGTGCCTCCTTCTTTGCAGAATCCAAACTGTGCCATGCCCCTCCAGCAGATGCTTTTATTCTCTCTTTAATTTTGACTTAAAATATTACATTAGTTTAAGGTATTCAACATAGTGACTATTTTTATAGAGTATACTCCATGTGAAGCTATTATAAAACATTTCCTGTACTGTACATTATATCCATGTATATTATTTTATATTAATATTACCTCTTAAACCTCTTCCCCTGTCTTGTCCGGCCTCCTACCTCTCCTCCCACTGATAACCACTACTTTGTCCTCTGTATCAGTGAGTCTGCTTCTGTTTGGTTATATTTGTTCATATGTTTTATTTTTTAGAGTCTACATATAAGGGAAAATATAGAAAATTTTTCTCTGACTTATTTCACTAAGCATAATATCCTCCAGGTACATCTATGTTGTAGCAAATGTAAAGTTATGATTCCTTTTTTCTGACTGATAAATAAATAAATAAATCTATATGTCTATATTTATATATCTACATAAGATATATAGATAATATAGACATTTATAGATATATGCTACATCTTCTCTATCCATTCATCTGTTGATGAACACTTAGGTTGCTTCCATATTTTATCTATTATAAACAATGCTGCTATAAACGTTGAGGAGCACATATCTTTTTGAATTAGCATTTTTATTTTCTTTGGATATTTACTCAGCAGTAGAAATTCTGGATCATAGAGTAGTTCTATTTTTTTAAAATATTTTGAGGAAACTCCGTATTGTTTTCCATAGTGGCAGTAGAAGTTGACATTTCCACGAACACCATACTGTTTCCCTTTTCTCCACATCCTCACCAATACTTGTTATTTCTTGTCCTTTTGATGATAGCCATTCTGACAAGTGTGAGGTTATATCTCACTGTTTTTATTATTTGCATTTCCTTGATGATTAGTGATATTGAGCATCTTTTCATGTGTTTATTGACCATCTGTATGTCTTCTTTGGAAAAATGCCTATTCAGGTATTCTGTACATTTTTTATTTGATATTTTTTTTGATGTTGAGGGTTTTTTTTAATATATTTTGGATATTAGCCCCTTATCACACATCATTTTCAAATATCTTCTCCCATTCAGTAGGTAGAGTTTTTGGTTCTTTGATGGCTTCCTTTGCTGTGAAAAACTTTTACATTTGTTTAGGTTCCATTTGTTTATTTATTTATTTTTTCTCTTGCCTGAAGAGACAAACCCTCCAAAATATTGCTAAGGCCTATGTTAAAGAATATATTTCCTATGTATTCTGTAGGAGTTACATGATTTCAGATTTTACATTTTTTTTTAATCTAAGATGTACTTTTTTTTTTGGTGGCATGAGGGATCTTCCCTAACCAGGGATTGAACCCGCACCCCCTGCAGTGGGAGCATGGAGTCTTAACCACTGGACCACCAGGGAAGTCTGCAGGTTTTACATTTAGGTCTTTTTTTTTTTTTAATATCTTTATTGGGGTATAATTGCTTTACAATGGTGTGTTAGTTTCTGCTTTATAACAGAGTGAGTCAGTTATACATATACATATGTTCCCATATCTCTTCCCTCTTTGTCTCCCTCCCTCCCACCCTCCCTATCCCACCCCTCCAGACAGCCACAAAGAACCGAGCCGGTTTCCCTGTGCCATGCGGCTGCTTCCCACTGGCTATCTACCTTACGTTTGTTAGTATATATATGTCCATGTCTCTCTCTCGCCCTAACACACCTCACCCTTCCCCCTCCCCATATCCTCAAGTCTGTTCTCCAGTAGGTCTCTGTCTTTATTCCTGTTTTACCCCTAGGTTCTTCATAACTTTTTTTTTTCTTAAATTCCATATATATGTGTTAGCATACGGTATTTGTCCTTCTCTTTCTAACTTACTTCACTCTGTATGACAGACTCTAGATCTATCCACCTCATTACAAATAGCTCAATTTCGTTTCTCTTTATGGCTGAGTAATATTCCATTGTATATATGTGCCACATCTTCTTTATCCATTCATCCGACGACGGGCACTTAGGTTGTTTCCATCTCCGGGCTATTGTAAATACAGCTGCAATGAACATTTTGGTACATGACTCTTTCTGAATTCTGGTTTCTGCAGGGTATATACCTAGTAGGGGGATTGCTGGGTCATATGGTAGTTCTATTTGTAGTCTTTTAAGGAACCTCCATACTGTTCTCCATAGTGGCTGAACCAATTCACATTCCCACCAGCAGTGCAAGAGTGTTCCCTTTTCTCCACACCCTCTCCAGCATTTATTGTTTCTAGATTTTTTGATGATGGCCATTCTGACTGGTGTGAGATGATATCTCATTGTAGTTTTGATTTGCATTTCTCTAATGATTAATGATGTTGAGCATTCTTTCATGTGTTTGTTGGCAGTCTGTATATCTTCTTTGGAGAAATGTCTATTTAGGTCTTCTGCCCATTTTTGGATTGGGTTGTTTATTTTTTTGTTATTGAGCTGCATGAGCTGCCTGTAAATTTTAGAGATTAATCCTTTGTCAGTTGATTCATTTGCAAATATTTTCTCCCATTCTGAGGGCTGTCTTTTGGTCTTGTTTATGGTTTCCTTTGCTGTGCAAAAGCTTTGAAGTTTCATTAGGTCCCATTTGTTTATTTTTGTTTTTATCTCCATTACTCTAGGAGATGGGTCAAGAAGGATCTTGCTGTGATTTATGTCATAGAGTGTTCTGCCTATGTTTTCCTCTAAGAGTTTGATAGTTTCTGGCCTTACATTTAGGTCTTTAATCCATTTTGAGCTTATTTTTGTGTATGGTGTTAGGGAGTGATCTAATCTCATACTTTTACATGTACCTATCCAATTTTCCCAGCACCACTTATTGAAGAGGCTGTCCTTTCTCCACTGTATATTCCTGCCACCTTTATCAAAGATAAGGTGACCATATGTGCATGGGTTTATCTCTGGGCTTTCTATCCTATTCCATTGATCTATCTTTCTGTTTTTGTGCCAGTACCATACTGTCTTGATTACTGTAGCTTTGTAGTATAGTCTGAAGTCAGGCAGCCTGATTCCTCCAGCTCCATTTTTTGTTCTCAAGATTGCTTTGGCTATTCGGGGTCTTTTGTGTTTCCATACAAATTGTGAAATTTTTTGTTCTAGTTCTGTGAAAAATGCCAGTGGTAGTTTGATAGGGATTGCATTGAATCTATAGATTGCTTTGGGAAGTAGAGTCATTTTCACAATGTTGATTCTTCCAATCCAAGAACATGGTATATCTCTCCATCTGTTTGTATCATCTTTAATTTCTTTCATCAGTGTCTTATAATTTTCTGCATACAGGTCTTTTGTCTCCTTAGGTAGGTTTATTCCTAGATATTTTATTCTTTTTGTTGCAATGGTAAATGGGAGTGTTTTCTTGATTTCACTTTCAGATTTTTCATCATTAATATATAGGAATGCCAGAGATTTCTGTGTATTAATTTTGTATCCTGCAACTTTACCAAATTCATTGATTAGCTCTAGTAGTTTTCTGGTAGCATCTTTAGGATTCTCTATGTATAGTATCATGTCATCTGCAAACAGTGACAGCTTTACTTCTTCTTTTCCGATTTGGATTCCTTTGATTTCCTTTTTTTCTCTGATTGCTGTGGCTAAAACTTCCAGAACTATGTTGAATAAGAGTGGTGAGAGAGGGCAACCTTGTATTGATCCTGACCTTAGTGGAAATGCTTTCAGTTTTTCGCCATTGAGGATGACGTTGGCTGTGGGCTTGTCATATACGGCCTTTATTATATTGAGGAAAGTTCCCTCTACACCTACTTTCTGCAGGGTTTTTATCATAAATGGGTGTTGAATTTTGTCAAAAGCTTTCTCTGCATCTATTGAGATGATCATATGGTTTTTCTCCTTCAATTTGTTAATATGGTTAATCACATTGATAGATTTGCGTATATTGAAGAATCCTTGCATTCCTGGAATAAACCCCACTTGATCATGGTGTATGATCCTTTTAATGTGCTGTTGGATTCTGTTTGCTAGTATTTTGTTGAGGATTTTTGCATCTATGTTCATCAGTGATATTGGCCTGTAGTTTTCTTTCTTTGTGACATCCTTGTCTGGTTTTGGTATCAAGGTGATGGTGGCCTCGTAGAATGAGTTTGGGAGTGTTCCTCCCTCTGCTATATTTTGGAAGAGTTTGAGAAGAATAGGTGTTAGCTCTTCTCTAAATGTTTGATAGAATTCGCCTGTGAAGCCATCTGGTCCTGGGCTTTTGTTTGTTGGAAGATTTTTAATCACAGTTTCAATTTCAGTGTTTGTGATTGGTCTGTTCATATTTTCTATTTCTTCCTGATTCAGTCTTGGCAGTTTGTGCATTTCTAAGAATTTGTCCATTTCTTCCAGATTGTCCATTTTATTGGCATAGAGTTGCTTGTAGTAATCCCTCATGATTTTTTGTATTTCTGCAGTGTCAGTTGTTACTTCTCCTTTTTCATTTCTGATTCTATTGATTTGAGTCTTCTCCCTTATTTTCTTGATGAGTCTGGCTAATGGTTTATCAATTTTGTTAATCTTCTCAAAGAACCAGCTTTTAGTTTTATTGATCTTTGCTATTGTTTCCTTCATTTCTTTTTCATTTATTTCTGATCTGATTTTTATGATTTCTTTCCTTCTGCTAACTCTGGGGTTTTTTTGTTCTTCTTTCTCTAATTGCTTGAGGTGCAAGGTTAGGTTGTTTATTCGAGATGTTTCCTGCTTCTTAAGGTGGGCTTGTATTGCTATAAACTTCCCTCTTAGAACTGCTTTTGCTGCATCCCATAGGTTTTGGGTCGTTGTATCTCCATTGTCATTTGTTTCTAGGTATTTTTTAATTTCCTCTTTGATTTCTTCAGTGATCACTTCGTTACTAAGTAGTGTATTGTTTAGCCTCCATGTGTTTTTTTTTTTTTTTTTTTTTTGTGGTATGTGGACCTCTCACTGCTGCGGCCTCTCCCGCCATGGAGCACAGACTCTGGACACGCAGACCCAGTGGCCATGGCCCACGGGCCCAGCTACTCTGCGGCACATGAGATCCTCCCAGTCTGGGTAACGAACCCCCGTTCCCTGCATCAGCAGGCAGACTCTCAACCACTGTGCCACCAGGGAAGCTGATAGTCCTATTTTAAAGTCTATTTTGTCTGATGTGAGAATTGCTACTCCAGCTTTCGTTTGGTTTCCATTTGCATGGAATATCGTTTTCCATCCCCTTACTTTCTGTCTGTATGTGTCACTAGGTCTGAAGTGGGACTCTTGTAGACAGCATATATATGTGTCTTTTGGTGGGAGCATTTAGTCCATTTACATTTAAGGTAATTATCGATATGTATGCTCCTATTCCCATTTTCTAAATTGTTTTGGGTTCGTTATTATAGGACTTTTCCTTCTCTTGTGTTTGTCTAGAGAAGTTCCTTTAGCATTTGTTGTAAAGGTGGTTTGGTG
>NW_006770020.1:25399-58169 GCF_000442215.2 Lipotes vexillifer
GCCAACCCCAGTCCTCTCCCTGCGCTCCGACTGAAGCCCCGCCCGCTCTGGCGGGGGAGCACACAAGCCTCTCTGGCTGGTGAGTGCCGGTCGGCCCTGATCCTCTGTGCTGGAATCTCTCCGCTTTGCCCTCCTCACCCCCGTTGCTGTGCTCTCCTCCGCGGCTCTGAAGCTCCCCGCTCCGCCTCACGCAATCTCTGCCCGCGAAGGGGCTTCCTAGTGTGTGGAGACCTTTCCTCCTTCACAGCTCCCTCCCACTGGTGCGGGTGCCGTCCCTATTCTATTGTCTCTGTTTTTAATTAATTTTTTCTTTTGCCCTACCCAGATACGTGGGGAGTTTCTTGCCTTTTGGGAGGTCTGAGGTCTTCTGCCAGCATTCAGTAGGTGTTCTGTAGGAGTTGTTCCACATGTAGATGTATTTCTGGTGTATTTGTGGGGAGGAAGGTCATCTCCGTGTCTCACTCCTCCGCCATCTTTCCACCGCCCCTACATTTAGGTCTTTAATTCATTTTGAGTTTTTTTTTTAATGGTGTGAGAAAATGTTCTAATTTTATTCTTTTACATGTAGCTGTCCAGATTTCCCAACACCACTTATTGCAGAGACTGTCCTTTCCCCTTTGTATATTCTTGCTTCCTTTGTCAAAATTGATTGACCATATGTGCATAGGTTTATTTCTTGACTCTGTATTCTGTTCCACTGATCTCTGAGTCTGTTTTCCTGTCAGTACCATGCTGTTTTGATCACTGTAGCTTTGCGTTATAGTCTGAAGTCAGAAAGTGGTGCCTCTGGCTTGGTTCTTTTTTTCAAGATTGCTTTAGCTATTTTGAGTCTTTTTTGATTCCATACACATTTTAGGATTTTTTGTTCTAATTCTATGATAATTAGATGGGTATTTTGATAGGAATTACATTAAATCTGTAGATTTCTTTGGGTAGTATGGCTATTTAAACAATATTAGTTCTTCCAATCCAAGAGCACAAGATATCTTTGCATTTATTTGTATCATCTTCAGTTTCCATCATCATTGTCTAACAGTTTTCAGCGTATAGTTCTTTTACCAGCTTGATTAATTTTATTCCTATATATGTTACTCTTTTTATGTGATTGTAAATGGGATTTTTTGCATTCTCTTTCTGATAGGTCATAATTAGTTTATAGAAAAGCAATAGATTGATGTATATTAATTTTTATACAACTTTACTTATTTAATTTATTAATTTTAATAATTTTTTTTGCTGGTGTTTTTAGGATTTTCTTTACGTAGTATTATGTCATCTGCACACAGTGACAATTTTCATTTTTCCTTTCCAATTTGCATATCATTTTTTTTCTTGTCTGATTGTTGTGGCTGTGACTTCCAATACTATGTTGAATAAAATTGAGCAGAGTGGATATCTTTGTCTTCTTGTTGATCTAGAGAAAATGCTTTCAGCTTTTCACCATTGAGTATGGTTTTAGATGTAGGTTTGTCATATACAGCCTTTGTTATATTAAGATTCATTCGTTCTATATCCACTTTATTGAGATTTTTATAAATGATGCTGAATTTTGTCAAATGCCTCTCTGTATCTGTTAAGCTGATCATATAATTTTTATTTTTAATATTTTTAAAATGTGAGTGGTGTGTCACATTGACTGATTTGTGGATTATCCCTGGAATAAATCCCACTTAATCATTGTGTATGGTCCTTTAATGCATTGTTGAATTTAGTTTGCTAATATGTTGCTGAGGATTTTTGCATCTATGTTCATCAATGATATTGGTCTATAATTTTCTTTTTTTGTGTGATGTGTATGTTGTCTGGTGTTGGTATCAAGCTGATGCTGGCCTTGTGAAATTAGTTTGAAAGCATTCCTTACTCTTCAAGTTTTTGGAAATGTTTGAAAAGGATAAGTGTTAAGTGCTCTTTAAGCATCTGGTAGATTTCAGTTGTGAAGCTGTCTAATCCAGTCTTTTGCTTGTTTGGAGGTTTTTTTTTTTTAATTACTGATTCAATTTTATTACCAGTACTTGGTTTGCTTATATTTTGTATTTCTTCCTGATTCAGTCTTGGGACGTTGTATATTTCTAGCAATTTATCCATTTTTTCTTGGTTGTTCATTTTATTGGTGTATAACTGTTCATAGTAATCTCTCCTGATCCTTTGTATTTCTGTGATATCAGTTGTAACTTTTCCTTTTTCCTTTTATTTATTCACATCCTCTCTTTTTTCTTGATGTGTTTGGTTTAAGGTTTATCAATTTTGTTTATTTTTTCAAGGACCCAGTTCTTAGTTTCATTTATCTTTCTATTGTTTTTTAAAATTATTTTTTTCATTTATATTATTTAAATTATTATTTTTGTTTCATTTATTTCTTCTCTGATATTTAGGATTTCTTCTTCTAGCTGTGGGCTTTATTTGTTCTACATTTTCTGGTTCTTTTCAGTGTAAGGTCAGAATGTTTAGTTGAGATTTTTGTTTGTTTCCTGAGGTAGACTTGTTTCACTATAAATGTCTCTCTTGTAACTGCTTTTGCTGTGTCCCATAGATTTGTATAATTGTGTTTTGTTTTACATTTTTCTCCATATATATTTTTATTTCTCCATTGTTTTCTTCAGTGATCCATTGGTTGTTTAGTAGCATATTGTTTAGCCCTCACATGTTTGTGTTTTTTGCAGTCTTTTTTCTTGTATTTGATTTCTAATTTCATAGTGTTGTCATTGGAAAAGATGCTTGACATGATTTTAATCTTAAGTTTGAGGCTTGTTTTTTGTCTAGAATGTGATCTATCCTGAAGAATGTTTCATGTGCACTTGAAAAGAATGTGTACTCTGCTGCTTTTGGATGGAATGTTTATATATATATATATATATATATATATGGTCTAATGTGTCATTTCAGGCTGGTATTTCCTTATTGTTTTTCTCTCTGAATGATCTGTCCACTGATGCAAGTTGGGTGTTAAAATCCTCTACTATTATTGTGTTACTGTCAGTTTCTTTCTTTATGTTTGTTAATATTTACTTTATATATTTAGGTGTTCCTTTGTTGGGTGCATGTATATTAACAATTGCTATGTCCTTTTCTTGGATCAATTCTTTTATTATTATGTAATGTCCTTTTTTTCTTATAACTGTCTTTGTTTACAATCTGTTTGATATACATATTGTTACTCTAGCTTTTTTTTTTGTTTTCATTGGCATGAAGTACCTTTTTTCATCTTCTCACTTTGAATCTGTGTGTGTCTTTACATCTGAACTGAACCTATTGTAGTCATCATATATAGATAGGGTTCTTGCATTTTTTTTTAATCACTTCAGCCATTTTTTTTTGGTGGAAGCCTTTAGTCCACTGATGTTTAAAGTAATTATTAATAGCTATGTATTTATTGTCATTTTGTTAATTTTTCTCAGCTTATTTTTGTAATTCTTTTTTTTTTTTTTTCTTGCGTTATGCGGGCCTCTCACTGTTGTGGCGTCTCCCATTTGCGGAGCACAGGCTCCGGACGTGCAGGCTCAGTGGCCATGGCTCACGGGCCCAGCCGCTCCGCGGCATGTGGGATCTTCCCAAAACGGGGCACGAACCCGCGTCTCCTGCATCGGCAGGCGGACTCTCAAGCACTGCATCACCAGGGAAGCCCTGTAATTCTTTTACTCTCTTCCCTAGTGATTTGATGACTATCTTTAGTGTTATGTTTGAATTCCTTTCTCTTTTTTGTGTGTATCTATTTTAGTTTTTTGGTTTTTAGTTATCATGAGGTATATATAACTATATATAACTATATATATATATATAATTACAATAATCATATGAGACATATATATATAATTATTTTAACTTGATTATCTCTTAAGGTTGAATACATTTTAGCAACCTTGTATTTTTACTTCCCCCCCATATTCAATATTTTTGACCTATTTTAAATCTCTTTGTTTTGTGTATCTTTTAACTTTTATTGAGAATGTAATGATTTTACTACTTTTGTCTTCTACCCTCTTTTTTAAAAATTTATTTATTTATTTATTTATTTATTTATTTATTTATTTATTTATTTATTTATTTATGGCTGTGTTGGGTTTTTATTTCTGTGTGCGGGCTTGCTCTAGTTGCAGTGAGCGGGGGCTACTCTTCATTGTGGTGCGTGGGCTTCTCATTGTCATGGCTTCTCTTGTTGTGGAGTACAGGCTCTAGATGCACAGGCTCAGTAGTTATGCCTCACGGGCTTAGTTGCTCTGCAGCATGTGGGATCTTCCCAGACTAGGGTTCGAACCCATGTCCCCTGCATTGGCAGGCAGATTCCTAACCACTGCGCCACCAGGGAAGCCCTACCCTTTCTTTAGCTTTGTAGGTGGGTTGATCTATTACCTTTACGAATGAGATTTTTCCTTTCATAATTTTTTTTTTCTTTCTAGTTGTGGTCTTTTCTTTTCCACTTAGAGAAGACCCTTTAACATTTCTTGTAAAGCTAGTTTAGGGGTGCTGAATTCTTTTATCTTTTGCTTGTCTTTAAAACTCTATATTTTCTACAAAACTGAGTAATAGACTTGCTGGGTAGAGTTCTTGGTTGTAGATTCTTTCCGATCATCACTTTAAATATATTGTGCCACTCCCTCTGGCCTGCAACATTTCTGCTGAGTCAGCTGACAGTTTTATTGGAGTTTCTGTGTTTGTAACTTGTTGCTTTTCCCTTGTTGCTTAATTTATTTTTTGCCATTTTAATTACAATGCGTCTTGGTGTGCATCTCTTTGGGTTGATTTTCTTTGGGATTACCTGTCCTTCCTGGACCTTGATGTCTGTTTCCTTTCCAGGGTAGGGATGTTTTTTTCAGTTAGTTGCTTCAAATATGTTCTCTGCTCTTTTCTCTCTCTCTTCTCCTTCTGGGATCCCTGTAATGTGAATGTTAGTGGGTTTGATGTTATCCCAGAGATCTCTTAAACTGTCTTTGTTTTTTAATTTTCTTTCTTTTTCTGTTCAGTTTTTGTGTTTTCCACTACCCTGGCTTCCAGTTTGCTGACCCATTCCTCTGTATCTTCTAATCTACTGTTGATTTCTTCTAGTGTATTTTTATTTCAGTTATTGTATTTCAACTCTGGTTCTTCTTTATATTTTTTAGCTCTTTGTTAAATTTCTCATTGTATTCATCCACTCTTCTTCCAAGTTCATTAAGCATCTTAATTATCACTACCTTGAACTCATCAGGTAGCTTCCTTATCTCCCGTCACTTATTTCTTCTTCTGAGAATTTTTTCTTGTTCCTTCATTTGGAGCATATTCCTTTGTCACCTCGTTTTGCCTAATTTTCTGGGATTATTTGTGTGTATTACGTAGGTCGGTTATGTTTACCAGTATTGAAGTAGTGGCCTTATGTAGGAGATGTCGTTTTGGGCCCAGATGCACATTCCCCTCTGGTCACCGGAGTTATATGATCCAGGTATGCCCCTTATGTGAGCTGAGTGTGCCCTCCTATTGTGGTAGGGCTGACTAAAATGGGAATGCTGGTAGGTGCTGCTGGTCCCTGGCCTTTCTGGATACCAGGCCCTGCCTCTAGTGGAGACTGATGGCTGCTAGTGGGCATGGCCATGTTCTGGTACAGCTGGCTATGGGCCCAGGGTATCCTAGGGCAGCTAGTTCCAGGGCCTATGTGATCTTGGGGCTGACGATGGCCTGCTGATTGGCAGGGCCAGGTCCCATGGTGGCTTTTTATGGGTGCCAGGGGGTCCAAGGCTCTTGCCAGACTTCTGGTGGGAGGGGCTAGGTCTCACTGTGGCTGTCTGTGGGCCTGACATATCCTGGGGCAGCTGGCTGTTGGGCACAGGGGTGATGGGGCTGGTGCCATTTCGCTCGTGTGCAGGGCAGTTTCCTCATGTGACTGTTTGATAGGCCTGGGGGGTCCTGGCACTTGTGCTCACTGACTGGTGGGCAGGGCCATCTCCCAGTCCTTATAGGTTAGAGAGACGACTTCAAAATGGTGCTTGCCAGCACCAGTGTCTTCATGGTAGAATGAGCTTTTAAAAATCACTACTACCAACATCTATGTCCCCAGGAGAAGTCCCAGTTACCTTCTCCCTCTCTAGAAGGTTCACCAAGATCAGAAAGTGGGTCTGATTAGATTCCTTTCAAATTACTGCCTCTGCACTGGTTCTTGTAGTGTATGAGATTTTGCATGCACCCTTTAAAATCAGAGTCTCTGCTATAGCCCTCAGGGTCTCCAATACACAAGCCATGATGGCCTTCATAACCAGACATTCTGTAGGCTTGTCTTTCCACACAAGACCCCAGGATTAGGAGCCCTGTGGAAGGTTTAGACCCCTTGATCCTTGGGGAAACTTCTGCAGTTATGATTATTCCCCACTTTTGTGGGTCGCCTACCCAGGGGCATAGATCTTTGTTATATTGTATCTCTGCATCTCCTACCCATCTTGTTGTGGTTCCTTCTTTATATCTTTAGTTGTGGAAAATCTTTTTTGTTAGTTTTCAGTTCATTCTAATCAATAGTCCTTCTCTAAATGGTTGTAATTTTGGTGTGACTGTGAGAGGAGATGAGCTCACGATCTTCCTAATCTGCCATTTGTTCCATTCCATCCCAAGTAAATAATTTAAAATAGTGATAAACACTATTAAGGAAATGAAATATGGAATGTAGATAGAGTTACAAATATGGTTGGAAATACAGTCAGTAGGTAAGTCGTGAAGGGTATTATAGACCAAAACAATGAGTATGAATTTTATTTTAAGTCTATTGGGAAGCTATTGGAGGATTTTTAATAGTTATTAGTTGATTGGTTGACATATAGAGAGCATTAGAGCCATTTGAGATTGGATTCTGAATTGTTAGATAAGGCACATTAACTAGCCAAGCAGCTCTATTCAGGACACAAAATACACAAGTATAAAATTCACGAGTTGTGGTACTATAGTAATATTTATTTAAAATAATTTTTAGGTTAGGACGTTTATTCAATTTTAATTTGTATCATCAGTGAGGTATGACTACAACAATGATTCTCAAGCTTCAACATGCATCAGAATCACTTGTAAGCCTTGTTAAAACACACTTCCAGAGTACCTGATTTAGTAGATCTAGAGGTGGGCTCTCAAATTTTGCATTTCTAACAGGTTTTTAGGGGATACTGATGTTGCTGGTTGTGGGATTTGATAACCGCTGGATTACAGAAACACAAAATAAATTTCATGAGACCTAGGATACATTAAAAGACATCCAGTGAATCATTGGTATTTGAGGATTTAATATTGATCTTTTCAATTATTCATGAGTGAGTCCAAAGGTCCATAACCTAAAGTAATTTGTGACATCTGGCTCTTTTTTGGATCTTGATTTTATATTACCTAACAGTGGTATCATCTACCCTATTTCTGTCTTTAGGATAAAATCTTCACTTTAATCCAAGGTTCCTGTATGGTCAAATCACCAAGTAGTCATTGTCAGCAATCAGTGAATATGAACACTTGCATGTAGTTAATAACCAAAATCATGATAAGCAGTGGTTATGAGTACTATTGGAGTTTGAGCAGCATTTCCAAGACATATATATATATAAATATAAATATATATATATATATATATCACCTTCATGACTTTTGCTAGATCCATGTA
Organism: Lipotes vexillifer; assembly: GCF_000442215.2. Classification (NCBI taxonomy): domain Eukaryota; kingdom Metazoa; phylum Chordata; class Mammalia; order Artiodactyla; family Lipotidae; genus Lipotes; species Lipotes vexillifer. Next base: position 32,997 of record NW_006770020.1, read on the forward strand.
TTTCTATTTTATTAATGGTTTTGTTTACATCATTTTTTTTTGTTTTTGCTTTTCTTTGCCCTTAGTGGTGGATAAGATATGCTAGTAATATTGGCATATATTAAAATAAGTTCATAGCCAGTAAAATAAATAATCATTCATACCAACTAAAATTATCTCATGTACCACCAGTGATATACATGTCTGGGTTTGGGAATCATTGCAGTAGAGCAAATTTTTGATGATGCCTGATTCATTTATCCAAAAATTATTGGTTCACTCTACTCTGTTCTAGGTACTTTTATAAATGTCAGGTACAGAGGAGACATTTTTGTGGTAATTGTCTAGTGGACTAGATAAATAAAAAACACATAAATAAAATAATTTTTCTGATGTTACGCGCTATCACACACACACACAACAGAATGGTAGGTTAAAATAACATCAAAGGATATACCTTAGCTATGATGGTCATGCAAATCTCTGGAGAAAGGGCATTCCAAGGAATAACAACAAATACAAAGGATCTGAAGTGGAAATGGAGGGGAATATTTGAGAAAGAGCCAAAAGGCCCATATGGCTGGAGCATAGTGCATGAGAGAGCATGTTACTAGCAGGTGAGGTTGAAGACATAGATTGGGTCAGATAGTATAGGACTTTGTAAGCCATGTTTAGAGGTTTGAATTTTATTCTAATTGCAGTTGGAAACATTGGCGATTATTAAGCAGGGAAATAATCTGATTTGAATTTTAAAAAATCACTCTGGCTGTTCTGTAGAGAATGGATTATAGTAGAATTGGGAAAAGCAATTAGGATTCTATTATAAGTGAGATGATAGTAGACTGGAGCAACCTGGTAGCAGTGAAGATAGAAGTGGTCAGATATAAAATAGGTTTGTGTGTAGAACTGTCAATATTTGATAATAGATTGAATATCTATTATCATCTATCATTGAATATCTAAAGGGGAGGAAAAAGAACAATCAAAGATGACTCCATGGTTTTTATGCAATTAAAAGGATAATGGTGTTATTAATTGAGATGGGGTAAACCAGAGAAGGAGAAGCTTTGGGGAATAAATCAATGCTTCTGCTTTGGATGTGCTAAATTTGAGATGCCAATTAAACATCTATATGTAGCTATCAAGTGATCATGCATGTATACAAATCTGGTGTTCAGGGAAGAGGTCCAGAATGGAGATATAAATTTGAGAGTCATTAACATCTAGAAGGCATTTTAAAAGCCATGAATCTGGATTTAGATGACCATGGGAGAAATTGTAGATAGAGGAGAGGGCATATCTGAACCTTGAGACCTTTCAGTAGCAAGGGAAATTAATTAAACTAATCACATAATATAGAATTGCAAACCATTATATTGTTTGATTCATTGTAACTCCAGGTCCTGGGAAAAAACTAAGGTACAATAATGGCAATAGCCTGAGCTCCAATTTTATAGGTCTTGCCCTGACACTAACTAAGAGGGTGACCTTGCACAACCACTTGCTCCATTTTGAACCTCAGTGTTCTCATTTGACAAATGAGGAGGGTTTGCAATTATATGGCTCTCAAACCTCTTGCAACTTTGATTCATAGAATTCTATAATCCAGCAGTTGAGACAGAAAACTTTAGATGTGACTACCTGTGCCAAGAGGAGTGAAAAGTAGAATGCCTTCTTATTGCACATGGAAGTAGACATAGCTTTTTATATAGAATGTTGGGGGTCAAAGCAAATAATTTCTCTGTACTTCAGTTTGTCTATCTGCTTTTGAGAAGGATCAGGGACTAAGAAAAGTTTGGTTAGTTATTCTAGAAATGACTTCTTTTCTCAAGTTGCGTTAAGTGAGAGTGAGGGATATGTGGGTCAGTGAGAAGCACTGAAATTTTATTCAGACAAACCAAAGGTAGCACAAGATAATTGAATTTGGCTTCAGGAGCCTTGGCTTCTAGTATTTTTTACCCACTAGGCTGGCTTATTTTGTGTATGGTCTTTTTCTCTGCATTTCACTTTTTCTCATCTATAAAACAAAGAGGTTGTTCAAACTCACTGGTCCCTAGTAAACTTTAAAAAAATTGGAACAGTTATGGATTTCTTTGAACATGTACTAATATGTATCACATTGGTTCTGGTTTTCCATTTGTGATAATATTATATTTTCATTTTTAAACTATTTTTTTACATGAATCAAGTACAAAATCTATTAAATAAAAATAGTCAAAGTCATAAAGGTGAAAGTAGGTGGTCTCTGAGTTCTTTTTGTTGTTTTTCTTGATGGCTGAGGTACATTTTAATGTTTTTTTCTGAGGTCTCTTTCTAAACCTCAGTGAGTCTCCATTTTTCTCATCCACTAGATGGAAACAAGACAAATCTGAAAAGGGGTATCTGCTGAGAATTTTTTTGACTAGTCTAGATTTGTAGCCAACTGTTTATCCCCCATGCATTTTGAAGTGATGCCATTCCCAATTAATGAGTGATTGGGGTGGACTTTACCATATAAAGGAGCTGGGAGTGACTTTAACTCTTAAAGACCTTGAGGGAAGGCATTATGTAGTAAAACATCTTTCAGTGCACCAGATGTAGCTTTAGTGGACTGAAATGGGACCTGGGTAAGCAGAGTCCAAAGCTGATATTTCCATAATAATAATGTCACTTACTGAGTGCTTATTTACCTTGTGTCAGTCAACGTTCTAGATGCTTTATATGGAATATCTCACTGGATATTCATGACAACTCTACAAGGTAAATACTATAATTATCACTTTTTTGCCTGATGAGAAAACTGAGGCACAGACCAAACAAGTACCATACCCAAGGTCACACAGCTAAAATGCAGAAGGGTTTAGATTCAAGCATCCATCCTTTCCTGTTCCTTCTGAGGAGCTGTTCCATTAGCTAAACCCCCTCAAAAGTTACCAAATACACTTGATTAAATATGAACCCATCTAAGTTGTGGTCAGTTTATGTCTTGAGCGACATCGTCTTCCCTGATCTCTCTCCTTATTCTGTGCTTTCCTAGCTGTGTTGGAGCCAGACTGTTTCTGCTCTAAAATGAAAGCTGGTACTGTGTGGCATTGACAGTCTGGGGTGTAGCAGCTGGCCAAAGGGATCTAAGCTACAAGCCTGAGTGATCACAAGGAGCTGGGCCTAATAAGGTGGATCCAGCCAGAGGTTCTTTTTTTAATTTTATTTTATTGGATTATAGTTGATTTACAATGTTGTGTTAGTTTCAGGTGTACAGCAAAGTGATTCAGTTATATATATACATACATATATTCATTCATTTTCAGATTATTTTCTTATATAGGTTATCACAGAATATTGAGTAGAGTTCCCTATACTATACAGTAGTTCCCCATTAGTTATCTATCTTATATATAGTAGTATGTGTATGTTAATCCCAAGCTCCTGATCCATCCGTCCCCTAACCAGAGGTTCTAAGAGGAAGACTAGTTCTATTGTAATACAGTACTTATGAGAGAAAAGGTGACCTGATAGGATCCGCTGATAAGAATTGATGAAAGTGCTAGTGAAAAATAACTACTCGTCTCCACTGAGAAGAGGGCTGATTCTCAAGCCTTCCTTCCCACCCTGGTGGCCTTATTTTCTACCATAAATCAGTGCTACAGCCAAAGGGAGACAAACTGCAAGTTCATGAAGAGAGGCTGGAAAGCTCCAGGGGACTGAGAAAGAGGGTGAGCATTAGTTTGGTATGGTTATTTGTTTTTCACTTTACACAATAATTTTAAATTTGTTTTCAAAAAAAGGAAAAGGTAAACTTCCCTGGTGGTGCAGCAGTTAAGACTCCTAGCTCCAATGCAGGTGGCATGGGTTCAATCCCTGATCAGAGAACTAAGATCCCACATGCTGAGTGGCATGGCCAAAAAGATAAATAAATTTTAAAATTTTAAAAATAAATAAAAATTTAAAAAAGTTCCAGCTTTCTTGAGCTATAATTGATGTATTGTGTAGGTTTAAGGGTATAGTGTGATGATTTGTTAGACATTTTTGTGCATGATACACATTTTGCAATATGCAAAATGTTTACCATGATAAGATTAATTGACACATCCTTCACCTCATATAATTACAATTTCTTTTTTGTGGTGAGAACATTTAAGATGTTCTGCAGACAGTTTTTTAGTACTGAAAAGCCAGACTGAGTGCTGATAATTTCCTGTCTGCTTGCGTTCCCTAGGGCATCACTGAATACTGAAGTTTGTGTGGTTTCTCCCAGTTCCCTAGAGTTGGACCAGCTTTCTGTGCATGCTTATTGGCTTTCTACAAATGCTAATTCTCTCTGCCCTTGGGGGCATGGACAGAGAGCCAGCCATGGGGTGGAGGTGTGTGTGGCTGAGGAATGTGGTGCATTGGAGGTGCCCATGAGCCAGTTGGGAGTGTCTGAAGGTGAGATGTCCCCAGCAGTTCATGGGCAGTTTTCTTGATATGTGCTTCTTTGATGCCTTCTGAGAACCCTGGGTGCTGCTCTTCCAGCCACTTCCCACCCACCAGTTATTCATCACACCGCAGTAGAGAAGGCAGTACTAAGAGTAGGCTGCATTTCTCACAAGGAAACTGGGCCCTCACTCACATACTCTCACTTTCATCTGTTGGAAAAATTATGGGCCAAGAAATTCTCTCTTGACCCTGGGCTCTGCCACCTTGGGGGAGGATTGACACAAGTAAAATGAAACTGATCCTCTTACCTTCTTCAATTCATCCAATCTTGGATTTTTTTTTTTTTTTTTGCTCCAACAGTATGCTGGGACTTTTCTGCTGGATTCACAGACTTCCACAAATGCACTCTTGTTGATGGGTGATTGTCAAAATCTTATTTTCTTTCTTTTTTTTTTTTTTTTTGGTGGGGGGCGATGATAGAAAATTCCTTCTGCCATTTTCATGATGCCATTCTCCCATTTGCTGTGGCTTTAAAACTGCATTTAGTCTGACTATCTGGCTTAAGATAGAGGCTGTGTGTATCTGCCACATAGCAAGAGCTTTTTTTGACTGGAATTCTTTTCTGGAAAAAGTGATTTGGATCTAATCTTAATTTCTCTGAGAATTTTGACAGTGTGATTGTGGACAGAGGTGGATGAACAAACAAGAAGGCCCATAGAGTAGTCACTTAAAGGTCACTTAACTTTCTGAGTCTCAGATTATCTCCTGCTTTTCTCATAATTTCTCTCAAATGGCCCTGAGGTAAGGAAATTAACTGGGACTGGGTGAAGCTTGGACCAGGATATTGGTCTAGAGTGTGCAAGCGTTTGAAGTGTTCTTCCCTTAAATTATTTTAATGTTCATGAATACTATAACATGGTATTCCATCTTATACTTTCTTTGGTACAATATTGTGCTCTAATAAATTCCTGTGCTGTATTTCTGAGTGATATTTCTAATAGGCTAGAATTCTCCTAGCCCTGAAGCACCTTGTAAGAATCAGGGACATTGACGACTATTCTAGCTCATTTCAGTCCAAGTAGCCACTTTTCCATTTCATCTTCCTCCTCTCCTACATTTGAGCCCCCTTTAAAACAATAGCTATCATGTTCCTTGTTGCAATCAAATTCACCCAGCAAATACTCCCTGAGCACTCACTGTGTATTGCAATTCTTGTCTTGAGTGCAGATGAAGATGCAATTGTCTTAGAACTGGAGTTTTGTACTTGCTGGCTTTTTGCATTCTATGACAGTGCATGATTCTGGCCTCTCACAAATTTATAGTCAATTTTGGCCAGCTCTATTGTCTCTAGAAAGGAGGACAAGAAGAACTTGAATGATTAAAATACATCTAATCTCAGTTTATCATTGATTTCAAGCTCTTCCTCAATCAGAACTGTGAATTAGAAACAGACAATTTGATTTATCTTCTCGTTAAATATGTCACTTTCAGATAGTGATATCTCAGAAATAAAACTTTCCAAAAGCAAGATGCCTGCAGGACCAATACATTGGATCATCAGTTCTTAATTAACTGAGAGACTGGCTATCTCCCTTTAGTATTCAAATTCATTCATCTTTCACTTTTTTTTATTTAATCAATGAGATAATATGGTGTGTTAGCCTCTGAAATCAGACTGCCTAAAATTAAATCCTAGCTTCTCTCTTTCCTAGCCTTAGACAAATTACTTAACCTCTCTGGATACACAGTTTACCCACCCCACTGTGATGCTGTGAGTTGTAAAAGGACCTAATATATGTAAAACACCTATACAGTACTCAATATAAGTTAGCTATTACTATCTATGTGCACAATGAGAAGGAAACTGCTGAATTCCATTACCCCCTGAATGACTTAGAAAGTCAGTTATACCTTAGTTGGAAATAGAAATTATAAATATTTATGATTATTACCTTTTCTATTATTCTTAAAATTTATTGTATATTGTATTTATTTATCATTTTCTAAGCCTCTCACGCTCTTATTTTCACTTGCTTACTATAACATCCCTGTGAGATAGGTAGAGTGGAGATTGTGACTTCAGTTAACTGAGGCCTAAAGAGACTTGCTCTTAGGTGATTTGCTCTGGATCACACTTGAAAACCAGGTCTCCTAACTCCCAATTTCAGATCCTTCCACCACAAAAAACCTATTCTTCTCTGTAGGTTATCAATGCAAATATTATTGTTATTTTTATTATCAATAAACAGTAATGGAAAAACTTTGGGGTGAGGAAATTTTGCCATATTACTATACATATACATAGTCTGTGGTAACTGAGCTGAGTCTATGATACTGTACCAGGAGTTTCTAATTTAGATTGTTTTCTAATTGTGTGTGTATATAAGTATGCCTCAATCATGATCATGTATAACATACACTCATAGGCTCATAGATGGGTGGGGGATATGGAAATCTCAAGTGGGAGGAAATTCTTGGGGAAGGTGTGGATATAGAATGCTTTGGGTGTAAATCTGTTTTGCAGAACCCAGCCCAGCTTTTCTTAAATTTATGAGGGCTTCTCTCATCTGAACCATAGAATCAAGAGGTATTTGATGTAGTTTGAAATCAGGAGGTCTGTGTGTGAAAGAAAGAGAGTGGAGAAGTCAGAGACTGGTCTACTTCCCACAGAGCCTTATTCCCTCCTGCTGGGGTCCTCTTTGACTGAAGATAGCTTTGATTTCCTTTTCCAAGGATGAGGAGGGGTAAGATAATGGAGGGGGACTGAAGAAGCAGCCCAGGAGAAGCAAGCTGGCTATAAAAAAGCAATCTCATTACCACACCAGATTCCATTAATTTCCAATCATTTAAAAGCCTTTGGGTTTTAATTTTTGTTTTAGTGCCATTTAGTTTCTGTATATTATTTGTTTCTCCGTTACCAAAATAGCTGGCTTCTCCAGTTTGCCTGCAAACAGAATAATGTGTTGTGGGCATTCAGGTCCAAGGTTCCATGAGGTAGGAGCCACATAAGTATTTGTTGGCTAATGGGAAATGGGAAGCTCACAGGCGGTCACCTCATAGAAGATAGCTACTCCATTTGGCCTTTTTTATACTACTGGAGGATTTTTTTTTAAAGGAACTTACAAAGAGTGTGTATGTTTATGTGTGTATATGTGTTTTTATCTGTTGGAATCTATGTGTGTCTATGTTACAAGCCTCAGTTCCTGAGTGGCCCTTAACCACAAATTCTACTTACATCCTGGTTATTCCCACTCCCACCCTTTTTCCTATGGTTGTTTGGCTACCTTGGAGGACCTGGCTTCCCATTCAGCATCTCACCCCTACTCTGTGTCCATACAAAGAAGCAAATACTCCATAATTTCCATTTGTGTCCCCTAACCACACCAATTAAAAAAAAATATTTAAGTGGCTGATTGATATTTCCTCAATCTTACATCAAGTGTAAGTAAAAGCATCCCTGAAATCTTTATTTTTAACTCATCTGTAATCTACAACGTAAGTAAAACAGTACTCTTATAATGTAAGTGCAGCTTCAAGATAAGTCCTTTAGTCTCTCCTTTCCAACCGAGCTTACTGCTCCTAAGCTTCTCTAAAGTGAGAATTCTGGATGCCACCACTGTCTTGCCTCATTTTTCTCCTTTTGTGCCACCCAATCCCATTTTTTATTCCAAACCCTGATGACAGAAGGGACCAGCTTTAGGTAGGATGTTTAACTTTCACTGATGGCCCTCTTAAAGGTTCAGAATTTTACTTTTAAGCCTTTGTAATATAGGAAGCTTTTGGTGAGTCCTTTCTACTTTTAAACTGTCACTTTCCCACTGTCCAGCTGACATTTGTACAGTGGCTTATCTTAAGGGAGGAACCTATTCCAGGCAGCTGGCCGGGCTTCCAACCAGTTTTCTGTGCTCCTGGTGCCTACATTAAGGACTGGGAGAAGAGAAAAGGGGAAAAATGTCCTCCAGTTCCTCAATTTATACCAGCTTTGCAGAAATCCTCTTAATCCCCTAGGCCTTGGGATGAGAGATGTTGCCAGCAAGAGTAACATGCCTTGGGTTACCCCTTTATGCCTCCTCCCTCTAGCTCCTCTAGGTCTTTCCTCTTCTTTATGAAGGTAGAAGATAAAGAGAATATAGCCCACCTTCTCCCCTTTGAAGCCTAGGAAGAATAAATGCTGGGTTCTGGAGGGCATGTTTCCAAGGGAAGATGAGAGTTTGATGTTTTCCTATATTTTTTCAAGGAATCCTGCTGGTTTTTGAGCAATGTGTTGTAGCATGTCCTGGAATTAAGGCAAGCAATCTATTCCTATTCTCTCAGTCTGTCCTGGAAGTTCAGTTCTTCTGACCTATGCATTCTTTTTACAAAGACAGAAAAGCAAAATTGTGATTTATCTTGTCATGTTTCTGCCTTCGTTAGCTTTTTCAAAGGCAGCCCACCAGGCTGACTCTTAGAGGAGAGCCATGTAGCCCATGTTGGCTGAACTTTAGGTTTACATAGAGACTACTTGCCCCAGCCAGGGCCTCCTGGCTTTCACTACCGCAACAATACCTATGAAAGCTTGATGCAGATTTGTAGCATACTTCAGAAAGCAGTTGATGGTGCTTAGTGAATAAGGTCTTAAGTGGGAGAGTCCTCATTTCAGGGAAATACTCCCATTTAAATACCTTGAAAAAGTCACTTCCAAGTGTGTGGGAGATAGGAGAGATCTTGTTGAGTGTCTTTATTATACAATCCCTTGCACTTAGTAGATGCTTAATAAACATTTATGGAATCAGTATCTGTGTCTGCAAAGAATGGGTGGTGGTTTATTCTCTGGCGATGTTTTGAGTCAAATTTGATAATTGTTATTACCTTAAGGTTGTTATGCTTGAATATTTTTTGTTCCTTGTCAACCAAAATGTTGGTAAAACCACAAAAGTTTATGGACCACTCAGCAGGACATTATTAAAGTTTGTTTTATGCTCTTGTGTTATGGGCTGTAGGAGAGGTAAGAAAGAAAACTCAATGATGGCTCATGTCTATTTGAGCAGGTAAGACGCACATATGAAAAAAGCACAAAATGTAGACAAGTCCTATATGGAAGAAAAACATGCTAAAGTGAAAAGGTTTGGGAGTCAGTCCAATCTTCATTCCAAACCTGGCCTCACTATCAGCTGAGTGCCTTTGGGCAAGTACTTAACCACTTTGAGCTTATGTTTTCTCATCTGTAAAAATTAAGATACCATACAAAAGGGAAATAAGAGAGACAAAATATATAAAGCGCCTGATACCTGGTAGTTACTTAATGATGATAGTAATAATATGTATTACTCTAATACGCTTGTAAAACCTGCTTTAAAGAAAAGTGAAATCTTTTTAGCTTTAGGATGGTGATAAGCTTCTAATTATTCCATATCATATTATTTTTAATTAAAATATAAAGTACTTTTAAATAAAGGGGTGGAGAAATTGAGTTTCAGTCTTCAAATGTCCATTTGAGTTTCATGCTTTAAGCCCTATTCAAATGGCAAATTTCCGTGTACCTATATTTTCTTTTTCTCTTCCTTTTTTTTCTTATAATGCTAGTCCCTGGAGTTGAACTTGGTTTTAAGACTTCTGATTTGCTTTGCCTTACTTAATTCCTTTCATGTTTCTCTTCCTTTGATGGTTCTCATACACTATTCTCCGAATTTTCCCCTTTCTCCATCCACCCTTCACCCTGAAAGACACATGCACACAATAAATGAGTGAAGTCTAGGAGGTCAAGGGAGTTGTATCTAAGCATTCCTGGTTCTTGGCATCTCTAGCGTCTTAGAGAACATAGCTTCTGGAATGAGAGTGCCTCTTTATGCTTCCTTTCAACACATTCCTCTTTCTAGCTTTCTCCTTAAATGTATTGCATCTCTAGGTCTTAGAGAACATAGCTTCTGGAATGAGAGTGCCTCTTTATGCTTCCTTTCAACACATTCCTCTTTCTAGCTTTCTCCTTAAATGTATTTGATGAGAACGAGTACAATCTCATTACTTCATGAAAAGAGTCATTAATAATGATTAGCCATGAAATCTAAACTTGTGAAAGGCTTGACCCTGGACACAAGCCTAAAACAACCTCAGAACACCTTAAGATGATAATTTATCTGGCCATTGGATAAAGGCAAGGGACCTGGACAGAAGCCAGGCACTAGTAAGACTAGAAGGAGAAAGTTGTTTAAAGGAAAGGATCAATAAAACGAGTTATTGCTAAGTGGAAGAGTGATGAAGTATCACTCATTGAGGGAGGAAACAGATTTCATAACTAAGTTATAAGTGTAGTGTTTGGTTTCTATATTTTCTTTCCATGTAATAAGGATATTTTACACACGTGGCATCAAATCTAGCTGGCCCCTTCTCCTCAGCCATTCCTGAAATCGACCTAATTGTGGAGTGGATTGCTGTGACTATTTCCACAAAAGAGAAGATGAAGAGAAGAATTATTTTTCTAGGGGATTAATGGAATTTTGGTAGGGAACAGTCTTTGGCCAAATTACTACATGGGGCAGTAATAACTGTAGTTAAAATTAATGAAGTATGTCCTATGTGCTAGGAACTATTACATCACTTTACCTTTATAAATCACTTATAAACCCATTTTTCAAATGAGGAACCAGAAGCCAGAGAGGTTAAGTAACTCCCTTCCACCTAGCCTTTTGATTTCCCTTATATTGTCCTACAATTTTTTTTCTCTCTAGCACTTTTCACCCACAAGCAAACATAGTATGAACTTGTTAGATTTATTGTTTATTGTCTTTGTTCCCCTGCTAGAATGGAGGCTTTATGAAGGCAGGGATCTGTACCTGTTTTTTTGATTGAGATATCTAAAATGCCTTAAGAAAAGCTTTTTACATATTAAAACGTCATTTAATATTTGCTGAATAAATAACTTGCCCAAAGACACACAACTTGTAAATAGCAGAGTTTGAATTTGAACCCAGGCAAACTTTAGTGTCTGCTCTCTCTACCTACTGCACAGTTTCTCTAACTGAAGCATGTGAATTATTCATCAATTTCTGATGCCATATAAAATATTATGCTTTCCACAGCTACCTTTACAAACTGTAGGCATTTGTGGCCTATATAAGGAGAGGTCAGTGGAGTGTTCTGCATCATTGCCAAGGGATTTTCTTGGAAGAACTCCCAACCTGCATCAAGCCCCTGTGGGTTCAGTTTAGCCCAGCTTGTGTACACTATGGTCATTCTGGGTAAAGAAGGGTGATGTCATAAAGACTAGTGCATTTTCTCTTTTGTTTTGGCTGTGGTTGAAATCAGAGAAAATGATTCTTTTGTTTGATATAACTGCAACCTTTTAGTGTCCATGCTTTTCACATTCTCTATACCCTTTCCTGAGTTACAAGAACAACTCCTGTAATGAAGATCAAAAGTCAGAGGAAGTTCGACTGTGGATTTCATTCAGAAATGGAAATACACTACAAAATCCCTTCAGAAGTCTTTTTCTATGAGTTGATTTTAGGCTAGCAGTCAAGTGAGCAGGCTTGACTGAGATGGCAGCTGAAAGAGCACGGGTGTCTGGGTCAGCTCAGCATCTGAACCAGTTTTCCAATTTATGCCTTCATAGGAACTACGGCATGATTAATAATGCTTTTTTCCATCTGCACTTTTAAGAAGCATTTTTAAAAATGGCTGGTGGTTCTTTTAAGTTAGGAGACCAGATGTACCTGACATCTTGTGCTTTCACTCCCCCATCCTCATAGTATAGAGACATCAAATATAACCCTTCCTTATTTGCCTGGCCCTTACAAATAATTTCTCAGTGTCTTCTCAGCATAAGAGGTGCTTCTCAGAGGAACAGAGAGACAAATGTTCACATAGCAATTTTCAAGGTTGTAAAGGAATATAACGTGCCATATAGTAAAGATGGAATAGAATATCTTGACCTTATTTAAAGAATGAAAATTAGTTAAGGTGATTTCACATGTTAGAGTCCACACTCACCAGGGTATGAATAATGCAGCCTGCTCTCTCCATTAGATTATGAAGCTCTCAAGTCTCATTAACATCCTACATCATTGTCTGGCATCTTTTCTAGTGCTCAGCAAATGTGTTCTTTCTTCTATGTTTTGGCAAATAATGTTTTCCCCAGCCTTATTGAAATATAATTGAAATATAACATGGTGTAAGTTAAAGGTGTAAAATGTGATGATTTGATATATGTATTTATTGTGAAATGATTACCACAATAAGGTTAATTAACACATCCATCACCTCACATAGATACAATTTTTTGTGTGTGGTAAGAACTTTTAAGATCTATTCTCTTAGCAACTTTCAAGTATACAATGTGGTATTGTTAACTATAGTCACCATGCTGTAAATTATGAAAACCTGGTCATCTTATAACTGGAAATAACCACCTTCACCCATATTTCCCACTCCTCTGTCCCTGACAGCAAACAATCTACTCTTTTTCTATGAGTTCATTTTTTAAGATTCCATATATAAGTGATATCATAGAGTATTTGTCTTTCTCTGTCTGACTTATTTCACTTAGCATAATGCCCTCAAGGTCTATCCATGCAGTCACCAATGTGAAGATTTCCTTCTTTTTCTAGCTGAATAGCATTTCATTCCATTTCTTTATCCATACATCAGTTGCTGGACACTTAGGTTGTTTCCATGTCTTGGTTATTGTAAATAATGGCTATAACGAACATGATGTTGCAGATATTTCTTCCAGGTACTGATTTTATTTCCTTTGAGTATCTAGGCATACCTCATTCTATTGTGCTTTACCTTACTGCACTTCACAGATAATGGCATTTTTAACAAATTGAGGAAATCTATTGTCCCTATTTTTCCAGCAGCATTTGCTCACTTTGTATCTCTGTCACATTTTGGTAATTCTCATGATATTTCAAACTTTTTCATTATTATTATATTTATTATGATGAATTGTGATAGATGATCTTTTATGTTACAGTGGTTTTGGGGCATCACAGACCAGGCCCATATGAGATGGCAAACAATTGATAAATGGTATGCGTGTTCTGACTCCTCTGCTGACTGGATGTGTCCCCATCTCTCTCCTCTTTTCAGGTCTCCCTATTACCTGAGACACAACAACATTGAAATTAAGCCAACCTTATAATGGCCTTTAAGTATTCAAGTGAAAGGAAGAGCTGCATGTCTCTCATTTTAAATCAAAAGCTAGAAATGACTAACCATAGTGAGGAAGGCATGTTGAAGGCTAAGATAGGCTAAAAGCTACACCTCTTGCCTCAAACAGCCAAGTTGTGAATGCAAAGGAAAAGTAATTCTTAAAGGAAATTAAAAGTGCTACTCCACTGAACATATGAATGATAAGAAAGCAAAACAACCTTTTTGCTGATATGGAGAGATTTGAGTGATCTAGCTAGAAAATCAAACCAGCCACAACATACCCCTAAGCCAAACCTTATCCAAAGCAAGACCCTAACTCTCCTCAATTCTATGAAGGCTGAGAGAAGTGAGGAAGCTGCAGAAGAAAAGTGTGAAACTAGGAGATATTGGTTCATTAGATTTAAGGAAAGAAACCATCTACATAACATAAAAGTATGAGGTGAAGTGCTGCTTGCAAGTGCTGATGTAAAAGCTGCAGCAAGTTATCTAGATATTCTAGCTGAGACAATTAATGAAGATGGCTACACTAAACAACAGATTTTCAATGTGGATGAAACAGCCTTCTACTGGAAGAAGGTGCCATCTAGAGCTTTCATAGCTATAAAGGAGGAGTCAATGTCTGGTTTCAAAGGACAGGCTGATTTTCTTGTTAGGGGCTACGGCAGCTGGTAACTTTAAGTCAAAGCCAGTGCTCATTTACCATTCCCAAAATCCTAGGACCGTTAAGAATTATGTTAAATATTCTGCTTGTTCTCTGTAAATGGAAGAATAATGTCTGAATGAAAAGCACATCTGTTTACATCACTGTTTACTGAATATTTTGAGCCTACTGTTGAGACCTACTGCTCTGAAAAAAATGATGCATTTCAAAATATTAATGCTCATTGGAAACACACTGGTCACTGAAGAGCTCTGATAGATGTGCCACAAGATTAATGTTGTTTTCATGCCAGTAAACACAAAATCCATTCTGTAGCCAATGGATCAAAGAGTAACTTTGACTTTAAGTGTGACTGTTTAAGAAATACATTTTGAAAAGCTATAGATGCCATACATAATGATTCCTCTGATGGATCTGGGCAAAGTAAATGAAAATTTTTCTGGAAATGATTCACCATTCTAGATGCCATGAAGAATATTCATGAGTCATGGGAAGAGGTTAAAATATCAACATTAACAGAAGTTTGGAAGAAGTTGGAATCAATAACTTAGAGGTGTTCATGAATAACTTTGAGGTGTTCAAGATTTCTGCAGAGGGAATGGCCATCATCAAAAACTCTACAAACAATAAATGCTGGGGAGGGTGTGGAGAAAGGGTAATGCTCATGCAATATTTGTGGGAATATAAACTGATAGAGACACTATGGAGAACAGTATGGAGGTTCCTTAAAAAACTAAAAATAGAACTACCATTTGACCAGCAATCCCACTACTGGGCATATGCTCTGAGAAAACCATAATTCAAAAGGAGTCATGTACCACAATGTTCATTGCAGCTCTATTTACAATAGTCAGGACACGGAACCGACCTAAGCGTCCACTGACAGATGAATGGATAAAAAAGATGTGGCACATATATACAATGGAATATTAGTCAGCCATAAAAAGAAATGAAATTGAGTTATTTGCAGTGAGGTGGATGGACCTAGAGACTGTCATGCAGAGTGAAGTAAGTCAGAAAGAGAAAAACAAATACCGTATGCTAACACATATATACGGAATTAAAAAAAATAAAAAGGTTCTGAAGAACCTAGAGGCAGGACAGGAATAAAAACGCAGATGTAGAGAATGGACTTGAGGACATGGGGAGGGGGAAGGGTAAGCTGGGACAAAGTGAGAAAGTGACATGTATACTACCAAATGTAAAATAGACAGTGGCAAGCAGCCACATAGCACAGGGAGATCAGCTCACTGCTTTGTTATCACCTAGAGGGGTGGGATAGGAAGGGTGGGAGGGAGACACAAGAGGGTGGAGAAATGGGGATAAATGTATATGTATAGTTGATTCACTTTGTTATAAAGCAGAAACTAACACACCATTTTAAAGTAATTATACTCCAATAAAGATGTAGAAACAAAACAAAAAAATATTTCTGCAGAGGAAGTAAATTCAGATGTGGTAGAAATAGCAAGAGAACTAGAAGTGGAGCCTGAAGATGTGACTGAGTTGCTGCAATCTCATAATAAAACTTTAATGGCTGAGGAGTTGCTTCTTATGGATGAGCAAAGAAAGTGGTTTCTGAAGATGGAATCTACTGCTGGTGAAGGTACTGTGAAGATTGTCGAAATGACAACAAAGGATTTAGAATGTTACATAAACATAGTTGATAAAGCAGTGACAGAGTTTGAGAAGATTGACTCCAATTTTGAAAGAAGTGCTACTGTGGGTAAAATGCTATCAAACAACATTGCATGCTACAGAGAAATAGTTCATGAAAAGAAGAGTCAATTGATGCAGCAAAGTTTATTGTTGTCTTACTTTAAGAAGCTGCAGAGCAGCTTCAAGACAGCAGAAGAGTAAGACGTGGAGATCACCTTCCTCCCCATAAATACATCAGAAATACAACTACATGTGGAACAACTCCTACAGAATACCTACTGAACGCTGGCAGAAGACCTCAGACCTCCCAAAAGGCAAGAAACTCCCCACGTAACTGGGTAGGGCAAAAGAAAAAAGAGAAAACAGAGACAAAAGAATAGGGACGGGGCCTGCACCAGTGAGAAGGCCCTGTGAAGGAGGAAAGGTTTCCACACACTAGGAAGGCCCTTCATGGGCGGAGACTGTGGGTGGCGGAGGGAGGAAGCTTCAGAGCCACGGAGGAGAGCGCAGCAACAGGGGTGCGGAGGGTCAAGCAGAGAGATTCCCTCACAGAAGATCCGTGCTGACCAGCACTCACCAGCCCGAGAGGCTTCTCTGCTCACCCGCCGGGATGAGCGGGGATTGAGAGCTGAGACTCTGGCTTCGGAGGTCAGATCCCAGGGAGAGGACTGAGGTTGGCTGGGTGAACACAACCTGAAGGGGGATAGTGTGCTACAGCTAGCCATGAGGGAGACTGGGAAAGTCTGGAGCTGCCGAAGAGGCAAGAGACTTTTTCTTGCCTCTTTGTTTCCTGGTGCATGAGGAGAGGTGATTAAGAGAGCCGCTTCAAGCAGGTCCAGAGATGGGCACGAGCCATGGATATCAATGTGGACCACAGAGACGGACATGAAATGCTAAGGCTGCTGCTTCCATGACCAAGAAGCCTGTATGCAAGCACAAGTCACTCTCCACACCTCCCCTCCCAGGAGCCTGTGCAGCCCATGACTGCCACGGTCCCATGAACCAGGGACAACTTCCCCGGGAAAACACATGGCATGCCTCAGTGTAGTGCAACGTCACGCCAGCCTCTGCCACCACAGGCTCGCCTCACATCCATAGCACTCCCTCCCACCAGGCCTGAGTGAGCCAGAGCCCCTGAATCAGCTGCTTCTTTAACCCTGTCCTGTCTGAGCAAAGAATAGAGGCCCTAAGGCGACCTACAGGCAGAGGCAGGTCCAAATCCAAAGCTGAACCATGGGAGCTGTGTGAAAAGAAAAAGAGAAAGGGAAATCTCCCCCAGCAGCCTCAGGAGCAGCAGATTAAATCTCCACAATCAACTTGATGTACCCTGCATCTGTGGAATACCTGAATAGACAACGAATCTTCCCAATTTGAGGAGGTGGAAATAGGGAGCAATGATATATATAACTTTTTTCCCCTTTTTCTCTTTTTGAGAGTATGTATGTGCATGCTTCTGTGTGTGATTTTGTCTGTATAGCTTTGCTTTTACCATTTGTCTTAGGGTTCTGTCAGTCCGTTTTTTGTTTTGTTTTGTTTTTATAATTAAAAAATATTTTTTCTTAAAAATTATTTTTTAGTTTAATTATTTTATTTTATTTTACTTTATTTTATTTTATAATCTTCTTTCTTTCCTTTTTCCTCCCTTTTATTCTGAGCTGTGTGGAGGACAGGCTCTTGGTGCTCCAGCCAGGTGTCAGGACTGTGGCACTAAGGTGGGAGAGCCAAGTTTAGGACACTGGTCCACAAAAGACTTCCCAGGTCCACATAATATCAAATGGTGAAAATCTCCCAGAGATCTCCACCTCAATGTCAAAACCCAGATCCACTCAATGACCAGCAAGCTACAGTACAGGATGCCCCATGCCAAACAACTAACAAGACAGGAACACAACCCCATACATTAACCCAGAGGCTTCTGAAAATTATAATAAGGCCACAGACACCCCAAAACACACCACCAGTCATGGACCAGCCCACCAGAAACACAAGATCTAGCCTCATCCACCAGAACACAGACACTAGTCCCCTCCACCAGGAAGCTTCCACAACCCACTGAACCAAACTTAGCCACTGGGGACAGACACCAAGAAAAACGGAAACTAAGAAACCTGCAGCCTGCAAAAGGGAGACCCCAAACACAGTAAGCTACGCAAAATGAGAAGACAGAAAAACAAACAGCAGATGAAAGAGCAAGGAAAAAACCCACCAGACATAACACATGAAGGGGAAATAGGCAGTCTAACTAAAAAATAGTTCAGAATAATAATAGTAAAGATGATCCAAATTCTTGGAAATAGAATGGAGAAAATAAAAGAAACGTTTAACAAGGACCTAGAAGAACTAAAGAGCAAACAAACAGTGATGAACAACACAATAAATGAAATTAAAAACTCTCTAGAAGACATCAATAGCAGAATAACTGAGGCAGAAGAATGGATAAGTGATCTGGAAAATCAAATAGTGGAAATAACTACTGCAGAGCAGAATAAAGAAAAAAGCATGAAAAGAATTGAGGACAGTTGCAGAAAACTCTGGGACAAAGATAAAGAAAATGAAAAGAATTGAGGACAGTTGCAGAAAACTCTGGGACAAAGTTAAATGCACCAATATTCAAATTATAGGGGTCCCAAAAGAAGAAAAGAAAAAGAAAGGGACTGAGAAAATATTTGAAGAGATTATAGTTGAAAACTTCCCTAATATGGGAAAAGAAACTGTTCATCAAGTCGAGGAAGCACAGAGAGCTGCATTCAGGATAAATCCAAGGAGAAACATGCCAAGAAACATATTAATCAAGCTATCAAAAATTAAATACAAAGAACAAATATGAAAAACAGCAAGAGAAAAACAACAAATAACACATAAGGGAATACCCATAAGTTTAACAGCTGATCTTTCAGCAGAAACTTTGAAAACAAGAAAGGAGTGGCAGGACATATTTAAAGTGATGAAGGAGAAAAATCTACAACAAAGATTACTCTACCCAGCAAGGATCTCATTCAGGTGTGATGGAGAAATTAAAAACTTTACAGTCAAGGAAAAGTTAAGACAATTGGGCACGATCAAACCAGCTTTACAACAAATGCTGAAGGAATTTATCTAGGTAGGAAACACAAGAGAAGGAAGAGATCTACAATAACAAAGCCAAAACAATTAAGAAAATGGTAATACAAACATATATATTGATAATTACCTTAACTGTAAATGGATTAAATGCTCCAGCCAAAAGTCATAGACTAGCTGAATGGACACACACACACACGCACAATAAAAGACCCACATATATGCTGTCTACAAGAAACCCTCTTCAGACATAGGGACACATACAGACTGGAAGTGGGGGTATGGAAAAAGATATTCCGTGCAAATGCAAATCAAAAGAAAGCTGGACTAGGAATTCTCATATCAGACAAAACAGACTTTAAAACAAAGACTATTTCAAGGAACAAAGAAGGACACTATATAATGATAAAGGAATCAATCCAAGAAGAAGATATAAGAATTGTAAATATTTATGCATGTACATAGGAGCACCTCAATACATAAGGCAAATACTAACAGCCACAAAAGGGGAAATCGACAGTAACACAATCATAGTAGGGGACTTTAACACCCCACTTTCACCAATGGACAGATCATCTAAAATGAAAATAAATAAGGAAACACAAGCTTTAAATGATACATTAAACAAGATGTCCTTAATTGATATTTATAGGACATTCCATAAAAAAACAACAGAATACACATTCTTCTCATGTGTCAATGGAATATTCTCCAGGATAGATCATATCTTGGGTCAAAAATCAAGCCTTGGTAAATTTAAGAAAATTGAAATCATATCAAGTATCTTTTCCAACCACAAGGGTATAAGACAAGATATCAATTACAGGAAAAATTCAGTAAGAAATACAAACACATGGAGGCTAAACAATACACTACTTAATAACCGAGAGATCATTGAAGAAATCAAAGAGGAAATAAAAAAATACCTAGAAACAAATGACAATGAAAGCACAGTGACCCAAAACTTATGGGATGCAGCAAAAGCAGTTCTAAGTGGGAAGTTTATAGCAATACAATCCTACCTTAAGAAATAAGAAACATCTCAAACGAACAACCTAAACTTACACCTAAAGCAATTAGAGAAAGCAGAACTAAAAAGTCCCAGAGTTAGCAGAAAGAAAGAAATCATAAAGATCAGATCAGAAATAAATGAAAAAGAAATGAAGGTAACTATAGCAGAGATCAATAAAACTAAAAGCTTGCTCTTTGAGAATATAAACAAAATTGATAAACCATTGGCCAGACTTATCAAGAAAAACAGGTAGAAAACTCAAATCAATAGAATTAGACATGAAGAAGGAGAAGTAACAACTGACACTGCAGAAATAAAAGGATCATGAGAGATTACTACAAGCAAGTATATGACAATAAAATAGACAACCTGGAAGAAATGGACAAATTCTTAGGAATGCACAAGCTTCCGAGACTGAACCAGGAAGATACAGCAATTGTGAACAGACCAAACACAAGCACTGAAATTGAAACTGTGATTAAAAATCTTTCAACAAACAAAAGCCCAGGGCCAGATGGCTGCACAGGAGAATTCTATCAAACATTTAGAGAAGAGCTAACACCTATCCTTCTCAAACTCTTCCAAAACATAGCAGAGGAAGGAACATTCCCAAACTCATTCTATGAGGCTGCCATCACTCGGATACCAAAACCAGATAAAGGTGTCACAAAGAAAGAAAACGACAGGCCAATAACACTGATGAATATAGATGCAAAAGTCCTGAGCAAACTACTAGCAAACAAAATCCAACAGCACATTAAAGGTATCATACACTATGATCAAGTGGGGTTTATCACACGAATACAAGGATTCTTCAATATACGCAAATCAATCAATGTGATACACCATATTAACAAATTAAAGGAGAAAAACCATATGATCATCTCAATAGATGCAGAGAAAGTTTTTGACAAAATTCAACACCCACTTATGATAAAAACCCTCCAGAAAGTAGGCATAGAGGGAACTTTCCTCAGCATGATAAATGCCATATATGACAAACCCACAGCCAACATCATCCTCAATCGTGAAAAACTGAAACCATTTCCACTAA
This sequence comes from Lipotes vexillifer, assembly GCF_000442215.2. Taxonomy (NCBI): domain Eukaryota; kingdom Metazoa; phylum Chordata; class Mammalia; order Artiodactyla; family Lipotidae; genus Lipotes; species Lipotes vexillifer. The sequence goes on from NW_006770020.1 coordinate 53,946, forward strand.
GATCAGGAACAAGACAAGATTGCCCACGCTCACCACTATTATTCAACATAGTTTTGGAAATTTTAGTCCCAGCAATAAGAGAAGACAAAGAAGTAAAAGGAATCCCAATTGGATATGTAGAAGTAAAGCTGTCACTGTTTGCAGATGACATGATACTATACATAGGGAATCCTAAAGATGCTACCAGAAAACTACTAGAGATGCTCAGTGATTTGGTAAAGTAGCAGGATACAAAATTAATGCACAGAAATTTCTTGCTTTCCTATATACTAATGATGAAAAATCTGAAAGTGAATTTAAGAGAACACTCCCATTTACCATTACAACAAAAAGAATAAAATATCTAGGAATAAACCGACCTAGGGAGACAAAAGACCTGTATGCAGAAAATTATAAGACACTGATAAAAGAAATTAAAGATGATACAAATAGATGGAGAGATATACCATGTTCTTGGATTGGAAGAATCAACATTGTGAAAATGACTCTACTACCCAAAGCAATCTACAGATTCAATGCAATCCTTATCAAACTACCACTGGCATTTTTCACAGAACTAGAACAAAAAATTTCACAATTTGTATGGAAACACAGAAGACCCCGAATAGCCAAAGCAATCTTGAGAACGAAAAACGGAGCTGGAGGAATCAGGCTCCCTGACTTCAGACTATACTACAAAGCTACAGTAATCAAGACAGTATGGTACTGGCACAAAAACAGAAAGATAGATCAATGGAACAGGATAGAAAGCCCAGAGATAAACCCATGCACATATGGTCACCTTATCTTTGATAGAGGAGGCAGGAGTATACAGGGGAGAAAGGACAGACTTTTCAATAAGTGGTACTGGGAAAACTGGACAGGTACATGTAAAAGTATGAGATTAGATCACTCCCCAACACCATACACGAAAATAAGCTCAAAATGGATTAAAGACCTAAATGTAAGGCCAGAAACTATCAAACTCTTAGAGGAAAACATAGGCAGAACACTCTATGACATAAATCACAGCAAGATTCTTCTTGACCCATCTCCTAGAGTAATGGAGATAAAAACAAAAATAAACAAATGGGACCTAATGAAACTTCAAAGCTTTTTCACAGCAAAGGAAACTATAAACAAGATGAAAAGACAACACTCAAAATGGGAGAAAATATTTGCAAATGAAGCAACTGATAAAGGCTTAATCTCCAAAACATACAATCCACACATGCAGCTTAATATCGAAAAATCAAACAACCCAATCTAAAAATGGGCAGAACACCTAAATAGACATTGCTCCAAAGAGGATATACAGATTGCCAACAAACACATGAAAAGATGCTCAACATCACTAATTATTAGAGAAATGCAAATCAAAACTACAATGAGATATCTCACACTGGTCAGAATGGCCATTATCAAAAAATCTAGAAGCAATAAATGCTAGAGAGGGTGCAAGGGAATCCTCTTGCAGTGTTGGTGGAAATGTAAATTGATACAGGTACTATGCAGAACATTATGGAGGTTCCTTAAAAAACTAAAAATAGAGCTACCATATGACCCAGCAATCCCACTAGTGGGCATAAACCCTGAGGAAACCGTCTTTCATAAAAGTCATGTAGGGCTTCCCTGGTGGTGCAGTGGTTGAGAGTCCACCTGCCGATGCAGGGGACATGGGTTCTTGCCCCAGTCTGAGAAGATCCTACATGCCGTGGATCAGCTAGGCCCATGAGCCATGGCCACTGAGCCTGCGCATCTGGAGCCAGTGCTCCATTACAGGAGAGGCCACAACAGTGAGGCCCACGTACTACAAAAAAAAAAAAAAAAAAAAAAAGTCATGTACCAAAATGTTCATTGAAGCTCTATTTACAATAGCCAGGACATGGAAGCAACCTAAGTGTCCATCAACAGATGAATGGATAAAGAAGATGTGGCACATATATACAATGGAATATTACTCAGCCATAAAAAGGAATGAAAGTGAGTTATTTGTAGTGAGGTAGATTGACTTAGAGACTGTCATACAGAGTGAAGTAAGTCAGAAAAGAAATGCATATACCACATGCTAACACATATATGAGCCTGACCTTTGGGACCAGGCCAGGCTAAATGGTGAGGGACAGGGAGGGAAGTGACCATGAGAGAAGCAGAAGAGCTTCCAGAAAGGGACATATTGATGTCTCAGTGGGCAGCAATGGCCTCCTACAAACAGGCCTACAGCCCCTTCTTCTTCCCAGACCTGCTGGCCACGGGGCAGTGATTCATGGCCAAATCCTTATGGATGGGCCCCACAAGGCTGGCTTCTCCTTTGTCTACCTGTCCCCAACCTCCAGCTCTGCAGGTCCCGGTGCTCCCGTGGAGAGCTCAGTGGGGGAAAACTCATCAGAATGTCAAGCTAAGCTAAGACAGCTAACTTGCCAGGGAGACCCAAGGAAAGTAGACATAGAGGGCTACATACAAAACACTTTGGAATATCTGCACCAAAGCCAAGGTAGAGTTGGGGCAAGCTTGGAGAGACAGGCTGGGGACCCCAGGCAACATCCCCCAGCCTTTCATTCTAGGGGGCTGGTCCTGATATATGGAATCTAAAAAAAGAAAAGAAAAAAAAAAGGTCAGAAGAACCTAGGGACAAGACAGGAATAAAGGTGCAGACCTACTAGAGAATGGACTTGAGGATATGGAGAGGGTGAAGGGTAAGCTGTGACAAAGTGAGACAGTGGCATGGACATATATACACTACTAAACGTAAAATAGATAGCTAGTGGGAAGCAGCTGCATAGCACAGGGAGATCAGCTTGGCGCTTTGTGACCACCTATAGGGGTGGGATAAGGAGTGTGGGAGGGAGGGAGATGCAAGAAGTAAGAGATATGGGGACATATGTATATGTATAACTGATTCACTTTGTTCTAAAGCAGGAACTAACACACCATTGTAAAGCAATTATACTCTAATAAAGATGTTAAAAAAAAAAAAAAAGAAGTTGCCACGGCCACCCTAGCCTTCAGCAACCACCACCCTGATCAGTCAACAGCCATCAACACTGAGGCAAAACCCTCCACCACCATCTGAGCTGAAGCCTCATTTTTTAGCAATAAAGTACTTTTTAATTAAGGTATGCACATTTTTAGATATGATGGTATTACACACTTAATAGACTACAGTACAGTGTAAACATAACTTTAATATTCACTGGGAAACCAAAAAATGTGTGTGGCTCTCTTGATTAAAATATTTGCCTTATTGCAGTGGTTTGGAATCAAACTCCCAGGTGTGTCTTGTCTTACCCAGAAATGGGATTGCTGTATTATATTGTAATTCTATTTTTTAATTTTTTTGAGGAACCTCCATAATGTTTTCCATAGTGGCTGTACCAATTTACATTACGACCAACTGTACACAAGTGTCCCCTTTTCTTCATATCCTTGCCAACGTTTGAGATCTCTTTCTGATGATAACCATTCTGACAGGTGTGAGGTGATATCTCATTGTGGTTCTGATTTGCATTTCCCTGATGATTAGTGATGTTGAGCATCTTTTCATGTACCTGTTGATCATGTTTACGTCTACTTTGGGAAAATGGTCCAAAGGTCTTATGCTAATTTTTTAATTGGATTTTCATTCTTCTTTCCTTCCTTCCTTCCTTTCTTCCTTCCTTCCTTCCTCCCTTCCTTTCTCCCTCCCTCCCTCCCTCCTTCCCTCCCTCCCTCCCTTTCTTTCTTTCTTTCTTTCTTTCTTTCTTTCTTTCTTTCTTTCGCTATTGATATTTATGAGTTCCTTATATATTTTGGATATTAACCCCTTATCAGATAGATAGTTTGCAGATATCTTTCCCATTCCATAGGTCACCTTTCATTTTGTTTGTGTATTTATTTATATATTTATTTATTACTTTTCAGAAACTTTTTAGATTTATGTAATCCCACTTATTTATTTAGTTTTTTTCCTTATGCTTTTGGCTTCATATCCAAATATGTTTTGCCAAATGGTACAAAATTCTATTTATAAGATGAATAATTTTCTGGATATCTAATTGACAGCATGGTGACTATAGTTAACAATACTGTATTGTATACTTGAAAGTTTCTAAAAGAGTAGATCTCAAAACTTCTCACCACATGCCCAAAACTGGTAACTATTTGACGTGATGGATGTGTTAACTAACCTTATTCTGGTAATCATTTGCAATATATACATATATATGTAGAGAACTCATTGACCAAGGAGTTATTTCCCTGCATTTT
>NW_006770020.1:58295-135218 GCF_000442215.2 Lipotes vexillifer
TCCCTACATTTTCTTCTAGAAGTTTTATGGTTTCCAGTCTTACAAGTCTTTAAGCCATTTCAAGTTAACTTTTTGAGTGGTATAAGATGGGGGTTCAGTTTCATTCTATTGCATGTGTACATTTAATTTTCCTAACACCATTTATTGAAGAGACTATCTTTCCTCACTGAGTATTCTCTGCTCTCTTGTCAAATATTAGTTGTCCATGTATGTGTGAGTTTATTTCTGGGCTCCTGATTCAGTTTTATTGGTCCATGTGTCTGTTTTTATGCCAATACTATACTGTTCTGCTTACTATTGTTTTGTAATATAGCTTGAAATCAAGAAGTGTGATGCCTCACTTTATCATTCTTTCTCAAGACTGCTTTGACTTGGGGTCCTTTGTGACTCCTAACACAAAAATATTAGGATTATTTTTTTCCCATTTCTGTAAGAAAATGCTATTCAATCTTGATAAGGAGTGCAGTGAATCTGTAAATGGCTTTGAGTTGTATGGACATTTTAACAATATTAATTCTTCTGATCCATGAACATGGGATATCTTTCCATTTATTTGTGTCTGTTTCAATTTCTTTCATCAGTGTCTTATAATTTTCACTGCACAGATCTTTCACCTTCTTGATTAAATCTATTCTTAAGTATTTTATTATTTTTGAAACTGTTGTGAATGGGATTGTTTTATTTATTTATTTTTCGGATACTTTATTGTTAGTGTAAAGAAACATGACTGATTTTTGTATGTTGACTTTGTATCCTTCACCTTTATTAGTTCTAACAATTATTGTTTATTAGTTCTAACAATTATTTGTTAAGTCTAACAATTGTTTGGTGGAATCTTTAGGTTTTCCTATATATGAGATTATGTCTGCAAACAGAGACAATTTTACTTCTTTTCTGATTTTGATGACTTTTATTTCTTTCTCTTGCCAAATTGCTCTGGCTAGGACTTCTGGCACTATGTCAAATAGGAGTGCTGGGAGAAGACACCCTTATCTTTTTGCTGATCTTAGAGGAAAAGCTTTCAGCCTTTCATCATTGAGTATAATGTCATCTGTTGTCTGGTCATATGTAGCATTTATTATGTTAAAGTAAGTTTCTTCTATACCTAATTAGTTGAAGGTGTTTATCATGAAAGGGTGTTGTATTTGTCAAATACTTTTTCTTCATCTGTTGAGATGATCATGTGAATTTATCCCTTAGTCGTTTTTTTTTTTTTTCTTTTGCTGCACTGTGTGGCTTGCAGGATCTTAGTTCCCCAAACAGGGATTCAACCCGAGCCCCCGGCAGTGAAAGCATGGAGTCCTAACCACTGGATCACCAGGGAATTCCTGTTATCCTTTATTCTTTTAATGTTGTGTACCACATGATTGATTTTCATATGAGGAATCATCCTTATATCCCAGGGATAAATCCCACTTGAACATGGTATATGCTTTTTTTTTTTTAAGATTTATTTTAGTTTATTTATTTATTTATTTGGCTGCATCAGGTCTTAGCTCCAGTGTGCTGGCTTTTTGTTGCAACATGCAGGATTCTCTAGTTGCAGCACACATGTGGGCTTCAGAGCACATGGGCTTAGTTTCCCCAAGACATGTGGGATCTTAGTTCCCTGACCAGGGATTGAACTCGCATCTCCTGCATTGGAAGGTAGATTCTTAACCACTGGACCACCAGGGAAGTCCCAGTATATGCTCTTTTAGTGTGCTGTTGAATTAGGTTCAGTAATATTTTGTTGAGAAGTTTTGCATCTCTCTTCATCAGGGATATTGACCTGTAGTTTTCTTGTATTGTCCTTAACTGCCTTTTGGTCAGGGTAATGCTGGTCTCCTAAAATGAGTTTGGGAGTGTTCCCTCCTCTTCAATTTTTTGGAGGATTAGCATTAATTTTTCTTTAAATATTCACCAATGAACCCACCTAGTCCTGGCCTTTCTTTATTTGGGAGGTTTTTGATTAATGATTCAATTTTGTTATCTGTTATTAGTCTTTTCTTATGTTCTATTTTTTCATGATTCAGACCTAATAGATTGTATTGTTCTAGGAATCTCTCTACTTCTTCTAGGATGTCCAATTTTTTGGTGTACCATCTTTCATAGTCTTTGTATTTATGTGGTACCAGTTGTAGTGTCTCCTTTTTCACTTGTAATTTTTAAAATTTAAATTCTCTCTTTTATTTCTTGGTTAGTATAGCTAAATACTGTCATTTTTTTGTCTTGTCAAAAAACCAACTCTTGGTTTTGTTAATCTTCTCTATTGTGTTATTAGTCTTTATTTCCTTTACATCCGCTCTAATCTTTATTATTTCTTTACTTCCACTAACTTTGGGCCTAGTTTGTTTTCTTCCTAGTTCCTTGAGGTGTAATGTTAGGTTGTTTGTTTGAGATGTTTCTCTGTTCCTAATGTGTATATTTATAGCTATAAACTTTCCTATTAAAACTGCCTTTGCTGTACCCCATAAGTTCTGGTATGTTGTATTTCTATTTTCATTTGTCTCAAGATTATTTTTTATTTCCTTTTTGATTTCTTCTTTGATTGTTCAGGAGTATGTTGTTTAATTTCTATTTTTTTTGTGAGTTTTCTAGCTTTCCTCCTGTTTTTTATTTCTATCAAAGAATGTGCTTTAAATGAGAAGACATATCTCTGGACTGTGATATCTTTCTGTCTGAATCACTTAAGTATTCTCTGCCTTCTAATATCTTAATTTATCCAATCGTAAAACTGGACAAAGTATATACTATAACAGGGGTAGTTCAAATCTAGTTCATGGGTAAGGATGTATAGTAGAAATATATGATGATCTTTGAGTGTTTGTATAGACTCTCTGGCACTTACCAATGCAGTGTAATTTCTTGCACAGGATGTTTCAGTGCTCTGAACCTCAGCTATATCATCTGAAAAGAGGGAAAAGTAATTTGTAATTTCTAGGGTTTGGAGAAATATTAAATGAGATCATGCATATAAAGTCCCCACAGTGCCTAGCACTTATTTTCTTTTCAATAAACTGTAGTGGTTTTTATCACTGTTGTTACTGATTTTTGTTTTGTGGTTTTGTAAAGAATAATACCTTAGAAAACACCAAAGTCAGGTAGACTTAATCTAGCTCATGAAAACTGCTCATTTTCATCTATTCATCTTACATTGTCCCATTATTAACCTAGCCACAGCACTACTCAATGTTTCCAAGGCTCTCATCAACCTGCTCTTCTCAGCCTTCTCTTTTTCAGTAAATTGCAATGCTTTTAGTTTATCAGGCCCAAAACATTAGAGTCACTATTATATCCCATATGTAATAAATACAGCAGCACATGTAATTAGCTGTAAACTTATAAAAGAGAATCTCCTAAATCCAACCACTTCTCACCACTTCCAGCCTACCAAACTGGCCTGAACTACCACCATCTCTCCCCTAGAATATTGTAATAGCTTCTTAAGTAGTCCCCCCTATTCTTTCTTTGTCCCTAAAAATTTATTCCTAATACATCATCCAGAGTGATCCTATTATAACCTAAGGCAGATTGGGTCAGTTCTCTGCTCAAACCTCTCGAATGGCATCCTGTCAAACTGAAAGCCAAAGAACTTACCTTGGCATACAAGAAACTGTATGATTTTGCACCTGCTCCCTCTCTGACCTCATCTCCTACCCCCTCTCTCCATTCACTCTGTTTAGGCCATAAGAACTTTGAATTTGCCATTCTTTCTGCTTGAAATTCTCTTCCCTGCAATATCCACATGACTCACTTTCTCCATTTTTTCAGTCCTCTTTTAAAATGTTACCTCTCCAAAGAGGTCTATATAAAATAATGACACACTCTCCATCACTCCTCATCTCTACTACCCTCTCTAATTTTATCTGACATATTCTATATTGTTTATTGTCCATTTTTCCTGACTAATATTTAATAACCTCCATAAGTGACATTGTTATTTTCACTAATTCCCAGTGCTGAACAAATGAATGAACAATTAGTTCAGTACCTGCTATGTTACAGACACCTGTATCAAGCACCAGGGCTGCATACAACACATTAGTTTTAACCTTGAGGAGTTCACAGACAAGGTAAGATGAAGGCCCTAAAAGAAGTAATATAAATACACAATTCCTATTATAATGCTAAATGCTATAATAATGATCTTTACCAGGTGTTGTAGTAGTTTAGAGGACGGGGTTTAACTAGAGGATGGAGCTTAACTGTATGATGGAGCTTAACTGCATGATGGGTGACAAGAAAGTCTTAATTAGGAAGGTAATGCTAGAGCTAGAATTTGAGCTGAATCTGAATCATGAATATTCAACAAACAAAAGAGGGGCAAAGGATGGTGATGGGAGGGTTGCACTGAGAAGAGATTCTAAATAGAGAAGCAAGTAAAATGACATGGAGATGTAAAATATAGAAGCAGCTATGTATAAAGAAAATAATTTAAATATAGACTGAAAGAGGGACTTCTCTGGTGTTGCAGTGGTTAAGAATCAGCCTGCCAATGCAGGGGACATGGGCTCCAGCCCAGGTCCAGGAAGATCCCGCATGCTGCAGCTCAACTAAGCCTGTGCACTACAACTAGTGATCCTACGCTCTAGAGCCTGTGAGCCACAACTACTGAGCCCGCATGCCACAACTACTGAAGCCCAGACACCTAGAGCCCGTGCTCCACAACAAGAGAAGCCACCGTAATGAGAAGCCCGTGCACCACAAGGAAGAGTAGCCCCCAGTCGCTGCAACTAGAGAAAGCCTGTGAGCAGCAACGAAGACCCAAATACATACATACATACATACATACATACATAAGGTACACTGAAAGAAACTCTTGGAACTAGGATACTGAGCATACATGGTGGGGAAGGGGAGTTCTTGCTCATTTTTCTCAAGGGACTTACCTTTTCTCAATTCAGTCAAAGGACACAGTGAATAGGAAGAGTATGTGGAATGTGCAAAGGTTCATTCACTGGGGAGGAGCCCTGATAGACTGGAGGAGCTACTGATGCTTTTAGAAGTTATTTGAATTATGTCCTTCAGGACTGGATTATGTTCCTCAGGTCAGCATATCTTCTACTTTGGGTAAGGAACAGAACAATAGAAAACATATTATTAGAAGTCAAACCTTGGTGCAGCTCACCAGATATAGGTGAAATTGTCAGGATATCCTTTCTCCACAGCTTTTGCAAGGAAATCTATTATTTATTTCCAGATTACCTTTGCTTGCCCACAAGAGACCATTTGTCAACCAAATCCCAACCCAATAGATGAAAGAAGAAAATGCAGATGTATTTCCTTATTTGACATAATATAAAGAGGTTTTTCTTTAAAACAATGGCTTAACATTTACCTGTTTGATTATTTCTGAGCCAATGCCGAAGGTTTTGCACACCCATCTACAAGCCAAAATGCTACCCTCTGGTAAGGTACCAAATGGGTACCAAAATTAGATCCGTTGTGTTACTCTGCATTTAGTCTAGGTTGTGAAGGTTTTATTAGACTGACAAATCAGATCAGAAGTACAAAGCAAAGCAAACCAAAACCCACATCCACAGTGTAGTTGCTGTGGAATACAGCTGAGAGAATTGGATTAGTGTCATATTGTGAAGTGTTGTGAACTTCTCAAACACCCTTTATTGAGCAAATATAAGTTGAGTGACAGCTGTGTGCAAGGCAGTGTATGAGGGAGAAGAGAAATAAATTACTAGTTGTACAGTTTTTTAAATCTTCTTATGCTAGATCATACTTTGGGGTAGGTTAATGGGGGTACCACTGGTAGAGTTGGACAGTAAAAATGATTGTTACCTATGTCACCTAGTTCTAATTAGTTGTAAAGTCAAAATGTGTCTTTTAAAATCTCTGTCATATTTGTCTTTTCTAGTTCCTCTAGGATCTCATGCCTGAACTAGTACAATTGTTATGAGACTACTTTCTCTGCCTCAAGTTTGAGCAGATTCCACATACAGGGGTCTCTGAGTAATGTCATTTCCTCATGTTACTTCCATGTTTTCTGTTAATCATCATCAATCTGTGTCTGACTTCCATAACCTTCCATAAATAGATCATTCCAGTAGGAGCCCTCCGTCTGGTCTGGCTGCTTTCTTTTCTCCCCCAGGAATGGAGTCTGTTCCTTTCTGTTTACCCGATTTGCTTTAGCTAACATCTTTATGATAATCCAGAAACAGCAGTTGCAGAGCCAAGGTGGAGAAGGAGCTTATATTACTGTAGTTTACTATTGAAAAATATCCACATATAAGTGGACTTGTGAAGTTCAAACACGTGTTGTTCAAGGGTCAACTGTAGTTACCTAACTCAGAGATTTGTTGAGGTAATTAAAAGAGTGGTATAAATAAAAATGCTTCGAACATTTTCTGGCCCACAGTAATGCACAATAAGTGACGATGGGGACTTCCCTGGCAGTCCAGTGGTTAAGATTCTGCGTTTCCAATGCAGGGGCTGCGGGTTCGATCCCTGGTTGGGGAACTAAGATCCCACATGCTGTGCGGCCAAAAAAGAAAAATCACATATATAAAATATTTTTTAAAAGTGTTGATGATGATGAAGATGATGATGATGATGATAATATGGACATGTTTGTTCTTTCTTTGAACACTTGTAAGCTAGATTTCTGGACATGACATTGCTTAGTAAAATGGCATTCACATTTGCTGTCTTAATAAAAATGTTGTACCAATTTACATACTCACCAACTGTGCATAAAACTACCTGATTCTTCATACTCTTGCCAATTCAGAGTATTTTTTAATTGCCAATCTGAGAGGCTAAAAACATCTCATTTATGTTTAATTTGCATTTGCTTGACAATTAATTGAGATTAAGCTACAAGCCATCTATACTTTTCTGTGAATTGCCTATCTGCATTTTTGCCCTTTGTGTGTGTGTGTGTGTGTGTATGTGTAGAGGTGGAAGGTGGATTATATTGTATTAGGTAAGAATTTAACTTTGTTGTTCCCAAACAGATAGCCAGTTGATCCAGTGCCTTTATTAAATAATCTATCTTTTTATAATTAATTTTAAATGCAACCACATTTATTAAATACTAAATCCTCATATATATGTCTATTTTTAAACTCTATGTAATTTTTTATTAATTTTGTATAATTATATGTCATTATCACACTGTTTTTACTTCTGAAAATTTATGGTATCAATTTTGATATCTGGTAGAATAAGACTGTTCATACATTAATCACCCTTAACTAGGGAAAAACTGATGCAACATAAATGCCTACTTATTCTAGCTTGAATATAATATTAAGCTGAAATTTACACAATAAATATTATATGGTGATGCCTTTGCTGCTAACTAATGATGGTGCAAATGACCAAAGGTCTCATCTGAAATCCTTCTCACATGTTGCATATGTAAGCAAAATGTCCATGGCAAATCTTCACCTCTCATGAATCCTATATTTTCAGCTAAAATGGATTGCTTATTGTGCCTTGAGCACATTGTGCAAGTCAACACTTCTGTGCCATTGCCTCATGCTACTTCTTCTACCTGGACTATCCCTCCTCTTTCTTTTCCCAGCAAACTTGTATTTATCCTTCAAAGCTCACTTCATTTTACACCTTCTGTGTTATGCCTTCTCTAATAGGTACATAACTTTTTGATGAAGCCTATAGAATTAACTATTAAACTATCTTTTTGTTTGTTATGTGTATCTATAAGCTTTTCCCCCAGACCACTCTACTGAAAATGCTCTTGTCAAGGTCATCAATAACCTCTAATTTATTAAATACAATAGTAAATTCTCAGTCCTTAAGTTACTCAAAATTATCTGCCGGAAATGATGGCTTTCATCATGCCTCCTGGAAACACTTTCTTCACATGACTTCCAAGTTTCTATGCTGTCTTGGTTTTCCTCCTAGAATTTTGGCATCTCTTCTCAGTCTCCTTTTTTAATCTTCCTTATCTCACCCACCTTTAAACTTTGGAGTGCTGCAAGGCTCAGTCTTCAGAGATCTCTATATACACTCACTTTTTAGGTACTGTCATTCAGTTCCATGACTTCACATTAACATCCATATGCCAATGATTCCTAAATTTTTTATGCCCAGGTAAACCATGCCCCTGAAATCATAACACATATATGTAACCACCTACTTGATATCTTTCCTTGGATGTCTGTTAGGCATCTCAAATCTAATAGATCCAAAACTTAACTTTCGTCTTCATCCCCTCATCACCAAACCTGCTTAACCCTAAGTCTTATTTATTTCAGGTAATGATAATTGTATCTTTTCATTTACCAAGGCCCCAAAACTTGAAGTAATCTCCTGGAAGTCTCTCTAGAGTTCTACATCCTATTCACAGCAGATAACATTTCTGACTTCAGATTTTGATCTTCTCAATACTTCTATCACTGTTTGCTTGATACAAGCCTACATCATCCCTCACCTGGATTAATGCAATAGCTGACTTGGTGGTCTCTTTTCTTGCCCCTGATATAAAGTGATCCTTTCAAAACGCGTGTCAGATACTATCACTCCCCTCCTCAAAACTCTCTAATGGTTTTCCATCTCATGCAGATTAAAAATCAAAGATTATTTTTACCATGACCTCAAAGGCTTTATGCACTCTGGCCCTCTGCTACCTTTGTGACCTCATCTCCTGCCATTCCTCCCTTGCTGTCTGCACTTTAGCCCTGCTGGCCCCTTCACTGTTCCTAGAATGTGCCAGACATGCTCTCACTGCAGGGACCTTGCATCAACTGTTCTCTTTGCTTAAATTATTTTTCCCCAGATCTTCCTATGCCTTATCAATCATTTGCCTCTGCTCAAAGGTCTTTTCTACAAAGACCTTCTTTCAGTAGAGTGGCACTCATTCACTCAATATCTTTTAACGTACTTAACACATTAGAACTTTATATATCTGTTTATGTGTTTATTATGACTTCCAAACTTGAATGAAAACAACACAAGAGCAGAGGTTTATCATACCTGTTTACTAATATATCCCCCAGTGTCAAGAATTGTGCCTGGCACATAGTAGGTATTCAATAAAGAGCTGATGAATATACAAATGTGTGAATGAATGCTTTGCATGATAGACACCATCATATCATCCCAACTCCCTCTCACATCCCTGAGCTTTATTCCATTACTGAGTTTCACCTCACTCCTTATTCTTTTTGTGTAACTAATTAATTTTTATCAGAGTATAGTTGATTTACAATATTATATTAATTACAGATATACAACATATAAACAATAATTCAATATGTTTATAAATTATACTCCATTTAAAAATATTATAAAATAATGGTTATATTCCTGTGATTTACATGACATTCTTGCATCTTTTTTTAACATCTTTAATGGAGTATAATTACATTACAATGTTGTGTTAGTTTCTGCTGTATAACAAAGTAAATAAGCTATATGTACATATATATGCCCATATCCCCTCCCTCTTGCGTCTCCCTCCCACACTCCCTATCGCACCCCTCTGGGTGGTCACAAAGCACCAAGCTAATCTCCCTGTGCTATGCGGCTGCTTCCCACTAGCTACCTGTTTTACATTTGGTAGTGTATATATGTTAATGCTACTCTCTCACTTCGACCCAGCTTACACTTCTCCCTCTCCATGTCCTCAAGTACATTCTCTAAGTCCATGTCTTTATTCCTGTCCTGCCCCCAGGTTCATAAGAACATTTTTTTTTTTAGATTCCATATATGTGTTAGCATATGGTATTTGTTTTCCTCTTCCTAACTTACTTCACACTGTATGACAGACTCTAGGTCCATCCACCTCACTACAAATAACTCAATCTCATTCCTTTTTACGGCCAAGTAATATTCCACTGTATATTTGTGCCAATCTTCTTCTTTTTTTTTCACATGAATATCTTCCTGATTTATTTACATAAACACAGTTGGTAGAGCTGGTAAATTATGTTAACTGACCTATTTGTCATCTAAATGATTATGCTCTTTCCCAAAGGACTAAACCATACAGGTGAGAAATTGTCTTTTATTCTGAAATCAAGCAGCTGTAAAATATCCAAAATTCTGAGGCTGTATCAGGGGACTGAAGTCAATGGGTTGATACTGCAGAAATCTGTACTGCTACTTTACTCAGGCATCTACCAGGAGACTGCTGTTTTTCAAGCATACATTCTTCAGCCAGACTCAGCAAATCTTAAGTCAGAATCCTGACAGGCTTTAACTGGATTTCCTCACCATCTGTATACCCTGAAAATGACATTTCTCATGAAAAAGACTTCCATCCCAGTGATTTGGGTCCTGGACTTTTGGGAGCTGCTATATTCACAGATGACTGGGCAAAAGTCTTTTGTTTTTTTACATCTTTATTGGGATATAATTGCTTTACAATGGTGTGTTAGTTTCTGCTTTATAACAAAGTGAATCAGTTCTACATATACATATGTTCCCATATCTCTTCCCACTTGCATCTCCCTCCCTCCCACCCTCCCTATACCACCCCTCTAGGTGGTCACAAAGCACTGAGCTAATCTCCCTATGCTGTGCGGCTGCTTCCCACTAGCTATCTATTTTACGTTTGGTAGTGTATATATATACATGGCACTCTCTCACTTTGTCACAGCTTACCTTTCCCCCTCCCCATATCCTCAAGTCCATTCTCTAGTAGATCTGTATCTTTATTCCCATCTTACCCCTAGGTTCCTCATGACATTTTTTTTCTTACATTCCATATATATGTGTTAGCATATGGTATTTGTCTTTCTCTTTCTGACTTACTTCACTCTGTATGACAGACTCTAGGTCCATCCACCTCACTACAAATAACTCAATTTCGTTTCTTTTTATGGCTGAATAATATTCCATTGTATATATGTGCCACATCTTCTTTATTCATTCATCTGTCAATGGACACTAAGGTTGCTTCCATGTTCTGGCTATTGTAAATAGAGCTGCAATGAACTTTGTGTTACATGACTCTTTTTTTAATTATGGTATTCTCAGGGTATATGTCCAGTAATGGGGTTGCTGGGTTGTATGGTAGTTCTATTTTTAGTTTTTTAAGGAAGCTCCATACTGTTATCCACAGTGGCCGTATCAATTTACATTCCCACCAACAGTGAAGAGGGTTCCCTTTTCTCCACACCCTCTCAAACATTTATTGTTGTAGATATTTTGATGGTGACCATTCTTACTGGTGTGAGGTGATACCAAATTGTAGTTTTGATTTGCTTTTCTCTAATGATTAGTGATGTTTAGCATTGTTTCATATGTTTCTTCACAATCTATATATCTTCTTTAGAGAAATGTCTATCTAGATCTTCTGCCCATTATGGTTTAGTTTTTTTATTTTTTATTTTTTATTGAGCTGCATGAGCTGCCTGTATATTTGGAAATTAATCTTTTGTTGGTTGTTTCGCTTGCAAATATTTTCTCTCACACTGATGGTTGCCTTCTCATCTTGTTTATGGTTACTTTTGCTGTGCAAAAGCTTTTAAGTTTAAATAGGTCCCATTTGCTTATTTTTGTTTTTATTTCCATTTCTCTATGAACTGGGTCAAAAAGGATCTTGCTGTGATTTATGTCAAAGAGTGTTCTTCCTATGTTTTCCTCTAAGAGTATCAGAGAGTCTGGCCTTACATTTAGGTGTTTAATTAATTTTCAGTTTATTTTTGTGTATGGTGTTCAGGAGTATTCTCATTTCACTCTTTTAAATGGAGCTGTCCAGTTTTGCCAGCACCACATATTGAAGTGGATTTTTTTTCTCCATTGTATATTATTGCCTCCTTTATCAAAGATAATGTGTCTGTATGTGTGTGGGTTTATCTCTGGCTTTCTATCCTGTTCCATTGATCTATATTTATGTTTTTGTGCCAGTACCATACTATCTTGATTACTGTAGCTTTGTAGTATAGTCTGAAGTCAGGAAGCCTGATTCCTCCACCTGTTTTTCTTTCTGAAAATTGCTTTTGCTATTCGGGATCTTTTGTGTTTCCATACATGTTGTGAAATCTTTTGTTCTATTTCTGTGAAAAATGCCAGTGGTAGTTTGATAGGGATTGCATTGAATCTGTAGATTGCTTTGGGTAGTAGTCATTTTCACAGTGTTGACTCTTCCAATCCAAGAACATGGTACATCTCTCCATCTATTTGTATCATTTTTAATTTCTTCCATCAGTGTCTTATACTTTTCTGCATACATGTCTTTTGTCTCCTTAGGAAGATTTATTCCTAGATATTTTATTATTTTCATGGCAATGGTAAATGGGAGTGTTTTCTTAATTTCAGTTTCAGGTTTTTCATCATTAGTGTACAGGAATGCAAGAGATTTCTGTGCATTAGTTTTGTATCCTGTTACTTTACCAAATTCATTGATTAGCTCTAGTAGTTTTCTGGTAGCATGTTTAGGATCCTCTATGAATAGTATCATGTCATCTGCAAAGAGTGACAGCTTTACTTCTTCATTTCCAATTTGGATTCCTTTTTCTTCTCTGATTGCTGTGTCTAAAACTTCCAAAACTATGTTGAATAATAGTGGAGAGAGTGGGAAATCCTGTCTTGTTCCTGATCTTAGTGGAAATGGTTTCAGTTTTTCACCATTGAGGATAATGTTGCTGTGTGTTTGTCATATATGTCCTTTATTATGTTGAGGGAAGTTCTCTCTATGCCTATGTTCTGGAGGGTCTTTATCATAAATGGGTGTTGAAATTTGTTGAAAGATTTCTCTGCCTCTATTGAGATGATCATATGTTTTTTTCTTCTTCAGTTTCTTAATAGGGTGTATCACGTTGATTGATTTGCATATATTGAAGAATCCTTGCATTCCTGAAATAAGCCCTGCTTGATCATGATGTATGATCCTTTTAATGTGCTGTTGGATTCTGTTTGCTAGTATTTTGTTGAGGATTTTTGCACCTATGTTCATCAGTGATATTGGCCTGTAGTTTTCTTTCTTTGTGACATCTTTGTCTGGTTTTGGTATCAGGGTGATGGTGGCCTCCTAGAATGAGTTTGGGAGTGTTCCTCCCTCTGATATATTTTGGAAGAGTTTGAGAATGACAGGTGTTAATTCTTCTCTAAGTGTTTGATAGAATTCTCCTGGTCCTGGGCTTTTGTTGTTAGAAATTGTTTAATCACAGTTTCAATTTCAGTGCTTGTGATTGTTCTGTTCAAATTTTCTACTTCTTCCTGGTTCCATCTCAGAAGCTTGTGCATTTCTAAGAATTTGTCCATTTCTTCCATGTTGTCCATTTTTTTTTTGCATATAGTTGCTTGTAGTAGTCTCTCATGATCCTCTGTATTTCTGCAGTGTCAGTTGTTATTTCTCCTTTTGCATTTCTAATTCTATGGATTGGAGTCTTCTCCCTTTTTTTCATAATGAGTCTGGCTAATGGTTTATCAATTTTACTTATCTTCACGTTGAACAAGTTGTTAATTTTATTGATCTTTGCTATCATTTCCTTCATTTTTTTTTCTTCTATTTCTGATCAGATCTTTATGATTTCTTTCCATCTGCTAACTTTGGGGTGTTTTGGTTCTTCTTTCTCTAATTGCTTTAGATGTAAGGTTAGGTTGTTTATTTGAGATGTTTCTTGAACATTTTTAAAAAATTTTATTATTATTATTATTTTAATCAACTTTATTGGAGTGTATAATTGCTTTACAATGGTGTGTTAGTTTCTGATTTATAACAAAGTGAATCAGTAATACATATACTTATGTCCCTATATTTCTTCCCTCTTGCATCTTCCTCCCTGTGACCCTCCCTATCACACCCCTCTAGGTGGTCAAAAAGCACCGAGCTGATCTCCCTGTGCTATGGTGCTGCTTCCCACTAGCTATCTACCTTATGTTTGTTAGTGTATATATGTCTATGCCTCTCTCTCGCCCTGTCACAGCTCACCCTTCCCCCTCCCCATATCCTCAAGTCCATTCTCCAGTAGGTCTGTATCTTTATTCCTGTCTTACCCCTAGGTTCTTCATGTGTTTTTTTTTAATTTCATATATATGTGTTAGCATACAGTATTTGTCTTTCTCTTTCTGACTTACTTCACTCTGTATGACAGACTCTAGGTCTATCCACCTCATTACAAATAGCTCAATTTCGTTTCTTTTTATGGCTGAGTAATATTCCATTGTATATATGTGCCACCTCTTCTTTATCCATTCATGGATTATGTACACTTCAGTTGATTCCTTGTTCTGGCTATTGTAAATAGAGCTGTGATGAATATTTTGGTACATGATTCTTTTTGAATTATGGTTTTCTCTGGGTATATGCCCACTAGTGGGATTGCTGGTTCGTATGGTATTTCTATTTTTAGTTTCTTAAGGAACCTCCATTCTGTTCTCCATAGTGGCTCTATCAATTTACATTCTCACCAACAGTACAAGAGGGTTCTATTTTCTCCACACCCTCTCCAGCATTTATTGTTTCTAGATTTTTTGATGATCACCATTCTGACTGGTGTGAGATGATATCTCCTTATAGATTTGATTTGCATTTGGCTAGTGATTAATGATGTTGAGCATTCTTTCATGTGCTTGTTGGCAATCTGTATATCTGGAGAAATATCTATTTGGGTCTTCTGCCCATTTTTAGATTGGGTTGTGTGTGTTTTTTTATATTGAGCTGCATGAGTGGCTTGTATGTCTTGGAGATTAATCCTTAGGTGCTTCGTTTGCACATATTTTCTCCGATTCTGAGGGTTGTCTTTTAGTCTTCTTTATGGTTTCCTTCGCTCTGCAAAAGCTTTTAAGTTTCATTATGTACCATTTCTTTATTTTTGTTTTTATTTCCATTTCTCTAGGAGGTGGGTCAAAAAGGATCTTGCTCTGATGTCATAGAGTGTTCTGCCTATGTTTTCCTCTAAGAGTTTGAAGGTGTCTGGCCTTACATTTAGGTCTTTATTCCATTTTTAGTTTATTTTTCTGTAGGGTGTTACGGAGTGTTCTAATTTCATTCTTTTACATCTAGCTGTCCAGTTTTCCAGCACTACTTTTTGAAGAGGGTGTCTTTTCTCACCTGTATATTCTTGCCCCCTTTGTCAAAAATAAGGTAACCATACAAGCATGGGTTTATCTCTGGGATTTCTATCCTGTTCCATTGATCTATATTTCTGTTTTTGTGCCAGTACCATACTCTCTGGATTACTGTAGCTTTGTAGTATAGCCTGAAGTCACGGACACTGTTTCCTCCAGCTCTGTTTTACTTTCTCAAGATTGCTTTCTGGGGTCTTTTGCGTTTCCATACAAATTGTGCAATTTTTCATTCAGGTTCTGTGAAAAATGCCAGTCATAGTTTTATACAGATTGCATTGAATCTGTAGATTGCTTTGGGTAGTAGAGTCATTTTCACAATGTTGATTCTTCCAATACAAGAACATGGTATATTTCTACATCTATTTGTATCATCTTTAATTTCTTTCATCAGTGTCTTATAATTTTTTGCATATGGGTCTTCTGTCTCCTTATATAGGTTTATTCCTAGATATTTTATTCTTTTTTTGCAATGGTAAATAGGAGTGTTTTCTTAATTTCACTTTCTGATTTTTCATCATTTTTGTATAGGAATGCAAGAGATTTCTGTCTATTAATTTTGTATCCTGCTTCTTTACCAAATTTGTTGATTATCTCTAGTATATTTCTGGTAGCATTTTTAGTATACTTTATGTATAGTATCATGTCATTTACAAACAGTGACTGCTTTACTTCTTGTCTTCCAATATGGATTGCTTTTATTCCTTTTTCTTCTGTGATTTCTGTGCCTTGGACTTCCAAAACTTTGTTGAGTAATAGCTGTGAGAGTGGGCTACCTTGTCTTCTTCCTGATCTTAGTGGAAATGTTTTCAGCTTTTCACCATTGAGAACGATGTTGGCTGTGCTTTTGTCATATATGGTCTTTATTATGTTGAGGAAATATCCCTCTATGACTACTTTCTGCAGGGTTTTTATCATACATGGGTGCTGAATTTTGTCGAAAACTTTCTCTGCATCTATTGAGATGATCATATGGTTTTTTTCCTTCAATTTGTTATTATGGTGTATCTCGTTGATTGATTTGTGTATATTGAAGAATTCTTGCATTCTTGGAATAAACTCCACTTGATCATGGTGTGTGATCCTTTTAATGTGCTGTTGGATTCTGTTTGCTACTATTCTGTTGAGGATTTTTGCATCTATGTTCATCAGTGTTATTGGCCTGTAGTTTTCTTTCTTTGTGACATCTTTTTCTGGGTTTGGTACCAGGGTTATGGTGTCCTCTTTGAGTGAGTTTGGGAGTGTTCCTCCCTCTGCTATAGTTTAGAAGAGTTTGAGAAGGATAGGTGTTAGCACTTCTCTAAATGTTTCATAGAATTTCCCTGTGAAGCCATCAGGTCCTGGGCTTTTGTTTGTTGGAAGATTCTAATCACAGTTTCAATTTCAGTGCTTGTGATTGTTCTGATCATATTTCCTATTTCTTACTGGTTCCATCCCAGGATGTTGTGAATTTGTAAGAATTTGTCCATTTCTTCCAGGTTGTCCATTTTATTGGCAAAGAGTTGCTTGTAGTAAACTCTCATGATCCTTTGTATTTCTGCAGTGTCAGCTGTTACTTCTCCTGTTTCATTTCTAATTCTGTTGATATGAGTCTTCTCCTTTCTTTTTCTTGATAAGTTGGGCTAGTGGTTTATCAATTATGTTGATCTTCTCAAAGAACCAGCTTTTTGTTTTATTGATCTTTCCTATCATTTCCTCCATTTATTTTTCTTTTACTTCAGGTCTGATCTTTATGATTTGTTTCCTTTTGCTAAACTTGGGGTTTTTTGTTCTTCTTTCTCTAATTGCTTTACGTGTATATTTCGGTTGTATATTTGAGATGTTTCTTGTTTCTGAAGGTAGGCTTGTATAGCTGTGAACTTCCCTCTTAGAACTGCTTTTGCTTCATCCCATAGGTTTTGGGTCACTGTGGTTTTATTCTCATTTATTTTTATGTATTTTTTGATTTCTTCTTTGACATCCTCAGTGATCTCTTGTTTATTCAGTAGTGTGTTGTTTAGCCTCCATGTGTTTGAATTTCTTACAGATTTTTTCTTGTAATTTATATCTAGTCTCACCACATTGTGGCCGGAAAAGATATTTCATACGATTTCAATTTTCCTAAGTTTTCCAAGGCTTGCTATGTGACCGAATACATGATCTATCCTGGAAACTGTTCCATGGGCACTTGAGAGGACTGTGCATTCTGTTGTTTTTGGATGGAATGTCATATAAATATCAATTAAGTCCATCTTGTTTAATGTAACATTTAAAGCTTGTGTTTCCTTTTTTATTTGCATTTTGGATGATCTTTCCATTGGTGAAAGTGGGTGCTTAAGTTCCCAACTCTGATTGTGTTACTGTCGATTTCCCCTTTTCTGTCTTTTAGTATTTGCCTTATGTATTGAGGTGCTTCTATGTTGGGTGTATAAATATTTAAAATTGATATATCTTCTTCTTGAATTGATCCCCTGATCATTATGTAGTGTCCTTCTTTGTCTTTTGTAATAGTCATTTTTTTAAAGTCTATTTTGTCTATTATGAGAATTGCTACTACAGCTTTCTTTTGATTTCCATTTGCATGGAATATCTTTTTCCATCCCCTCACTTTCAGTCTCTATGTGTCCCTAGGTTTGAAGTTGGTCTCTTGTGAACAGCATATATATGGGTTTTGTTGTATCCGTTCATACAGTCTATGTCTTTTCTTGGAGTATTTAAGCCATTTACATTTAAGATAATTATGGGTATGTACGTTCCTGTATCCATTGTCTTAATTGTTTTGGGTTTATTATTGTAGTTCTTTTCCTTCTCTTGTGTTTCCTGTCTGGAAAATTTCCTTTAGCATTTGCTGTGAAGCTGGTTTGGTGGTGCTGAGTTCTCTTAGCTTTTGCTTGTCTGTAAAGTTTTTAACTTCTCCGTCAAATCTGAATGACATCCTTGCTTAGTAGAGTAAACTTGTTTGCCCGTTTTTCTCTTTCATCACTTTATATATGTCCTGCCACTCCCTTCTGGCTTGCAAAGTTTCTGCTGAAAGTTCAGCTGTTAAACTTATGGGGATTCCATTATGCATTACTTGTTGTTTTTCCCTTGATGCTTTTAATATTTGTTCTTTGTATTTAATTTTTTTTAGCACATTCTCTGCATTCAAAGTCCTTATTTATTTATTTATTTATTTATTTATTTATTTATTTATTTTTGCTGTGTTGGGTCTTCATTTCTGTGCGAGGGCTTTCTCTAGTTGTGGCAAGTGGGGGCTACTCTTCATCGTGGTGTGCAGGCCTCTCACTATCATGGCCTCTCTTGTTGGGGAGCACAGGACCCAGACACGCAGGCTCAGTACTTGTGGCTCATGGGCCTAGTTGATCCTCGGCATGTGGGATCCTCCCAGACCAAGGTTCCAACCTGTGTCCCCTGCATTAGCAGGCAGATTCTCAATGACTGCACCACCAGGGAAGCCCCTGTATTTAATTTTTGATAGTTTGATTAATATGTGTCTTGGCTTGTTTCTCCTTGGATTTATCCTGTACGGGACTCTCTGTGCTTCTTGGACTTGATTAAATATTTCCCTTCTCATTATGGAAAGTTTTCAACTATAATCTCTTCAAATATTTTCTCAGTCCCTTTCTTTTACTCTTCTTCTTCTGGGACCCTTATAATTCGAATGTTGGTGCTTTCAGTATTGTCCCAGTGGTCTCTGAGACTGTCCTCAATTCTTTTCATTCTTTTTTCTTTATTCTGCTCTGTAGTTTTATCTTCCTGGTGACTTTTTTGTTCTCTGCCTCAGTTATTCTGCTATTGATCTCTTCTAGAGAATTTTAAATTTCGTTTACTGTGTTGTTCATCACTGTTTGTTTGCTCTTTAGCTCTTCAAGGTCTTTGATAAACGGTTCTTGTATTTTCTCCATTTTTTTCCCCAAGATTTTAAATCATCTTTACTATCATAATTCTGAATTCTTTTTCAGGTGGACTGCCTATTTCCTTTTAATTTGTTATGTCTGATGGGTTTTTGCCTTGGTCTTTCATCTGCTGTGTGTTTCTCTGTCTTCTCATTTTGTGTAATTTACTGTGTTTGGGGTCTCCATTTCTCAGGCTGCAAGTTCATAGATTCCCTTGGTTTTAGTGTCTGTCACCAGGGGCTAAGGTTGGTTCAGTGTGTTTTGTAGGCTTCCTGGTGGAGGAGACTAGTGACTGTGTTGTGGTGGATGAGGCTGGATCTAGTCTTTCTGGAGGGCAGGTCCACGTCTGGTGGTGTGTTTTGGGTCATCTGTGGCCTTATCATGGTTTTAGGTAGCCTCTGTGCTAATGGATGGTGTATTGTTCCTGTATTGCTAGTTGTTTGGCATAGGGTGTCCTGCACTGTAGGTTGCTGTTTGTTGAGTGGAGCTGGGCCTTGGCATTGAGATGGAGTTCTCTGGGATATTTTCACCATTTGATATTACATGGATCTGGGAGGTCTCTTGTGGACCAGTGCCCTGAACTTGGGACTCCCACCTCAGTGGCACAGCCCTGCCACCTGGCTGGAGAACCAAGAGCCTGTCTTCCACACAGCTCAGAATAAAAGGGAGAAAAAAATAGAAAGAATGTAAGAAGAAGATAAAATAAAATAAAATAGTTATTAAAATAAAAATTACTAAGGAAAAAGAAAATTATAAGTAATAAAAAATAAAATAAAATGGACAGACAGAACCCTAGGATAAATGGTAAAACCAAAACTATACTGACAAAATCACACACAGAAGCATACACATACACACTCCGGAAATGAGAAAAAGGGGAAAAATATATATATATCATTGCTTCTAAAGTCTACCTCCTCAATTTGGGATGATTCACTGTCTTTTCAGGTATTCCACAGATTCAGGGTACCTCAAGTTGATTGTGGAGATTTAATCCGCTGCTCCAGAGGCTGCTGGGAGATATTTCCCTTTCCCTTCTTCTTTTCCCATAGCTCCCAGGGTTCAGCTTTGGATTTGGACCCGCCTATGTGTGTAGGTCACCTGAGGGCCTCTGTTCTTCGCTCAGACAGGATGGGGTTAAAGAAGCAGCTGCTTCGGGGGCTGTGGCTCACTCAGGCTGGGGGAAGGAATGGGTACAGATGCGGGGTGAGCCTGCGGTGGCAGAGGCCCGTGTGACGTTGCACCAGCCTGAGACGCACCATGCATTCTCCCGGGTAAATTGTCCCTGGATCTCGGGACCCTGGAAGTGGCAGGCTTCACAGGCTTCCAGGAGTGGATGTGTGGATAGAGACCTGTGCTTGCACACAGGCTTCTTGGTAACTGCAGCAGCAGCTTTAGCATCTCATGCCCGTCTCTGGGGTCTGCGCTGATAGCCTCAGCTGACATCCATCTCTGGAGCTCCTTTAAGTGGCGCTCTTAATCACCTCTCCTCCAGCACCAGCAAACAAAGAGGCAAGGAAAAGTCTCTTGTCTCTTCGGCAGCTCCAGAATTTTTCCCAGGCTCCCTCCCGGCTACCTGTGGTGCACTAGCCCCCTTCAGGCTGTGTTCGTGCAGCCAACACCAGTCTTCTCCCTGGGATCCGACCGAAGCCTGAGCCTCAGATCCTAGCCCCAACTCGTCCTGGGGGGTAAGCAGACAAGCCACTCGTGCTGGTGAGTGCTGGCCAGCACCAATCTGCTGTGCGGGAATCTCTCCGCTTTGTCCTCTGCACACCTGTTGCTGCACTCTCTCTGTGGCTCCAAAGCTCCCCCACTCCACAACCAGCAGTTTCCGCCTGCGAAGGGACTTCCTAGTGTGTGGAAACCTTTCCTGCTTCACAGCTCCCTTCCATTGATTCAGGTCTGATCCGTATTCTTTGCCTCTATTTTTTCTTTGTTTTTTTTACCCTACCCAGGTACATGGGGAGTTTCTTGCCTTTTGAGTGGTCTGAGGTCTTCTGCCAGCGTTTAGTAGGTGTTTGGTAGGAGTTGTTCCACATGTAGATGTATTTCTGATGTATTTGTGGAGAGGAATGTGATCTCCACATCTTAATCTTCCGCCATCTTGAAGCTCCTCCTCTTGTTTCTTAAGGTAGGATTGTATTGCTATAAAATTTCCTGTTAGAACTGCTTTTGTTGCATCCCATAGGTTTTGGGTCGTCGGGTTTTCATTGTCATTGGTTTCTAGGTATTTTTTGATTTCCTCTTTGATTTCTTCAGTGATCTCTTGGTTATTAAGTAGTGTAGAGTTTAGACTCCATGTGTTTGTATATTTTACAGATTTTTTCCTGTAATTGATATCCAGTCTTATACCATAGTATAAGGTTTTATATAAGTATAAGGTTCATAGTTCCTGTTGTTTTTGGTGTCTGTCCCCAGTGGCTAAGTTTGGTTCAGTGGGTTGTGTAGGCTTCCTGGTGGAGGCGACTAGTGCCTGTGTTCTGCTGGATGAGGCTGGATCTTGTTTTTTGAGTGGGCAAGTCCTCATCTGGTGGTGTGTTTTGGGGTGTCTGTGACCTTTTTATGATTTTAGGCAACCTGTTTGCTGATAGATGGGAGTGTGTTCCTGTCTTGCTAGTTGTTTGGCATAGGGTGTCCAGCACTGTATCTTGCTGGTCGTTGCATGGAACTGGGTCTTGGCATTGAGATGGAGATCTCTGGGAGATTTTTGTTGTTTGATATAATGTGGAGCTGGTAGGTCTCTTGTGGACCAGTTTCCTTAACTTGGCTCTCCCACCTCAGTGGCACAGCCCTGACACCAGGCTGGAGCACCAAGAGCCTGTCATCCACATGGGTGGCAGAAAGTGGCTATCCATGGTTTCACATCAACATGATATCAGGCACAAACCTCCTTGTTTTTCCATTTTCTCTTTAAGTTACTTGTTGAAACAACCAACCTGAAGTCCCCAGGACTGTGGTGGCTTTGGCTGCTTTGGCCCCTCCAGAGCCGTCAGCCTCAGTGAGGCTGCCCTCCTTTCAGGCTCCGGGGCAGTTCAGTGACCCCTTTATCATTATGTAGTGTCCTTCTTTGTCTCTTGTAATATTCTCTATTTTAAAGTCTATTTTTTCTGATATGAGAATTGCTACTCCAGGTTTCTGTTGATTTCCATTTGCATGGGATATCTTTTTCCATCCCCTCACTTGCAGTCTGTATGTGTCCCTAGGTTTGACGTGGGTCTCTTGTAGACAGTATATATATGGGTCTTCTGTTGTATCTATTCATACAGTCTATATCTTTTGCTTGGAGCATTTAAACCATTTACATTTAAGGTAATTATCGATATGTATGTTCCTATATCCATTGTCTTAATTGTTTTGGGTTTATTATTGTAGGTCTTTTCCTTCTCTTGTGTTTCCTGTCTGGAAAAGTTCCTTTAGCATTTGTTGTAAAGCTGGTTTGGTGGTGCTGAATTCTCTTAAATTTTGCTTGTCTGTAAAGATTTTGATTTCCCTGTTGAATCTCAAGGAGATCCTTGACATGTAGTGTAATCTTAGTTGTAGGTTCTTCCCTTTCATTCCTTTAACTATATTGTTGGACTCCCTTCTGACGTGTAGTATTTCTGCTGAGAAATCAGCTGTTAACCTTTAGGGAGTTCCCTTGTATGTTATTTTTCATTTCTCCCTTGTTGCTTTTAATACTTTTTCTTTGTCTTTAATTTTTGCCAGTTTGATTACTATGCAACTCAGTGTGTTTCTCCTTGGGTTTATCATGCCTGGGACTCTCTGTGCTTCCTGGACATGGGTGGATATTTCCTTTCCCATGTTAGGGAAGTTTATGACTATTATCTCTTCAAATATTTTCTTGGGTCCTTTCTTTCTCTCTTCTCCTTCTGAGACCTATATAATGTGAACATCAGTGCATTTAATGTTGTCCCAGAAGTCTCAATTTGTCTTCATTTTTTTTCATTCTTTTTTCTTTATTCTGTTCTGTGGCAATGATTTCCACCATTCTTTCTTCCAGCTCACTTATCCATTCTTCTGCCTCAGTTCTTCTGCTATCGATTCCCTCTAGTGTATTTTTCATTTCAGTTATTGTATTGTTCATCACTGTTTCTTTTTTCTTTAATTCTTCTAGGTCTTTGATATTTAATTCTTCTAGATTGTTGTTAAATATTTCTTGCATCTTCTCAATCTTTGCTTCCATTCTTTTTCTGAGGTCCTGGATCATCTTCACTCTCATTATTCTGAATTCTTTTTCATTAAAGTTGCCTATCTCCACTTCATTTAATTGTTTTTCTGGGGGTTTTTCTTGTCCCTTCGTCTGGTACATAGTCCTTTGCCTTTTCATTTTGTCTGTGAATGTGGTTTTTGTTCCACAGCCTGCAAGATTGTAGTCCTTCTTGCTTCTGCTGTCTTCCCTCTGCTGGATGAGGTATCTGAGAGGCTTGTGCAAGCTTCCTGATGGGAGGGAATGTTGGTGGATAGAGCTGGGTGTTGCTCTGGTCAGCAGAGCTCAGTAAAACTTTAACCCTCTTGTATGCTGATTGGTTGGGCTGGGTTCCCTCTCTGTTGGTTATTTGGCCTGTGGCTACCCTGCAGTAGAGCCTACAGGCCTTTTGTTGGGGTTAATTGAAGACTCCAGGAAGGCTCACACCAAGTAGCACCTCCCAGAATTTCTGCTGCCAATGTCCTTTGCCCCACAGTGAGCCACTGTGGGGCAGGCCACACCCTGCCTATGCAGGAGACCCTCCAAGATCAGCAGTCTGGTCTGGTGCAGTCTCACATGGGCTCACTGCTCCTTTCCCCTGGGTCCCGATGTACACCCCCACCACCATGTGTGCCCTCTAAGAGTGGAGTATCTGTTTCTTCCAGTCCCATCAAAGTCCTACAGTCAAATCTCTTCAGCCTTCAGTATCTGATTATGGGAATTCCTCCTCCCATTGCCAGATCCCTTGGTTGGGAAGCCCAAAGTGGGGTCCAGAACCCTCACTCCAGTTAGTGGACTTCTGTTGTATACTTGCTATCCAGTTTGTGAGTCAACCACCCAGTGGTTATGGGACTCAATTTTATTGTGATTGTGCCCCTCCTACCCTCCCACTGTGGCCTCTCCTCTGTCTTTGGATGTGGCACTTCCTCTTTTGTGAGCTCTAGTGTCTTCCTGCCGATTGTTCAGCAGTAAGTTTTGATTCCAATGCTCTTGCAAGAGAGAGTCCCACTTTGATTAGAGTTCTTATCATAAATGGATGTTGAATTTTGTCAAATGTTATTTAGCTTCTATTGAGATAATCATGTAATTGTTATTCTTCCAATCATTAATGTGGTATACCACATTGATTAATTTGCAAATATTGAACCATACTTTTTAAAGTTAATTAATTAATTCTTGGCTGCCTTGGTCTTTGTTGCTGCACAGGGGCTTCCTCTAGTTGCACTGAGCAGGGGTTACTCTTTGTTGCAGTGCAAGGGCTTCTCATTGCGGTGATTTTGCTTTGTTGCAGAACACAGGCTCTAGGTGCATGAGCTTCAGTAGTTGTGACATGCAGGCTCATTAGTTGTGGCTCATGGACTCTAGAGCACAGGCTCAGTAGTTGTGGCACACAAGCTTATTTGCTCCATGGCATGTGGAGTCTTCACAGACCAGGGCTTGAACCCATGTCCCCTGCATTGGCAGGCAGATTCTTAACCACTGCACCACCATGGAAGTCCCAACAAATATTGAACCATATTGGTTACACTGGAATAACTCCAACTTGGTCATGGTGTATAATCCTTGTTATATGTTGTTGGATTCGGTTTGCTAATATTTTGTTGAGGATATTTGCCTCTATATTCATCAGAGATATTGGCCTATAATTTTTTTCTACTGTCTGTCTTATTTTGGTATGAGTGTATCATGGCCTCTTAGAATGACTTTGGTAGTATTCCATACTTTTCATTTTGGGGGGAATATTTTGAAAAAGTTACGTATTAATTCTTATTTATAACTTTGGCAGAATTCCCCTGTGAAACCATTCAGTCCTGGACTTTTGTATGCTAGGAATTTCTCCTATTACAAATTCAATATTACTTCAAGTCATCTGTTTGTTCAAATAGTCTGTCACTTCTTAAGTACTGACAGGTTTTGTGATTCTAGATATTTTTCCATTTTGTCGAGGTTGTCCAGTTTGTTGGCATATAACTATTCATAGCATTCTTTTATGATTTTTTGTAACTTTTTGGTAACAGTTGTTCATTTCCTCTTTTATTTCTTGTTTTGATTATTTAGGTCCACTCTCTTTTCTTACTGGTGAGCCTCGTTAAAAGTTTATCCATATTTTAAATCTTTTTAAAAATCCAGCTCATTGACTTTTTTTCTAGTACATTTTGATCTCTATAAAATTTATTTCCTCTCTGATCTTTATTATTTCCTTCCTTCTGCTGACTTGTGGCTTTGTATTTTCTAATTCTTAAAGCTGGTAGATTAGGTTGTTTATTTGAGATTTTTCTTCCTTCATTAGGAAGGCTTATATTGCTATAAGTGACACTCTAAGAACTGCTTTTGTTGCATCCTACAGATTTTGGAAATTTAGGTTTCCATTTTTATTTTGCTCAAGGTATTATTTGTGTTAATTGTTTTGGATGATTTTATAGACTGAAGTATAATTGATGTGCAATATTATGTAAGTTACAAGTGTACAGTATAGTGATTCACACTTTTTTGATGGTTATATTCCATTTATCGTTTGTACCTCTTATTCCCCTACTCCTATATTGCCTCTCTCACCTTCCCCCTCTGGATTAACCACTAGTTTGTTCTCTATATCTGTGAATCTGTTTCTTTTTTTTATTATATTCACTAGTTTGTTGTATTTTTTTAGATTCCACATAAAAGTGATATCAAACAGTATTTTTCTTTATGTGTCTAACTTATTTCACTTAGAATAATACCCACCAAGTCCATCCATGTTGCTGCAAGTGGCAAAATTTCTTTATTTTCTTATGGCTGAGTAGTATTGCATTGTGTGTGTACATATATATGCTTCATATCTTGGCATTTGTAAATAATGCCAATATTAGGGTGCAACTGTCTTTTCAAAATAGTGTTTTTGTTTTTCTCAGATATATACCCAGGAGTGGAATTGCTTGGTCATATAGTAGTTTTACTTTTAGTTTTTTGAGAAAACTCCATAGTGTTTACCACAGTGGTTGCACCACTTTACATTCCCATCAATATTGTACAAGAGTTCTCTTTCCTCCACATCCTTGCCAACATTTGTTATTTGTGATCTTTTTGATGACAGCCATTCTAACAGGTGTGAGGTGATGATTCATTGTGGTTTTGATTTGCATTTCTCTGAGGATTAACTATATTGAGCATCTTTTATGTGCCTGTCGGCTGTCTGCATTTACTCTTTGTAAAAATGTCTACCCAGCTCTTCTGCTCATTTTTCAATGAACTTTTTTTTTTTTATGGTGAATTGTATGAGGAGTTTATATATTTTGGTTATATATATTGGTTATATATATTGGTCATATCATTTGCAATATCTTCTCTCATTCAGTATGTTCTCTTTTTTGTCATTGTTGATGGCTTTCTTTGATGTGAAAAGCTTTTAATTTTCATGAGTTTGCATTTGCTTATTTTTGCTTTTAACTCCATTCATTTAGAAGACAGATCCAAAAAAATATTGCTGTGATTTATGTCAAAGAGTATTCTGCCTATGTTTTCCTCTGGGAGTTTTATGGTTTTGCTCTTACATTTAGGTCTTTAATCCATTTTTAGGTGTTTTTTTTTTTTCATATATGGTGTTAGAGAGTGTTCTAATTTCATTGTTTTACATGTAGCTATTCGCTACCAGTTTGTGTAGTATCATGTATTGAAGAGATTCTCTTTTCTCTATTATATATACTTGCCTCTAAGGTCATAGACTAACTGACCATAATAGCATGGGTTTATTTTTGGGTCTCTATTCTCTTCCATTGATATGTGTTTGTTTTGGTGCCACTATCATAGTGTTTTGGTTACTGTAGGTTTGTAGTATAACCTGAAATCATGGAGCGTGATTCTTCCAGCTCTGTTCTTCTGTATAATAAATGTTTTGGCTATTCATGGTCTTTTGTGTTTCCATACAAATTTTAAAATTATTTGTTCTAGTTCTGTGAAAAATGCCATTGGTATTTCAATAGGGATTGCATTGAATCTCTAAACTTCCTTGGGTGGTATGGTAATTTTAATAATACTATTTCTTCAAATCCAAGAACATGGTATATCTTCCCATCTGCTTGTGTCACCTTCAAGTTATTTCATAAGTGGTACTTCCCCAGCGGTCCAGTGACTAAGACTCCTCATTCCCAATGCAGGATGCCTGGTTCAACCCCTAGATAGGGAACAAATCTCCCATGCCACAGCAGAGATCTTGCATGTGGCAACAAATATCCTACATGCTGCAAGTGAGTTCTGGCACAGCCAAATAAATAAATATTAAAAAGTTTTCTTTCATAGCTGTCTTATAGGTTTCTGTTTTTTATATAAATTGCTTATTTATTTATTTATTTATTTATTGGTGCAACAGGTCTTAGTTGCTGCATGCAGGATCTTTCATTGTGGCACATGGGCACTTCGTTGTAGTTTACAGTCTTCTCTCTAGTTGAAGCATGCAGGTTTTCTCTTCTCTAGTTGTAGCTCACAGGCTCCAGGGCACATGGGCTCTGTAGTTGTGGCCCACATGTTCCAGAGCTCATGGGCTCTGTAGTTTGTGGCATGTGGTCTCTCTGGTTGAGCCACACAGGCTTAGTTTCTCTGTGGCATGTGGGGTCTTAGTTCCCTGACCAGGGATCAAACCCATGTCCCCTGCATTAGAAGGCAGATTCTATACCACTGGACCACCAGGGAAGTCCCCTGTCTTATAGGTTTCTGAGTACAGGTCTTTTACCTCCTTAGTTAGATTTGTTTCAAGGTAATTTTTTTAAAGTGATGGTATATGGAATTGTTTTCTTATTTTTTTCTTTCTGATAGTTCATTATTAGTGTATAGAAATGCAGCAGATTTGTGTATATTAATTTTGTATCCTGCAACTTTACCAAATTCATTAATGAGATTAGTAGATTTTTGTGGCATCTTTAGGATTTTCTATGTATAGTATCATGTCATCTGCAAAC
Organism: Lipotes vexillifer; assembly: GCF_000442215.2. Taxonomy (NCBI): domain Eukaryota; kingdom Metazoa; phylum Chordata; class Mammalia; order Artiodactyla; family Lipotidae; genus Lipotes; species Lipotes vexillifer. Next base: position 86,264 of record NW_006770020.1, read on the forward strand.
AATGACAGTGTTACTTCTTTCTTTACAAGTTGGATTCCTTTTATTTCTTTTTCTTCTTTGATTGTTCTGGTTAGGATTACCAATACTAAGTTGAATGAAAGTTATGGAATTGGGCACCCTTCTTGTTCCTGGTCTTAGAGGAATATTTTCAGCTTTTCACCATTGCGTATGATATTAGCTGTGGGTTTGTCATATATAACCTTTATTATGTTGAGGCATGTTCTGTCTATGCCCACTTTATTGAGAAATTTTATCATAAATCATGTTGAATTTTGTCAAAAATTTTTTTCTGCATCTACTGAGATGATCATATGGTTTTTATTCTTCAATTTGTTAATGTGGTGTAACACTGATTTGCAGATGTTGAAAAATTCCTGCTATAAATCCTGCTTTATCGTGGTGTATGATCCTTTTAATGTATTGTTGATTTTGGTTTACTAATATTGTGCTGAGGATTTTTGCATATATATTCATCACTGATATTGGCTTTTAGTTTTTTGTGTGTGATAGTATTGTCTGGTTTTGGTATCAAGGTTATGCTGGCTTCATAGAATGAGTTTGGAAGTATTCCTTCCACTGCAAATTTTTGAAGTAGTTTGAGAAATATAGGTATTAACCCTTTTCTAAATGTTTGGTATAATTTACCTGTGAAGCCATCTCGTCCTGGACTTTTGTTTACTGACGTTTTTAAATTACTGATTCAGTTTCATTCCTGTTTATATTTTCGATTTCTTCCTGCTTCAGTCTTGGCATATTGTACTTTCTACTAATTTGTCCATTTCTTCTAGTTTTCCCATTTTATTGACATATAGTTTTTCATAGTAGTCTCTTATGATCTTTTGTATTTCTGTGGTGTCAGACATAACTTCTTTTTTATTTCTGATTTTATTGATTTGGGCCCTTTCCCGTTTGTTCTTGATGAGTCTGGCTAAAGGTTTATCAATGTTTGTTTATCTTTTCAAAGAAAATCTTCTAGTTTCATTGATCTTTTCTGTTGTTCTTTTGACTCTCTATTTCATTTATTTCTTTGATCTTTACAATATCTTTCCTTATACTAACTTTGGGGTTTGTTTATTCTTCCTTCTCTAGTTCTGTTATGTGTAAGATTAGGTTGTTTGAGATTTTTCTTGTTTCCTGAAGCCAGATTGTACCACTATAAACTTTCCACTTAGAACTATTTTGCTTCATCCCATAGGTTTAGTCTCATTGTGTTTTTCTTTTCATTTGTCTCTAGATATTTTTTAATTTTGTCTTTGATTTCTTCAGTGATCCATTGGAGGTTTAGTAGCATATTGTTAAATTCCCTGTGTTTGTGGTTTTGCAGTCTTTTTTTTTTTTCTGTAGTTGATTTCTAGTTTCATAGCATTGTGGTTGGAAAAGATGCTTGATATGATTTCAGGTTTCTTTTTTTAATTTACCAAGTTTTGTTTTGTGGCCTAGCTTGTGATCTCTACTGGAGAATGATCCACATACACCTGAAAAAAACTGTGTTTTGCTGCTTTTAGTTGGAATGCTCTATATATATCAATTAAGTGCATCTGGTCTAACGTGTTATTTAAATGCAATGCTTCCTTATTGATTTTCTGTCTGGATGATCTTTCCATTAATGTAAGTGTGGTTTTACATTCCCCTACTATTATTGTGTTATTGTTAATTTCTCCTTTTATGTCTGTTAATATTTTCCTTGTATAGTTAAGTGCTCCTATTTAGGTGCTTATGTATTTATAATTATTATATCTTCTTGATTATACTTTGATTATCATGTAATGTCAATCATTTTCTCCTTTTGTCAAATTTATTGATTTGTTTTGCATTTCTCTAATAATTAGCCATGTTGAGTGCCTTTTCACATGCCTGTTGGCCCTCTGTATGTCTTCTATGGAGAAATGTCTATTTAGATCTTCTGTCCATTTTTTTATTGGATTCTTTGCTTTTTCAATATTGAGTTGTATGAGCTGTTTGTATATTTTGGATACTAACTTGCTGTTGGTCACAAAATTTGAAAATATTTGCTTCCATTCCGTTTCTAGAAACTTGTCTATTTTTTCTAGGCTGTCCATTTTGTTAGTATATAACTTTTTATAGTATTCTCTTATAAGATTTTTTTTTTGTATTTCTGTACTATCAGTTATTTCTACACTTTCATTTCTTATTTTGTTTATTTGAGTCCTCTCATTTTTCTTCTTGGTGAGCCTGGTTAGAAGTTTGTTGATTTTGTTTATCTTAAAAAAGAAACCATAAACGAAAAAGAGTTCTTGGTTTTATTGATCATTTTTATTTTTTATCTTTATTTTATTTATTTTCTCTCTAATCTTTGTTATTCCCTTTTTTCTCCTGATCTTTGGTTTCTTTGTTCTTTTTTTCTAACTATTTTAGGTTGTTTATTTGAGATTTTTCTTTTTTTTCTTTGGGAAGGACTGTATCATTATGAACTTGTCTCTTCAAACTGCTCTTGCTGCATCCTATAAATTTTGTGAGGTTGTGTTTTTATTTTCATTTGTCTCAAGGTATTTTCTGATTTCTTCTTTGTTTTCATCATTGCCCCAATATTATTATTATTATTATTTTAGTAATGTGTTGTTTTGTCTCCATGTGTTTGTTCTATTTCCATTTTTCTTTCTGGGGTTAATTTCTACTTTCATACTGTTGTGGTCAGAAAAGATGTTTGAAATAATTTCTATCCTCTTAAATTTGTGAGGCTTGTTTTTCGACCTAGTATATGGTCTATCCTAGAGAACGTTCCATGCACACTTGAAAAGAATGATTTTCTCTTTTCTTTGTAGATGTTGTATCCTGTAGATTTCAGTTAAGTCCAACTGGTCTATTGTGTCATTTAGGATCTCTGTTGCCTTACTGATTTTCTGTCTGGATTATCTCTCCATTCATGTGAATGGGGTGTTAAACTTTTCTACTATTATCATATTTTTATCCCTTTCTCCTTTATGTCTATTAGTATTTGTTGTACATATTTAGGTGCTGCTATATTAGGTGCATATAATTAACAAGAGTAATATTTTCCTCTTGCACTTATCCCTTTATGACTATGAGATGTCCTTCTGTTTTCTTTCTCTTTGGCCATGGTTTTAAAGTCTAATTTGTCTGATATGAATATTGTTACATCTTTTTCCATCTCCTGACTTTCAGTCTGTCTTTCTCTTTCACCCAGAAGTGAGTTTTTTGTTGGCAGCATATTGTAGGTTCTTTTCTTTTTTAAAAAAATCTAATCAGCCATTCTATATCTTTTGAATGAGGTTTTAGTCCACTGATGTTTGAAGTATTTATAAATAGCTATGTACTTCTTGCCATTTTAAACCTTGTTTTCCAGTTGATTTAGTAGTTCTTTGTTCATTTTTTCTCCTTTGCTTTTTATTTTCTCATTTAATGAATTTCTTTTGTAGTATGTTTCTGTTCCTTTCTTTTTGTTCATTTTCTGTGTGTGTGTGTGCATCTATAGTGTGTTTTTGATTTGTGGTTACCATGGAGTTGAAGTATGTTGACCCATAACTATATCTATTTTTTCAGCTTATAGTCATTTCAAACACATTCTAAATGATCTATATTTTTATATTCCTCTACCCCACATTTTATGATTTTGATGTCTTATTTTACATCTTCATGCTTATACTGTTACTTTTACTTGTAGATTTGACAGCTTTTACGATTTTTAAAATTGTTTTGTAATCTATGTGCAGTCATCTTTACCTGGCATTCAAAACCTTTATATATTTGCCTTTCTCACTGTGATTTACCCTTTCATATATATCTTTCTTCCTTTCTATTTAGATAAGACCCTTCAATATTTCTTTTGATGTACATTTAGTATTGCTGAGTTCTTTTAGTTTTTGCTTTTTGAAGAAATTCTTTAACTCTCCTTCTACTCTAAATGATAATCTTGCTGGATGTAGTATCCTCGGTTGCAGAATTTTCCCTTTCAGGACTTTGAATATATCATGCCACTCTGTTCTGACCTGCTAAGTTTCTTCACAGAAATCAACTGATGGCTTTATGGAGGTTTGCTTGTAAATGACACTTTTTTTCACTTGCTGCCCTCAGAGTCCCCACTTTATCTTTAACATTGGTCATTTTAACTATGATATGTCTTGGTGTGTGTCTGCTAGCATTAATCTTGTTTGGGACTCTCTGTTTTCTTGTATTTGGATATCTGTTTCCTTGTACTTGGATATCTGTTTCTTTCTTCAGGCTTGGGAAGTTTTCAGCCATAATTTCTTCAAATACACTTTCTTTTTTTTTAATTACTAACGTTTTTCACAGATTTTGAGATATAATTCACATATCATACAATTGCCCATGTAAAGTATATAATTCAAAGTGCTTGTAATATATTTATATACTTAGAGCTCTGCAACCATTACTACAATACATTTTAGAACACTTTTATCACCCCCCAAAAGATTTCCCACATTACTTAGACATAAATCCACATCCCCCAACCCTTAGCCCCAGGACACCACTAACCTAATTTCTGTTTCTATAGATTTGCCCACTCTGCACACTTCACATAAATGAAATTCTACAACACGTGGTCCTTTGTGTCTCTCACTTAACATGATGTACTTCAGATTTATGCAGGTTGTAGCATGTATTAGAACTTCATTTCTCTTAGTTTCAATCTCCTTCTTTCTCTCTTCCCCCTCTGGAAACCTTATTATGTTTAGGTTGGCATGCTTCATTATATCCCATATATCACATATGTTACTTTCCTTTTTTACATTTTTTTTTCCTGTCTGCTGTTCTGATTGGGAGATTTCCATTAGTCTATGTTCCCAATGACTTATTCATCCTTCCGTGTCACTTACTCTGCTATTCATTGCTTCCTTATGGGTTTTTTTTTTTTTTTTTTTTTTTTTTTTGTGGTACGTGGGCCTCTCACTGTTGTGGCCTCTCCCGTTGCAGAGCACAGGGTCCAGACGCGCAGGCTCAGCAGCCATGGCTCATGGGCCCAGCCACTCTGCAGCATGTGGGATCTTCCCAGACCAGGGCACGAACCCATGTCCCCTACATCGGCAGGCGGACTCTCAACCACTGGCCCACCAGGGAAGCCCTTCCTTTTGGTTTTATCTCAACAATTGAATCATATGTTTTTGATTGGTTAATCTTTATAGTTTCTAGTTCCTTACTACATTGATCTGCAATTCTTTTTAAAATTTTATTGGTGTATAGTTGATTTACAATGTTGTGTAATTTTCTGATTTATAGCAAAGCAAATCAGTTATACATATAATTATATCCACTCTTTTTTAGATTCTTTTCCCATACAGGTCATTACAGAATACTGAGTGAAGTTTCCTCTGCTATACAGTAGGTCCTTATTAGTTATCTATTGATATTTTATATATAGTAGAGTGTGTATGTTAATCCCAATCTGCCAATTTATCCCTCCCCTTTTGTCTCCCCTGGTAGCCAAAAGATTGTTTTCTACATCTGTGACTGTATTTTTGTTTTGTAAATATGTTCCTTTGTATCATTTTTAAGATTCCACATATAAGCAATATCATATGATATTTGATTTCTCTGTTTGACTTACTTCACTTAGTAAGATAATCTCCAGGTCCTTCTGTGTCACTGCAAATGGCATTATTTTATTCTTTTTAACAGCTGAGTAATATTCCACTGTATATATACCACATCTTTCTTATCCATCCATCTGTCAACTGATGATGGACGTTATGGTTGCTTCCATGTCCTGGCTATTGTAAACCATGCTGAAAAGGACACTGGGGTGCATGCATCCTTTCAAACCATGTTTTACTCCAGATATATGCCCAGGAGTGGGATTCCTGGATCATACGTTAGCTCTTTGTTTAGTTTCTTAAGGAACCTCCATACTGTTCTCCATAGTAGCTGTACCAATTTACATTCCCACCAACAGTGTAGGAGGGTTTCCTTTTCTCCACACCATCTCCAGTATTTATTGTTTGTACATTTTTTGATCATGGTCATTCTGACTGGTGTGAGGTGATATCTCATTGCAGTTTTGGTTTGCATTTCTCTAATAATTAGAAATGTCAAGCATCTTTTCATGTGCCTCTTGGCTATCTGTATGTCTTCTTTGGAGAAATGTCTATTTAGGTCTTCTACCCATTTTTGGATTGGTTGGTTTTTGGTATTTTTTTTATTGAGCTGCAAGAGCTGTTTGTATATTTGAGATTAATTCTTTGTCAGTTGTTTCATTTGCAAATACTTTCTCCCATTCTGAGTGTTGTCTTTTAGTTTTGTCTATTGTTTACTTTGCTGTGCAAAATCTTTTAAGTTTAATTACGTCCCATTTCTTTATTTTAGTTTTTATTTTCATTATTCTGTGAGGTGGATCATAAAAGATCTGGCTGTGATTTATGTTAGAGATTGTTCTGCCTATGTTTTCCTCTAAGAATTGTACAATATGCAGCCTTAAATTTAGGTCTTTTATCCATTTTGAGTTTATTTTTGTGTATGGTAGGAGGGAGTGTTCTAATTTCATTCTTTTACATTTAGCTGTCCAGTTTTCCCAGCACTAATTACTGAAGGTGCTGTCGTTTCTCCATTGTATATTCTTGCCTCCTTTGCCATAAATTAGGTGACCATAGGTGCATGGGTTTATATCTGGTCTTCCTATCTTGTTCCACTGATCTATATTTCTGGTTTTGTGCCTGTACCAGGCTGTCTTGATTACTGTAATTTTGTAGTATAGTCTGAATTCAGGGAGCCTGATTTCTCTAGCTCTGTTTTTCTTTCTCAAGATTTCTTTGGCAATTCAATGTCTTTTGTGTTTCCATACAAATTGTAATCTTTTTATTCTAATTCTCTGTAAAATGCCTTTGGTATTTTGACAGGGATTGCATTTAATCTGTATATTGATTTGGGGAGTATAGTCATTTTGATAATATTGATTCTTCCAACCAAGAACGTGGTATATCTCTCCATTTGTTTGTATCGTCTTTGATTTCTTTCCTCAGTGTCTTATAGTTTTCAGAGTATAGTTCTTTTGCCTCCTTAGGTAGGTTTATTCCTAGGTATTTTATTCTTTTTGTTGTGTTGGCAAATGGGATTGTTTCATTAATTTCTCTTTCTGATCTTTTGTTGTTGGTGAATATGAATGCAAGCAAATTCTGTGTATTAATTTTGTATTCTGCAAATTTACCAAATTCATTGATGAGTTCTAGTAGTTTTCTGGTAACATCTTTAGGATTTACTATGTATAGTATCATATCTTCTTCAAGCAGTGACAATGTTACTTCTTTTTTTCCAATTTGGATTTCTTTTATTTCTCTTTCTTCTCTGATTACTGTGGTTAGGAATTCCAAAACTTTGTAGAATAGTGGCAAGAGTGGATATCCTTGTCTTGTTCCTGGTCTTAGAGGAAATGCTTTCAGCTTTTCACAATTGAGAATGATGTTTGCTGTGAGTTTGTCAGATATGGCCCTTATTCTGTTGAGGTAGTTTCCTGATCTGCATTTCTATCGATAACCTTTCTTCATTCCTTTAAATTTTTATTACCACCTTTTTGAACTTGGTGTCCACTAGACTGATGTTCTCCATTTTATTATTTGTTCTTTCAGGGAATTTCACTTGTTCTTTTAATTGGGAGTAGTTCTTTTACCTTTTCATTTTACTTAACTTTCTCTCTGAATTTAGGAGAAACAGTTGTCTACTGTGGTTTTGAATGGGTGTGTTTATGTGGGAACATCCCTGTCTAGACTGTGTATGTTCAGTATTTTTGGTGTGAGGGCTGGTTTTGGTATGATAGCCAAGCAGAGTGTGCTGGCTGTTATCCCTTTGATAGGGGGTGCGGTTGGTGTAATATCTAGAGCTTGGGCTGGATGTGTGGTAGGGCTTCCTGTCTACTCCAAGGCTATTGCCACTCTCTCATGGGTGGGTTCTACTCCTCATTTGTAGGAGTAAAAGCACTGAGGGTTGGGTTTTATCAGGCTCCATTGCCTTTGAGTGAAAGCGCTGCCCCAAAGGAGGTGATTACTGAAGCAGCTGAGGCCCATGGTTTCACATTAAACCTATGTTCCACCTGTGTATACATCCGCAATTCTGCTCAGAAGCAGCCTACATTTATGTCTTTTTCTCTGTGTGTTTGTCCCAAATCTAGTGCAGGGCTGTGGTGTGGAATAGGCTGAGGTTGGGGGTTGGGTTATTTTGGCTGCAAGAATTGTGGTGGATCCACTTCCACTGAGATGTGGGCTGCCTTTGTGGTATACTTCTCCCATGACCTGTCTACTCCAGATCTAGTGCTAAGCTGTTGAGTGGGTGGTGTTAAGGCACTCTCACTAGGAAATGAACTACTGTGTACTCCTGCCTAGTGCCTGTCTGCCTGAGTTTCAGAGCTCAACCACTGTGCCCTGTTGTGGAACTCCCCCATGTGTGCACTGCCAAAGTTTGCTGAACACTCTCCTGCTGCACCATGCTGACAATGGGCTCTGTGGCCCCACCCAGATCATACACCAGGTCCTCTGGGTGTCTCTGCATACCTATATTGAGTACTCTCCCATAGCCTGTCTGCCCAAGATTCCACCAGTGCTTAGCCATTGCTTCTTCTTAGACTCACTGTTCCATTCACATGCTGAAAATAGCCTCCGTGCTTCTGCCCGGTTAACACCCCAGGCAACCCTTATCTCTCTCTGCATAGCAAGAATGAATCTTTGCTCAGATCTTGCACCAACCTCTGGTGTAGCGTGCGTGGGTCAGGGTGTTTTCCACTTTGGATGGCAAAGTGCGACAAGGCAGAAACCACTGGTGCAAATCTCTCTGTGTCCTAATTGTTAGCAAGGCAGCATGCACTCCTTGTGAGTAAAGTCTAGGCTTCCCCAGCCCTTCTCTTCTATCTTTGGCTATTCAAGGTCTTTTGTGTTTCCATACAAATTTAAAAATTATTTGCTCTAGATTCTATAAAAATGTCATTGGTAATTTGATAGTGATTGCCTTGGTTATTTTGGTCATTTTGGCACTATTGATTCTTCAAATCCAAGAACATGGTATATCTTTCCATCTCTTTGTGTTCTCTTCCATTTCTTTCATCAGTGTCATAATTTTCAGAGTACAGGCTTTTGCCCCTTAAGTAGGTTTATTCCTAGGTAGTTTATTCTTTCTGATGCAATGGTAAATGTGATTGTTTCCTTAATTTCTTTTTCTGATCTTTCATTGTTAGTGTTTAGAAATGCAACATATTCTTGTATATTAATTTTACATCCTGCAACATTATCAGATTTATTGATGAGCTGTAGTAGTTTTCTGGTAGTGTCTTTAGGATTCTTTATGTAACATATCATGCCCTCTGCAAACATTGACAGTTCTATTTCTTCTTTTCAAATTTGGATTCATTTATTGCTTTTTCCTCTCTGATTGCAGTGGCTAGGACTTCCAAAACTATGTTGAAAATAAGTGGTGAGGGTCAGCATCCTTATCTTGTTCCTGATGTTAGAAGAAATGTTTTCATCTTTCACCATCAAGTATGATGTTAGTCGTTGGTTTGTCATAGATAGTCTTTATTATCCTGAGGTTTGTTCCCTCTAGATACAGTTTCTGAAGAATTTTTATCATAAACCCATGGTAAATTGTGTCAAAAGTTTTTCTACACCTATTGAGATGATCATGTTTTTATTCTTCAGTTTGATAATGTGATGTATCACCTTGATTGATATGTGGATATTGAAATACTCTTGCATACCTGATATAAATCCCACTTGGTCATGCTGTATGATCCTTTAAATGTATTGTCAGTTTGGGTTTATTAATATTTTGTTGAGGGTTTTTGCATATATATTCATCACTGATATTGGCCTGTAGTTCCTTTATTGTGATCCTATTGTCTGGTTTTGGTATAAGCATGATGCTGGCCTCATAGAATTAGTCTGCAATATTTTTGGAAAATTTTGAGAAAAATTGGTGTTAACTCTTCTCTAAATGCATGGTAGAATTCACCCGTGAAGCCATCTGGTTCTGGACTTTTGTTTGTTGAGGTACTTTTAATTACAGATTCAAATTTCTTACTAGAAATTGGTTTGTTCTATATTTTCTATCTTTTTCTGTTTCAGTCTTGTGAGATTGTTCATTTCTAAGAATTTGTTTATTACCTAAATGTTAGCCAGTTCATTGACATATAGTAATGTCTAATGATCTTTTGTATTTCTGTGGCACCATTTATAATTTCTTTATAATTTCTTCTTTAATTAATTTGAACTCCCTCCTTTTTTTTTGGTGATGATTTGGCTAACATTTTATCAATTTTGTTTTTCTTTTCAAAGAACCAGCTTTCAGTTTTATTGATCTTTTCTTTTGTTGCTTTTTAAGTCTCTATTTCATTTATTTCTCTCTGATATTTATGATTTCTGCCTTACTAATATTAAGTTTTGTTTTTCTTACTCTAGTTCCTTTATGTGTACATTAGATTATTTATTTGAGATTTATTTTGTTTCCAGAAGTAAGCTTGTTTCAAAATAAACTTCCTTCTGAAAACTCTTTTGCTGTGTACCATAGGTTTTAGATAGTCGAATATTCATTTTCATTTGTCTCTAGGCATTTTTTAAGTTCTTTACTGATACATAGATTATTTAGTAGTATACCGTTTGGCCTCCACGTGTTTGTGTTTTTTACAGTTTTATTTTTTTAACATCTTTTTTGGAGTATAATTTCTTTACAATGCTGTGTGAGTTTCTGTTGTATACCGAAGTGAATCAGCTATATGTAAACGTATTTCCCCATATATCTTCCCTCTTGTGTCCCACCCAGCCTATCCCACCCCTCTAGGTGGTCACAAAGCACCTAGATGATCTCCCTGTTCTATGCAGCTGCTTCCCACTAGCTACCTATTCTACATTTGGTAGTGTATATAAATCAATGCCACTCTCTCACTTCGTCCCAGCTTACCCTTCCCCCTCCTTGTGACCTCAACTCCATTCTCTATGTCTGCATCTTTATTCCTGCCTTGCCTTAGGTTCCTCAGAATCTTTTTTTTCTTTTTAGATTCCATATATATGTGTTAGCATCTGGTATTTGTTTTCTCTTTCTGACTTACTTCACTCTGTGTGAGAGACAATAGGTCCATCCACCTTACTACAACTAACTCAATTTCATTTCTTTCTATGGCCAAGTAATATTCCACTGTATATATGTGCCACATCTTCTCTATCCATTCATCTGTCAATGGAAAATTACATTGTTTCCATGTCCTGGCTATTCTAAATAGTGGTGCAATGACTATTGTGGTCCATGACTCGTTTTGAATTATGGTTTTCTCAGGGTATATGCTCAGTAGTAGGATTTTTGGTTCATATGGTAGTTCTGTTTTCAGTTTTTAAAGGAACCTCCATACTGTTCTGCATAGTGGCTGTATCAATTTACATTCCCACCAAGAGTGAAGAGGGTTCCCTTTTCTGCAGACCCTCTCCAGCATTTATTGTTGGTAGATTTTCTGATGTTGGCCATTCTGGCCAATGTGAGGTGATAGCTCATTGTGGGTTTCTTTCTTTCTTTTATGTTTTTTGCGGTACGCGGGCCTCCCACTTTTGTGGCCTCTCCTGTTGTGGAGCACAGGTTCCAGAGGTGCAGGCTCAGGGGCCATGGCTCACAGGCACAGCTGCTCCGCAGCACGTGGGATCCTCCCAGACCGGGGCACGAACCCACGTCCCCTACATTGGCAGGCGGACTCTCAATCACTGCACCACCAGGGAAGCCCAACTCATTGTGGTTTTTTTTTTTCATTTCTCTAATGATTAGTGATGTTGAGCATCCTTTCATGTGTCTGTTGGAAAACTGTATGCCCTCTTTGGAGAAATGTCTATTTCGGTCTTATTCTCATTTTTCATTGGGTTTTTGTTTTGTTTTTGTATTTGTTTTTTGATATTGAGCTGCATAAGCTGCTTGTAAATTTTGGAGATTAATCCTTTGTCAGTTGATTCATTTGCAAATATTTTCTCCCATTCTGAGGGCTGTCTTTTCGTCTTCTTTATGGATTCCTTTGTTGTGCAAAATCTTTTAAGTCTCATTAGTTCCCATTTGTTTATTTTTCTTTTTATTTCCATTTCTATACAAAGTGCATCAAAAAGTATCTTGCTGTGATTTATGTCAAAAAGTGTTGTTCATATGTTTTTCTCTAAGAGTTTTAGAGTGTCTGGCCTTACATTTAGGTATTGAATCCACTTTGAGTTTATTTTTGTGTATGGTGTTAGTGAGTGCTCTAATTTCATTCTTTTACATGTAGCTGTCCAGTTTCCCCAGTACCACTTATTGAAGAGGCTGTCTTTTCTCCATTGTATATTCTTGCATCCTTTATCAAAAACAAGGTGACCATATGTGTGTGGGTTTATCTCTGGGCTTTCTATCTTGTTCCATTTGTCTATATTTCTGTTTTTGTGCTAGTACCACAGTATCTTGACTATACTTTGGAGTATAGTCTGAAGTCAGGGAGCCTGATTCCTCCAGCTCCGTTTTTCTTTCTGAAGATTGCTTGGGCTATTCGGGGTCTCTTGTTTTTCCATCCAAATTTTGCAATTTTTTGCTCTAGTTCTGTGAAATATGCCATTGATAGTTTGATAGGGATTGCATTGAATCTGTAGGCTGCTTTCGGTTGTATAGTCTTTTTCACAATGTTGATTCTTCCAATACAAGAACATGGTATATCTCTCCATCTGCTTGTATCATCTTTAATTTCTTTCACAATTTCTTATAGTTTTCTGCCTACAGGTTTTGTCTCCCTAGGTATGTTTATTACTAGGTATTTTATGCTATTGTTTGCAATGGTAAATGGGAGTGTTTCCTGATTTTCTCTTTCAGACTTCATCATCAGTGTGTAGGAAAGCAAGAGATTACTGTGCATTAATTTTGTATCCTGCTACTTAACCAAATGCATTGATTAGCTCTAGCAGTTTTCTGGTAGCATCTTTAGGATTCTCTGTGCACAGTATCATGTCATATGCATATGACAGCTTTACTTCTTCCTTTCAGGTTTGGATTCCTTTTCTTTCTTTTTCTTCTCTGATTACTTCACTAAAGCTTCCAAAACTATGTTGAGTAATAGTGGTGAGAGTAGACACCCTTGGCTTTGTCCTGATCATAGAGGAAATGGTTTCAATTTTTCACCACTGACAATGATGTTGGCTGTGGGTTCGTCATATACGGCCTTTATTATGTTGAGGTAAGTTCCCTCTATGCCTACTTTCTGTAGTTTTTATTTTTTATTATTATAAATGGGTGTTGAATTTCGTTGAAAGCTTTTTCTGCATCTATTGAGATGATCATATGGCTTTTCTTCTTGAATTTGTTAATATGGTTTATCACATTGATTGATTTGCATATATTGAAGAATCCTTGCATTCCTGAGATAAACCCCACTTGATCATGGTGTCTGATCCTCTTAATGTTTGCTTCTGTTTGCTTCTGTTTGCTAGTATTTTGTTGAGGTTTTTTGCATCTATGTTCATCAGTGATATTGGCCTGTAGTTTTCTTTCATTGTGACAACTTTGTCTGGTTTTGGTATCAGGGTGATGGTGACCTCATAGAATGAGATTGGGAGTACTCCTCCCTCTGGTGTATTTTGGAAGAGTTTGAGAAGAATCAGTGTTAGCTCTTCCTTAAATGTTCAAAAGAATTCACCTGTGAATCCATCAGGTCCTAGCCTTTTGTTTGTTGGAAGACTTTTATTAACAGTTTAATTTCAGTTCTTGTGATTGGTCTGTTTATATTTTCTATTTCTTCCTGGGTCAGGGTGGAAAGTTGTGCTTTTCTAAGAATTTCTCCATTTCTTACAGGTTGTTCCTTTCATTGGCATACAGTTGCTTGTAGTAATCTCTCATGATCCTTTTTACTTCTATGGTGCCAGTTGTTACTTCTCCTTTTTCATTTCTAATTCTATAGATTTGAATCTTCTCCCTTTTTTTCTTCATGAGTCTGTCTAATGGTTTATGAATTTTGTTTATCTTCTCCAAGAACTAGCTTTTAGTTTTATTGATCTTTGCTACTGTTTCCGTCATTTTTTTTCATTTATTTCTGATATTATCTTTTTTAACATCTTTATTGGGGTATAAATGCTTTACAATGCTGTGTTAGTTTCTGCTTTATAACAAAGTGAATCAGTTATACATATACATATGTTCCCATATCTCTACCCTCTTGCATCTCCCTCCCTCACACCCTCCCTTACCCACCCCTCCTGGCGGTCACAAAGCACCGAGCCAATATCCCTGTGCCATGTGGCTGCTTCCCACTAGCTATCTACCTTCTGTTTGTTAGTGTATATATGTCCATGCTTCTCTCTCGCCCTGTCACAGCTCACGCTTCCCCCTCCCCATATCCTCAAGTTGATTCTCCTGTAGGTCTGTGTCTTTATTCCTGTGGTACCCTAGGTTCTTCATGACATTTTTTTCCTTAAATTTCATATACATGTGTTAGCATATGGTATTTGTCTTCATCTTTCTGACTTACTTCACTCTGTATGACACACTCAATGTCTATCTACCTCATTACAAATAGCTCAATTTCGTTTCTTTTTATGGCTGAGTAATGTTCCATTGTATATATGTGCCACATCTTCTTAATCCATTCATCTGATTATGGGTACTTAGGTTGTTTCCATCTCTGGGCTATTGTAAATAGAGCTGCAATGAACATTTTGGTACATGACTCTTTTTGTATTTTGGTTTTCTCAGGGTATATGCCCAGTAGTGGGATTGCTGGGTCATATGGTAGTTCTATTTGTAGTTTTTTAATGAACCCCAATACTGTTCTCCATAGTGGCTGAACCAATTCACATGCCCACAAGCAGTGCAAGCGTGTTCTGTTTTCTCCACACCCTCTCCAGCATTTATTGTTTCTAGATTTTTTGATGATGGTCATTCTGACTGGTGTGAGATGATATTGTAGTTAGGATTTGCATGTCTCTAATGATTAATGATGTTGAACATTCTTTCATGTGTTTGTTGGCAGTCTGTATATCTTCTTTCAAGAAATGTCTATTTAGGTCTTCTACCTATTTTTGGATTCGGTAGTTTGTTTTTTATTCATTGAGCTGCATGAGCTTCTTGTAACTTTTGGAAATTAATCCTTTGTCAGTTGCTTCATTTGCATATATTTTCTCCCATTCTGAGGATTGTTGTCTGGTTTCGTTTATGGTTTTCTTTGCTGTGCAAAGCTTTGAAGTTTCATTAGGTCCCATTTGTTTATTTTAGTTTTTATTTCCATTTCTGTAAGAGGTGGGTCAAAAAGGATCTTGCTGTGATTTATGTCAGAGTGTTCTGCCTATGTTTTCCTCTAAGAGTTTGATAGTTTCTGGCCTGACATTTAGGTCTTTAATCCATTTTGAGCTTATTTTTGTGTATGGTGTTAGGGAGTGACCTAATCTCATACTTTTACATGTACCTGTCCAGTTTTCCCAGCACCACTTACTGAAGAGGCTGTTCTTTCTCCACTGTACATTACTGCATCCTTTATCAAAGATAAGGTGACCATATGTGCATGGGTTTATCTCTGGGCTTTGTATCCTATTCCATTGATCTATCTTTCTTTTTTTGTGCCAGTACCATACTACCTTGATTACTGTAGCTTTGTAGTATAGTCTGAAGTCAGGGAGCCTGATTCCTCCAGCTCTGTTTTTCGTTCTCAAGATTGCTTTGGCTATTCGGGGTCTTTTGTGTTTCCATATAAATTGTGAAATATTTTGTTCTAGTTCTGTGAAAAATGCCAGTGGTAGTTTGATAGGGATTGCATTGAATCTATAGATAGCTTTGTGTAGTAGTGTCATTTTCACAATGTTGATTCCTCCAATCCATGAACATGGTATATCTCTCCATCTATTTGTATCAACTTTAATTTCTTTCATCAGTGTCTTATAATTTTCTGCATACAGGTTTTTTGTCTCCTTAGGTAGGTTTATTCCTAGATATTTTATTCTTTTTCTTGCAATGGTAAATGGGAGTGTTTTCTTGATTTCACTTTCAGATTTTTCATGATTAGTGTATAGGAATGCCAGAGATTTCTGTGCATTAATTTTGTATCCTGCTACTTTACAAAATTCAATGATTAGCTCTAGTAGTTTTCTGGTAACATCTTTAGGATTCTCTCTGTATAGTATCATGTCATCTGCAAACAGTGACAGCTTTAGTACTTTTTTTCTGATTTGGATTCCTTTTATTTCCTTTTCTTATCTGATTGCTGTGGCTAAAACTTCCAAAACTATGTTGAATAAGAGTGGTGAGAGTGGGCAACCTTGTCCTGTTCCTGATCTTAGTGGAAATGCTTTCAGTTTTTCACCATTGAGGATGATGTTGGCTGTGGGCTTGTCATATATGGCCTTTATTATGTTGAGGAAAGTTCCCTCTATGCCTACTGTCTGCAGTGTTTTTATCATAAATTGGTGTTGAATTTTGTCAAAAGCTTTCTCTGTATCTATTGAGATGATCATATGGTTTTTCTCCTTCAATGTGTTAATATGGTTTATCACATTGATAGATTTGCACATCTTGAAGAATCCTTGCATTCCTGGAATAAACCCCGCTTGATCATGGTGTATGAGCCTTTTAATGTGCTGTTGGATTCTGTGTGCTACTATTTTGTTGAAAATTTTTGCATCTATTTTCATCAGTGATATTGGCCTGTAGTTTTCTTTCTTTGTGACATCCTTGTCTGGTTTTGGTATCAAGGTGATGGTGGCCTCATAGAAGGAATTTGGGGGTGTTCCTCCCTCTGCTATATTTTGGAAGAGTTTGAGAAAGATAGGTGTTAGCTCTTCTCTAAATATTTGATAGGATTCGCCTGTGAAACCATCTGGCCTTGCGCTTCTGTTTGTTGGAAGATTTTTAATCACAGTTTCAATTTCAGTGCTTGTGATTGGTCTGTTCATGTTTTCTATTTCTCCTGATTCATTCTTGGCAGGTTGGGCATTTCTAAGAATTGTCCATTTCTTCCAGGTTGTCCATTTTATTTGCAGAGAGTTGCTTGTAGTAATCTCTCATGATCTTTTTCATTTCTGCAGTGTCATTTGTTACTTCTCCTTTTTCATTTCCAATTCTATTGATTTGAGTCTTCTCCATTATTTTCTTGATGAGTCTGGCAAATGGTTTATCATTTTTTTTTATCTTCTCAAAGAACCAGCTTTAAGTTTTATTGATCTTTGCTATTGTTTCCTTCATTTCTTTTCATTTATTTCTGATCTGATTTTTATGATTTCTTTCCTTTTGCTAACTTTGGGGATTTTTTATTCTCCTTTCTCTAATTGCTTTAGATGCAAAGTTAGGTAGTTTATTCGAGTTGTTTCCTGGTTCTTAGGGTGGGCTTGTATTGCTATACACTTCCCTCTTAGAACTGCTTTTGCTGCATCCCATAGGTTTTGGGTCGTCGTGTCTCCATTGTCATTTGTTTCTAGGTATTTTTTTATTTCCTCTTTGATTTGTTCAGCGAACACTTCGTTATTAAGTAGTGTATTGTTTAGTCACGATGTGTTTATATTTTTTACAGATCTTTTCCTGTAATTGATATCTAGTCTCATGGCGTTGTGGTCAGAAAAGATACTTGATACAATTTCAATTTTCGTAAATTTACCAAGGCTTGATTTGTGACCCAAGATATGATCTATCCTGGAGAATGTTCCATGAGCACTTGAGAAAAATGTGTATTCTGTTGTTTTTGGATGGAGTGTCCTATAAATATCAATTAAGTCCTTCTTGTTTAATGTATCATTTAAAGCTTGGGTTTCATTATTTATTTTCATTTTGGATGATCTGTCCATTGGTGAAAGTGGGGTGTTACAGTCCCCTACTATGAGTGTGTTACTGTTGATTTCCGCTTTTATGGCTGTTAGTATTTGCCTTATGTATTGAGGTGCTCCTATGGTGGGTGCATAAATATTTACAGTTGTTATATCTTCTTCTTGGATCAATACCTTGATCATTTTGTAGTGTCCTTCTTTGTCTCTTCTGATAGTCTTTATTTTAAAGTCTATTTTGTCTGATATGAGAATTGCTACTCCAGCTTTCTTTTGGTTTCCATTTGCATGGAATATCTTTTTCCATCCCCTTACTTTCAGTCTGTATGTGTCTCTAGGTCTGAAGTGGGTCTCTTGTAGAAAGCATTTATATGGGTCTTGTTTTTGTATCCTTTCAGCCAATCTGTGTCTTTTGGTGGGAGCATTTAGTCCATTTATATTTAAGGTGAATATTGATATGTATGTTCCTATTCCCATTTTGTAATTTGTTTTGGGTTCGTTATTATAGGTCTTTCCCTTCTCTTGTGTTTCTTGCCTAGAGAATTTCCTTTAGCATTTTTTGTGATGCTGGTTTAGTGGTGCTGAACTCTCAGCTTTTGATTGTCTGTAAAGTTTTTAATTTCTCCATCTAATCTGAATGAGGTCCTTGCTGGGTAGAGTAATCTTGGTTGCATGTTTTTCTCCTTCATCACTTTCAGTATGTCCTGCCACTCCCTTCTGGCTTGCAGGGTTTCTGCTGAAAAATCAGCTTTTAACCTTATGGGGATTCCCTTGTGTGTTATTTGTTGTTTTTCCCTTGCTGCTTTTAATATGCTTTCTTTGTGTTTAATTTTTGACAGTTTGATTAATAAGTGTCTTGGCGTATTTCTCCTTGGATTTATCCTGTATGGGACTCTCTGTGCTTCCTGGACTTGATTAACTATTTCCTTTCTCATATTAGGGAAGCTTTCAACTATAATCTCTTCAAATATTTTCTCAGTCCCTTTCTTTTCCTCTTCTTCGGGAACCCCTATAATTCGAATGTCGGTGCATTTAATGTTGTCCCAGAGGTCTCTGAGACTGTCCTCAGTTCTTTTCATTCTTTTTTCTTTATTCTGCTCTGCAGTAGTTATTTCTACTCTTTTATCTTCCAGGTCACTTATCCGTTCTTCTGCCTCAGTTATTCTGCTATTGATCCCATCTGGAGTGTTTTTCATTTCATTTATTGTGTTTTTCATCATTGTTTGTTTCATCTTTATTTCTTCTAGGTCCTTGTTAACTGTTTCTTGCATTTTGTCCATTCTATTTCCAAGATTTTGGATCATCTTTACTATCATTTTTCTGAAGCCTTTTTCAGGTAGACTGCCTATTTCCTCTTCATTTGTGAGGTCTGGTGCATTCTTATCTTTCTCCTTCATCTGCTGTGTGTTTTTCTGTCTTCTCATTTTGCTTATCTTACTGTTTTGGGGTCTCCTTTTTGCAGGCTGCATGTTCGTAGTTCCCGTTGTTTTTGATGTCTGTCCTCAGTGGCTAAGGTTGGTTCAGTGGGTTATGTAGGCTTCCTGGTGGAGGGGACCAGTGCCTGTGTTCTGGTGGATGAGGCTGGATCTTGTCTCTCTAGTGCGCAGGTCCACGTCTGGTGGTGTGTTTTTGGATGTCTGTGGATTTATTATGATTTTTGGCAGCCTCTCTGCTAGTGGGTGGGGTTGTGTAAGTGTTTTGCTAGTTGTTTGGCATAGGTTGCCCAGCACTGTAGCTTGCTGGTCGTTGACTGAAGCTGTTTGCTGGTGATGAGATGGAGATTTCTGGGAGATTTTTGCCATTTGATATTATGTGGAGCTGGGAGGTCTCTTGTGGACCAGTGTCCTGAAGTTGGCTCTCCCACCTCAGAGGCACAGCACTGACTCCTGGCTGCAGCACCAAGAGCCTTTCATCCACACGGCTCGGAATAAAAGGGAGAAAAAGTAGAGAGAAAGAATTAGTATAAATAGGAAGAAAGCAAGTAAGAAAGAAAGAAAGAAAGAAAGGAAGGAAGGAAGGCAAAAAGGAAGACAAAAGAAAGAAAGAAAGGAGGGAAGAAGGAAGAAAGGAAGGACGGATGGAAGGAAGAAAGAAAGAAGGACAGGAGAAAAGAAGGAAAGAAGGAAAGAAAGGAAGGAGGGAGGGAGGAAAGAAGGAACGAAGGAGGGAAGGAAGGAAAAAAGAAAGAAAGAAAGAAGATACAGTAAAATAAAATAAAGTATAATAAAGTTATTAAATTAAAAAATAATTATTTAAAAAATAAACAAGGGACAGGTACAACCTTAGGAGAAATGGTGGAAGCACAGCTATACCGACAAAATCTTTCACAGAAGCATACACATACACCCTCACATAAAGTGGTAAAGGGGAAAAAATCATAAATCTTGCTCTCAAAGTCCACCTTGTCAATTTGGGATGATTCATTGCCTAAAGGAGGGAAGGAAGGAAAGAAAGAAAGATAGAAAGAAAGAAAGAAAGAAAGAAAGAAAGAAAGAAAGAAAGAAAGAAAGAAAGAAAGAAGAAAGAAAGAAGGTAAAGTATAATAAAGTTATTAAAATTAAAATTATTAAGAAAAAAATAGGAAAAAAAAACAGACGGGTAGAACCCTAGGACAAATGGTGGAAGCAAGGCTATACAGACAAAATCTCATGCAGAAGCATACACATACACACTCACAGCAAGAGGAAAAGGGATAAAAATCATAAATCTTGCTCTCAAAGTCCACCTCCTCAATTTGGGATGATTCATTGTCTAAAGAAGGGAGGAAGGAAAGAAAGAATGAAGATAAAGTAAAATAAAATAAAGTTATTAAAATAAAAAGTAATTATTAAGAAAAAAAATTTAAAAAAACAAAAACAAAAAACAGACGGATAGAACCCTCGGACAAATGGTGGAAGCAAAGCTATACAGACAAAATCTCACCCAGAAGAATACACATACACACTCACAGAAAAAGGAAAAGGGGAAAAAATTATAAATCTTGCTCTCAAAGTCCACCTCCTTAATTTGGGATGATTCGTTGTCTATTCATGTATTCCACAGATGCAGGGTACATCAAGTTGATTGTGGAGCTTTAATCCACTGCTTCTGAGGCTGCTGGGAGAGATTTCCCTTTATCTTCTTTGTTCTCACAGCTCACAGGGGCTCAGCTTTGGATCTGGCCCCACCTCTGCATGTAGGTCGCTGGAGGATGTCTGTTTTTTGCTCAGACAGGACGGAGTTAAAGGAGCCGCTGATTCAGGGGCTCTGGCGCACTCAAACCAGGGGGAGAGAGGGGCATGGCGTGTGGGGCCGGCCTGTGGCGGCAGAGGCCAACATGACGTTGCACCAGCCTGAGGCCCACCGTGCATTCTCCCTGGGAAGTTGTCCTTGGATCCCAGGAACCTGGCAGTGGTGGGCTGCACACGCTCCCCAGAAGAGAGGTGTGGATAGTGACCTGTGCTTGCACACAGGCCCCTTGGTTGCGGCAGCAGCAGCCTTAGCATCTCCCGCCCGTCTCTGGGGTCCGCGCTTTTAGCCGTGGCTCGTGCCCATCTCTGGAGTCCTCTGCGCTTTTAGCCGCGGCTCGCAGCCTTCTCTGGAGTCCGCGCTTTTAGCTGCGGCTTGCGCCCGTCTCTGGAGTTCCTTTAAGCAGCGCTCTTAAACCCCTCTCCTTGCGCACCAGGAAACAAAGAGGGAAGAAAGAGTCTCTTGCATCTTCGGCAGCTCCAGACCTTTTCCCGGACTCCCTCCCGGCTAGCCGTGGTGCACTAACCCCTTCAGGCTGTGTTCACGCAGCCAACCCCACTCCTCTCCCTATGCTCCGACCAAAGCCCGAGCCTCAGGTCACAGCCCCGCCTGCCCTGGCGGGTGAGCAGGCAAGCCTCTCGGGCTGGTGAGTGCCAGTTGGCACTGGTCCTCTGTGCGGGAATCTCCTCAGTTTGCCCTCCGCACCCGTTGCTGTGCTCTCCTCTGCGGCACCGAAGCTCCCCCCTCCGCCTCTCCGCCCGCGAAGGGGCTTCCTAGTGTGTGGAAACCTTTCCTCCTTCACAGCTCCCTCCCACTGGTGCAGGTGCCATCCGTATTCTTTTGTCTCTGTTTTTTCTTTTTTTATTTTGTGCTACCCAGGTACGTGGGGAGTTTCTTGCCTTTTGGGAGGTCTGAGGTCTTCTGCCAGCATTCAGTAGGTGTTCTGTAGGGGTTGTTCCATGTGTAGATGTATTTCTGGTGTATCTGTGGGGAGGAAGTTGATCTCCACATCTTATTCTTCTGCCATCTTCCCCTCCACCCTTCCTGATCTTATCTTTATGATTTCTTTCCTTCTGCTAACTTAGCTTTTTGTTGTTGTTGTTGTTCTTCTTCTTCTTCTTTCTCTAATTGCTTTAGGTGTAAGATTAGGTTGTTTACTTGAGATTTTCTTGTTTCTTGAGGTAGGTTTGTATTGCTATAAACTCCCCTCTTAGAACTGCTTTTGCTGCATGCCACAGGTTTTGGGTTGTCATCCTTTAATTGTCAATTTTTTCTATGTATTTTTTGATTTCCTCTTTGATTTATTCAGTGATTTCTTGGTTACATAATAGTGTATGGTTTATCCTCCATATATTTGTACTTTTTACACATTTTTTTCCTGTAATTGATATCTAGTCTTATGACATTGTTGTTCAGAAAAGATGCTTGCCATGATTTCAATTTTCTTAAATTTACTAGGGTTTGATTTGTGACCTGAGATATGATGTATCCTGGAGAATGTTCCATGAGAACTTGAGAAAAAAAATGTATTCTGTTGGTTTTGGATAAAATGTCCTATAAATATCAATTAAGTCCGTCTGTGTAATGTATCACTTATAGCTTGTGTTTATTTATTTCCAGTTTGGATGATCTGTCCATTGGTGAATGTGGGGTATTAAACTTCCCTACTATGTTTGTGTTACTGTCAATTTCCCTTTTTATGGCTGTTAGCATTTGTCTTATGTATTGAGATGCTTCTATGTTGGGTGCATAAATATTTACAATTGTTGTATCTTCTTCTTGTATTGATCTCTTGATAATTATGTAGTGTCCTACTTTGTCTCTTTAATAGTCTGTTTTAATGTCTCTGTTGTCTGATATGAGAAGTGCTACTCCATCTTTCTTTTGATTTCCATTTGCATGGGATATCTTTTTCCATACCCTCATGTTCAGTCTGTATGTGTCCCTCGGTCTGAAGTGTGTCTCTTGTAGACAGCATATATACTGGTCTTGTTTTTGAATCCATTCAGCCAGTCTATGTCTTTTGGTTGGAGCATTTAATCCATTTACATTTAAGGTAGTTATCGATAGGTATGTTCCTATTTCCATTTTCTTAATGTTTTGGGTTTGTTTTTGTTGGTCTTTTCCTTCTCTTTTGTTTCCTGTCTGGAGAATTTCCTTTAGCATTTGTTGTAAAGCTGGTTTGGTGATGCTGAATTCTCTTAGCTTTTACTTCTCTGTAAAGTTTTTAATTTCTCCATCAAATCTGATTGAGATCCTTGTTGGGTAGAGTAATCCTGGTTGTAGGTTTTTCCCTTTCATCACTTTAAATGTGTTCTTCCACTCCCTTCTGGCTTGCAGAGTTTCTGCTGAAAGATCAGCTGTTAACCTTATCACGATTCCCTTGTATGTTATTTATTGTTTTTCACTTGCTAATTTTAATATCTTTTCTTTGTATTTATTTTTTGATAGTTTGATTAATATGTGTCTTGGCATGTTTCTCCTTGGATTTATCTTGTATGGGACTCTCTGCGCTTCCTGGACTTGATTGACTATTTCCTTCCCCATATTAGGGAAGTTTTCAACTCTAATCTCTTCTAATATTTTCTCAGTTTCTTTCTTTTTCTCTTCTTCTTCTGGGACTGCTGTATTTTGAATATTGGTGCATTTAATGTTGTCCCAGATGTCTTTGAGGCTGTCCTCAATTCTTTTCATTCTTTTTTCTTTATTCTGTTCTGCAGCAGTTATTTCCACTCTTTTGTCTTCCAGGTCACTTATCCTTTCTTCTGCCTCAGTTATTCTGCTATTGATTCCTTCTGGAGTATTTTTAATTTCATTTATTGTGTTGTTCATCATTGTTTGTTTGCTGTTCAGTTCTTATAGGTCTTTGTTAAACGTTTCTTGTGGTTTCTCCATTCTACTTTTGAGATTTTGGATCATCGTTACTATTATTTCTCTCGAATTCTTTTTCATGTAGACTGCCTAATTCTTCTTCTTTTGTTTGGTCTGGTGGCTTTTCCCTTTGCTCCTTCATCTGCTGCATATTTCTCTGTTTTCTCATTTTGTCTCACTTTCTGTGTTTGTGGTGTCCTTTTTGCTGTCTCAAGTTTGTATTTCCCATTAGTTTTGGTGTCAGCCTCCAGTGTATGAGGTTGGTTTAGTTGGTTGTGTAGGCTTCCTGGTGGAGGGTACTTGTGTCTGTGTTCTGGTGGGTGAGGCTGGATCTTGTCTTTCTGGTGGACAGCACTGCATCCAGCGATGTGTTGTGAGGTGTCTGTGAACTCATTATGATCTTAGCCTCTCTGCTAATGAGTGGTGTTGTGTTCCTATCTTGCCATTTGGCATGGGGTGTCCCACTCTGAAGCTTGCTGGCCTTTGCTTGTAGCTGGGTCTTAGTGTTGAGATGACAATCTCTGGGAGAGATCTTTCCGTTTGATTTTACATGGGCCTGTTTCTTTTCTTGTGGTCCATTGTTATGGACTTGGACCCCCACCTCAGAGGCTCAGGTCTGACACCCAGCCAGAGCACCAGGATCCTGCCAGCCACATTGCTCAGAAGAAAAGGAAGAGACAAAAATAAACAAAAAGAAATACAAAGACAAAAACAAAACCAAAAAAAAACCATGCAGACTGAACCCTAGGGCAAATGGTAAAAGCAAACCTATACAGACAAAATCACAAAACAGCAAACACATACACACTCACAAAAAGAGAAAAGGGAAACAAAGAACAAAAAATATATAAATATATATAAAGGAAAAGAGCAAACAAACCAATAAACAAATCCACCAATGATAATAAACACTAAACTAAGATAAACATAAAACCAGAATCAAATTAGACATAGAAAACACACACCAAGTCCGCAGTTGCTCTCAAAGTCCACTGCCTCAATTTTGGGAACATTCATTGTCTATTCAGGTATTCTTCAGTTGCAGCCTTTATCAAGTTGATTGTGTGGATTTTACCTGCTGCTCCAGAGGCTGCATGGAGAAATTACTCTTTTTCTTCTTTGTTTGCACATGTCCTGGGTTTCAGCTTTGGTTTTGGCCCTGCCTCTGAGTGTAGGCTACTCTCAGGAGCCTGTTCCCTTCCCAGAGAGAAGGGGGTTAAAGCAGCGGCTGATTCGGGCACTTTTGCTCAATCAGTCTGGGGGTAGGTAGGCATATGGTAGTCATAATTGTAATGTGAGGCGAGCCTGAGGTGGCAGAGGCTGTTGTGATCTTGCAACAGCCTGAGGCATGCTGCGTGTTCTCCCAGGGTACTTGTCCTTGAATCACAGGACCCTGGCAGTGGCTTTCTTCACAGACTCCTGGGGGTGTGGATAGTGACCTGTCATTGTACACAGGATTCTTGCTGGCAGTGGCAGTAGTGTTAGCCGTTCATGCCCATCTCTGGGGTCCAAGGTGATAGCCATGACTCACGCCTCTCTCTGGAGCTCACTTTAGACAGTGCTCTGCCTTCTGTGGGCCCACAGGTAAGGCATCCCCTCTCTTTGAGCCCCCCAAAATAAAGGTGTCTTGCCTCTCTGGCAGGTCCAGACTTTTTCCTGGACTACCTCCCAGCGAGCCGTGACACACTAGCCCCCTTCAAGCTGTATTCACACAGCCCACCCCAGTCCTCTTCTTGGAGTCTGACCTCTGAAGTCCAAGCCTCAGCTCTCATCCCCCACCCCCCTGGTGGGTGAGCAGACAAGCCTCTCAGGCTGGTGAGTGCTGGTCAGCACTGATCCTTTGTGTGGAATCTCTCAGCTTTGCCCTCTGCACCCCAGTTTCTGTGCTCTCCTTCATGGCTCTGAAGCTACCCCCTTACCCACCCCCCATCTTGACCAGTGAAGGGGCTTCCTAGTGTGTGGAAACTTTTCCTCCTTCACAGCTCCCTCCCAGAGGTGCAGGTCCTGTCCCTATTCTTTTGTCCTCATTTTTTCTTTTTTCTTTTGTCCTACCCAGGTACGTGGGGAGTTTCTTGCCTTTGGGGAAGTCTGAAGTCTTCTTCCAGCATTCAGTAGGTGTTCTGTAGGAGTTGTTCCACATGTAGATGTATTTTTGATGTATTTATGGGGAGGAAGGTGATCTCCACGTCTTACTCCTCCACCATCTTGAAAGTCTCTACAAATAGACTTTTAAGGACCTAAATTTCTTCCCACATTACTTAGGCCCTTATTCTCAATCATACTGTTGTTAGCCTGGGTCACCTGGTGGTAGTGTTATCTTAGATGACAAAGTATATATATGACAAATGACTGTTGCTAATCAGAGACCCATAGACAGTGGGATCCTCACACTGATGCATGAAGCCATCGACCATATCTGAAAATATTTCTATGGCAGTTTCACAGAGACAACAACCTAGTCACCTGATGATGCCTCGTGGTATAGTGAAACGTGCATTAAGTTTGAGATCAGTCAGAGCTAGGTTACAATCCTGGCTCTACCAAAACATAGCTGTGTGACATTGAGTCTCAGTGTGCTAATCATTAAAAATTACCTACTTAATATGGGCCATATGTATAAAGATTAAATGAAATAATATAGTTAACTTAATAGTTAACATTCATTGAGTGTGCACAATGTGCCAGGAATTGTTTTAAGTAATTTATGGATGCTCTTTTTTAATCTTTGCTATAATCCTATAATATAGTATTATTAGTCGAATTGTGTCTCCCCTTCCAAATTTCATATGTTGAAGTCCCAACCTCCAGTGTAGCAGATGTAATTTCTTAAGATAAGGTCATTAGGGTGGACCCTAATCCAATGTGACTAGTGTCCTTATAAACAGGGAAATTTGTATATAGAAATGTGTGTAAAGGGAAGATGATGTGAAAAGACATAGAAAGAAATCACCCATTTACAAACTAAGGAGAGAGACCTGGAATAGATAATTCCTTCACAGCACACAGAGGGAACCAACCCTGCTAACATCTTGATTTTGGACTCCCAGCCTCCAGAATTGTTAGACAATAAATTTATGCTATTTAAGCCAACAGTTGTGACACTTTGTTATGTCAGCCATAGCAAACTACTATACATAGGTACTACTGTTGGACTCATTTTACAGAGGAAGAAGCAGAGAGATTAAGTAACTTACTCAAGTCATAGAGCCAGGAGTGGAACTCAGGCAGTCTAACTCCCAAGTTTACCCTCTTAACTACTACCTTATACTGCCTTCCATGCACAAGTACATCTCAAATACCAGTTTC
Source organism: Lipotes vexillifer (assembly GCF_000442215.2). NCBI lineage: Eukaryota > Metazoa > Chordata > Mammalia > Artiodactyla > Lipotidae > Lipotes > Lipotes vexillifer. The sequence goes on from NW_006770020.1 coordinate 113,365, forward strand.
AAATACAGAGGTGGGTGGCCAGTTTGATCAGTAGACTATGAGTCTCTTGCACACAATGAGCAAATCTTAATTCACTGTGGAATTTCCAGAGTCTATGAAATAAGATGTATCACATATTAAATGCTCAATAATTATTTGTTCTTCTTGTTCTTATCAAGAGAATGTAACTAACAAATTGAGACTACCACTATTACATTGGTGATAGGTATGCTAAATGAACAAGTCCTCACTATTTTAGAGACAGCTAATTCAATAAGAGTTGGTTGGAGGTTTCAAGAGAATTTGTTTTGAAAAAAGAAAGAAAAAATTGGCTGCAAACTAAACAAATCTCCCCTAATTAAATGCAAAATGCTGCTAGAAGAGAACCCCAAGTAGAAGCTCTGAAAAAAATGCTTTTATATAAAGTAGAACAATACCTGAAGTCTGCAGAAGCAATCAGTGCTCTGTGTTTAAGTCCTCTACAGTGAGCATGCAACTCCTCAGAAACCCACATAGCCAATATCTTACTTGGCATTGCCACAAAGCACCTCAAACTCAACACATCCAAAACCAAACTCATTATCCTCCCCCCCAAATATGGTTCTTTTACATTGTTCCTCAGTGAATGACTTCACTATCCAGTTGCTCAAGTTAGAATTCTAAGAATCATCTTGAACATTTCCCTCTCCCTCACCTCCAATATTAAATCCCTTACCAAATTCTGTTGATAGGACCTCCTAAGTTTCTCTAAAATCAGTATGATTCTCTGCATCTTCACTGCCTCTACCTAAGGTATAAACTAAGGTATGATCTAAATTATAATAATTTATTGCTGAACTCCTGCACCTCCTAACTTGTTTCCCCTAATTTACCACAGCCCGCTCCAATCTGATCTCCACACTACAGCCAAAGATACATTTCAAAATACATATCTGATTATGTAGCTCCTCTGCTAAAAATATTTGGAGAAAAACAAAACTCTTTAGGATCTCTATGAACTCCTGTATAGTCTGGCCCCTTCCTGTATCTCCAGCCTCAACGTATACTACTCTCACTCACTTTCCTTCAACCTCTCTGGCTTCTTGGGTTTTTGGACATATATAAAACCCTATATGTACGACCCTAATGCTGCCAGGCCTTTGCCCATGATATTTCTTCTTCCTGTTTACTCCCTCTTGGCTTAATTAGTGTTTACTGAACCTCAGGTAAGCTTTCTCTGATCTGCCTTGATACCTCAAATCTCTCTCCAATAGCAAATAGTATGTGCCAAACAAATATGAACTTGTGCACAATGGTTTTCACAATGGTAGTGAACATATGTGTTGCTTATTTGAAGAGCACAACTAATAGCAAAAATTAGTACTTGATGATTTTCTGTCTTGGAGGCATACTCAAGGGTAGTAAGCTGCATCCTGGCAATGATTTCATATGTAGAATGCCCATTAGAAACCAGAACATCTCCACTACAACTCTGGTGCTGTGGAAGAATTTATTATTGGGAGTGTTTTCCTGATAGAATACATTAGAACTAAATTAGAGGCTAATTGCTCCAGGTTCTAACTAACTGGGGTTGTAGAATCCAGGATTCTTCCATGTCATCTTCAATTGTACCTTTAAAAGGATGATGATATTCGGTGAACCCAAGAGTTAGAACAAAAGGTATTATGGAGGGGATTTCTGTCCCTCCCAGTAGCCTAGTAGACTTTGCTTCTGGGGATTTCACTGAACTTTCTGAATAGAGGGAATTATGCCTTTGAGACATTGGAGTTAACAGATATTCTGACAGGCAGAACATTGAAATGAATAAGTAAATTAGGATTGGTAATATGGAGAGAGATTAATGAGAAACGGACAGTACACTGAAGAAGGATGGATGGTGGGTAGGAGGTACTAGCTTATAGGTCCCTGGCTGTAGCTGGGGTCATTTGCTGCAGACCAGGTGCGAGTGAAATCACTGCTAGCGATGTAATTGGCAGACTCCCAACAACCAACTGGGTTTGGAATAAGACTACTGACCATCCATTGCAGCTGTTTTCCTAGTAAGAAGCAGAATCATCTGACTCCCATCATATACCAATGGCAGAAAGGAAAACCTGTCCCAGTGCCTGTATCTGTAAAGAGAGGATCCAAAGGGAACCTGTTTCTAGGGGCAGGTATGAAGAACATTGATGCTTTGATTAAATTAATTTAGAATTCTGTAAGTGTCTGAGGTACCAGATAGTGTCCAAACTCTCCTCTGTTAAAAACAGAAGTAGTGATGTAATATACCTAGGCTAGAGTTCTGGGACCTGAACCCAGAGTTTGGGTTAGAGTGATGGAAAGCAAAGTGTCCTGCTCAGTAGAAGATATATTTTGGGGTCTGATGAAAACAATCCTTTTTCTGGTTCAAAACATGTTCTGTGGTAAGAACTCATAAGTAAGTTGGCTGTGCCCTGTATACAAAACTAGAAATAAACATACTGCCAATGTCTCATCTTAAAACCAATATTTCCCTTTATTGCAAGCAGATCATCATTCTATCTGAGCAATATACTATGAAGATCAAAAAGACCCATAATGTTTTAGTAACATAATCAAACTAGAATGTAAAATTTAATCTAACATATGTTTACTGATACACATAATTGCTATTTAGCCTCACTGTAATTAGGCATAAATAAGTAAGGAAAGTTGAAAGGCCAAGGAAATTTTTAATTCTTTTAATTTAACCCTAGATAAATTGGGTGGGGGGATCTCCTTTCCAGAAGCTCTCTATACAGGTTTGTAGAAATGCAAAAGGGTTTGTGAGGATTAGGTTAAGCTTTCACTTTAACAGAGTAAAGATGTGGGATTAGAGAATCTAGAGTCAGTTTAGGGAAGGGGGTATACATGGGGCCAGACTTCACAGTGGTCAAAGGAATCTGGTTTACTTATTTTTGTTGAAATTCTCAGAATATTTTTAAATGAAATATCAGAAATGTCTGCAAAAGTGTGGTATGTTTTAAATTATCACATTAAACAAAATGACATTTTTAATAAGCATGCATAATACAATGTTATTCACAAGATTTTTTAAAATTCTTATATATAAATATTAAAAATAGTGTATCACAGAAAGTGTGGTCCAGTCATGGGCTCCACAGTTGAATTTATATGATGAATCTTTCAATACTGCAATTTGGCAATAAAGGCAAATTTGAAATTCGATGTCTTTAGGGAATGTGAAGCCTTGGCCAAGTGATTTTTTTAGGCTCTGCCTGTGATAGGCTATTGAAGGAATCTAAAGCTGTTTGGAGACCTCTCTGAAGAATGAGTATCATCAAACACAAATGGTGAGTGGCCAGTTATTACAGCTTCTCCCACAGGAAGAATGGGTCTGCCAGGAGTTCTGTGCAGACAGACAGATGATTAATATTGAGTGGCTCTAAGCCCTAGGTATTAGCAACTGGGGAATGGACCATTGCTAAAGCTACCAGACTCATTTTTTTCTCAGACTAAAAATAACCTCCAAAAAATATGATCCTTAGCTATTATAAGGCTAGAATCCATGGATATCCAGGTTTAAACCAATGCTAGAGATGCCCACTGACTTCCAGCCTCTCTCCAGTACCTCTCCTTCTCCCATTTACATTGCTGTCTTCCCCATCCACCCAATTCAAAATGGGTGAATTAAAAAGCCCGAGACTGAGCATTGGGAAGCAGTAGAGGTTAAGCACACACACGCACACTCTGGCATGTACTTGGTTATAAGACTGGGATATTAACTCTGAGGGTGCTTGCATGGATTAAATAAAGTCAGTATTGGGCTTATCACAGTGCTCCACCAATGTTAGATGATGGTGATGATGATGATGATGATTTATTCTCTCCAGTTGTGTTCTTCAGAGCCACCTTTGTCTTCAGCTACCTTTTTCATCAGTGGGCCTTCAGCTCCTACCCAGGGCAAAATAAGAATCTCAGTGATGTAGTGAGGAGTAAATGAGGTAATTTAAATGAGTAAATGACTAAAAAGTGCTTAGCAGTGCAGTAGGTACTCAGAATATGGTGGTCATTATTATTAGCTGCTTCTATAAAATGGAAAAAATTAATTAACTATAGAAAGCATTCTTTGTTCTGAAAATCAACAAAAAGTATTTCCTGTGGATCAATCAACTATTGATTTCTAATACCTGTAGAGCAATACGGGATAGCAGGATACATGTTCCCATTACCCTAATGAGTAAAACTCAGACCATTAGTTTTCAAAGTATGGTCCCCAGAATAGCAGCATCAGCATAACCTGGGAACTTGCTAGAAATGAAAATTCTTGGGTCTCACCCACAACCTACTAAATCAGAAACCCTGGGGGTGGGGCCCTGCAACCTGTTTTTAACAAGATGTCCAGGTGATTCTAATGCACACTCAAATGTGAGAATAATGATATACTGGAGTTTTAAGTGTTGTCACAAAATCTTGATTCTGTGAAAGGCACTTTTTCACAAATACTGTGCATTTCTGATACTCTAAAATGAGAATGATAATATTGGCTGGAATTGTCCAGACTAATTTTAAAGCAAATTCATAATGCAAAAATAATTCCACAACAAATGGCCTTTTTGGTCACCATGGAATAGTGCCTCTTGCTTCATTCCTACTGGGGACATTAGATGAGACTTCCCTGTTCAAAACTTGTGCAGGTTTAAAACAGGTTCTTACTCATATCTCTAGAACCTATTTCTGAGGATACTGAGGCTTGTCCCATGTTCTTTGGATCCAGATAAAATCAGGATAACTAAAAGGGGTGATATGGTATGTGATCTTGGCAAAGTTACTTAAGTTCTCTCTGCCTTAATTTCCTCATCTGTAAAATAAGGATAATGGCACATATAGGATTGTTGCAGGAATTAAATGTCTTTCTACAGGTAAAGTGTTTGGAAGAGTGACTATACACCATTCATATGTGTTGTTATTATTATTATTACAACGATGTAGACTAATTTCAGCCCTAAGCTCTTTACCCAATTATTATGAATGGGAAAAACCTACTCCGCTTTACCCTACCCCCACTACTATGACCCCTTGCCATCCAGGCACATTCAGGACCTTTATAGAGCAGAGGAGTCAAAGATGAACACTTAGAAAAAAAAAAAAAAAAAAAAAAAAAAAAAAAAAAAAAAAAAAAAAAAAAAAAAAAAAAAAAAAAAAAAAAAAGAACAGATGAGGATATTATTCAGTTAACTTGTCAGTGAGGTAACAAATATTCATTGAGCATCTATTCTCTTCCAAGCAGTGGACTACATATGAGAGTAAAATTGACCTGGATTCTGCCTTCATAAAAAAAGAAGTCTAGGGACTTCCCTGGTGGTCCAGTGGTTAAGATTCTGTGCTCCCAATGCAGGGGACATGGGTTTGATCCCTGGTCGGAGAACAAAGGTCCTGCATGCTGCATGGCATGGCCAAAAAAAAAAAAAAAAAGAGGTCTAGTGGGAGAGACAGGTAAAGAGAAAGTAATCACACAAATGCACAACATACCCAATTAAAAATTGTGGTTATTGCCACTAAGGAAAATTGTTCTGCCAAATGTATAAGGGGGAAAAGGGACATTCAACCAGAATTCCTGTACTTTGGCTTACAAAGCATTGTCCAGAGCAGGTGGCAAGTCCTGGTTGAGGAGATGAGGCTAGGGAAAATGTATGAAACATTTATGAAGGCCTTTCTTATAGGGCACACTAAGAGGTTTTAGCTTTTATCTTAAGGGCAATAAGATACCTTTGAGAAATTTCTGATTTTGGAATAATCAATCCTAGCTGCAGTGCATGAGAGCAAAAGTAGAGACAGGGAGACTAATTAGGAGTTTATTTTGATAAGCTAGGTAAGAAATGATGTGAGTGGTTCCTATTACTAGTATTACATATATATGCTACTTGAGTATCCTTTCTTTAAGCTGATGTGATTCAGGCAAGTGAGGGTTATGATAAGATGCTGATTTACAAACAGTTAATCCAAGTTGTTTTATTCTAATTATAGAAATAGTACAAATTTGTTATAGAAAATTTAGAAAACAAAGTATAAAAAAGGAAACAAACTTCCCATAGTCCTTCAACTACCTACAACTTTAATTTGACACCCAACTCAAATATTTTTTCCAATTATAAAAGTAATACATGCTCATTATAGAAAAATTTTTAAAAAAATTGTCTTATAATTCTACTGTTATCTTTTTTAATACTAAAATGTGTTTATTTCTGTGGTAAAAATATGTGGCATGTATGTTGAACAAAAATGAAATGATAGTGTAAGTGTACTTTTGTGTCCTATTTTTACATTTAACATTATTATACAAATTTTTCCATGGTCACTGAGAATATTTGAAAACCTTGAATTTGAATAACTCTGTAGTCATATGCATGCACTATAATTTAGCTACCCAACATCTTGTTGTGAACATTCAGATTCTTTCCAACTCTTTTATTGTTATATTTAAATCTGGGATGAGCTTCCTTTGTCCCCATCTCTGCTTTTTTGGTAATAGAGATATACTCATCCTTGCACTTGCTTACCTGGTAAACAATATGGGGAAGTACGTTGGTCTCTGTGAGACAACATCTCTAGCCTGGGAGTTCTGATCATTTTGCTGTAACCAACCAAGAAAACAGGTTGTTGAAAGTATGGAAACCATATTATACAGGGGATGGATTAAGCAATCAGGGATGTTTATGGGAGGGAAAAGAAGGTGAGACATTTCAGCGACCATGACATGGAAGAAGGAGTAGACTTGCTCTTTGTTTTTCCAGGGTCAGTCCCAGGATGCACAGGTAGAAATTTCAGAAAGCATATTTCAGTTCAACATAATAATAGCAAAAATTTTTACAGTGCTTAGTCTGTGCCAAGTTCTGTTCTAAGCATGTTATATGCATATGTATTAAATTACATAATCCTCTCAATATCCTATGAGATAGGTACTATTATTATTCCTATCTTACAGATGAGGACACCAAGGCCCAGATATGTTAAATAACTTGTTCAGGGTCACACAGCTAGCAAGTAGTGAAATTAGAATTTACACTGAGACATGTGGCTCTAAATTATTCCATTCCACCAACTTTTATTGAGTACTTGTTATATGATAAGTACTGTGCAAAGAGCTAAAAATATAAAGGCAATTGAACTACTGATGATTGAACTCCTAACCTCAAGGAACTGACACTCAAATGAATGAAACTGCCATATAAACAGATAGGTGTACTATAATGTGGTGAGTCTTATGAAATAATTATGTCAGCGTGCTATAAGGGCTAGAAGAGACCCCCTTAGCCCAAACTGGAGGTTCAAGGAAAACTTGCTGTAGAAGTGTGTTCAGAAACAGTATAAGGTTTCATCCAAGCTCAGTGGAAAACTTCCATGTTATATTAGCAATTCTGTCATGGGTATAGGAGGAGGCAGGATTGCTATACATTTATTTATTTGGGGGTTAGACCCTCCTTTAAACCAAAGTGTCTAATAAAGGAGCTCCTGAATTGGGAAGATAATTGGGTTCAATCATTGTTTGCTAAAGTTCAGTTATTTACATTTCACCTTCATGATTTAGACCATATCTGAGTATTAGCTGTACTGTTATTTACTTAGCATGCTTTCTTAAATAAACTGACTTATTTTACTAAAAAGTTGCATCGAAAATAACACTACCATAAGTAGAAAGCCAGTCTAACTCCCCATAAATAGAAGGCAACCATTAAAATACATGCATACTATTAGAAAATAGTTAACTCTGTACTGCCTAAGATAATCCTTCATACCAATAGGGGTATGACTAAGACATGTTGAAAAATGCTGAATGAAATGATCTCTTCAGGCCCTTCCTACAACAACATTCTGTGCTTGGGTGACTAACTCTTGCCTCTAGTGTATGCCTCCAGTGTTTTATTTTCATCATATTTGTGTATATTTTTCCACCTGTTCTTCACATAGTCCTGATCATTTCAGCTATGTGTTTACACCATGTAAACAGGTGTAGTTGCCTATATCCCCATGACATACTACAGATTCACTTCCCAGATCAAACCATTTATCTCACTTTATGAAGTGAATTACCACTGCTAATCTGCCTGCCTTACACTTTTAAATTCACTACTAACCTGACCTGAAAAGGTAATGTCCTGTCATTGTGGCTTAATGGTAGGCTGCTACAACTATATTTGTGATATTAACTTGAGAGGAAAGAGCTACCACAATACAGGGCCATTTGGACAAACAAAGAGCAGAGGAAGGAAAGAATAAAGGTGCAATACCTCAATAGGTATGTTAGTGGAAAGGTTTTAAGAAAGCACTGAATACATACTCCACATCTTCTTTCTTCTCTCCCTCTTACTTTCTCAGGGAAGTGATAAAACTACAATAGGCTTTAGGGTGAAAGCCATTCTCCCACTGGTTTGGGGGACAGTGGTAGATGGACACAACCCATCTGTTAGGAAAGTGAGAGCTACTTGTGGTAATGCAAGGATGATAATCATGGGTCTGCTTTGCGGGGGAGGGCTGCAGGGCCCTGGTGCCTCTCTGAATCCAGCTCAATGACAAAGAAGTTCCTGTTCTATTTATACATTTCCTTTGACAATCTTGTATATTTATTTGTTTAATATGAAAGCAAGAATGCAAGTCTTTTTCTTGTATACTCAGTAGAATCCTTCCCTGACTCAGGAATATACATTTTTGGGACGAGGCCAAGGATGTTATTCCTTTCCTGCAGATGAGGCTGAGGATCCCAGTTTTTCTGCTTTGGCTTTGTTGTTGATTATAAAGCCTCTTCCCTCCTCCAATTTATAGGTGTGGTAGCATCTATGGTCTAAATAGTGTGAAAAGTCCACACACACACACACACACACACACACACACACCCCACACACACATACAAACCCCTAGTCAAGCTCTGCTCATAAAGTTAGCAGCCTGAGGTACAACTAAACTCGTGGATGGTAGCAGGCCTGCTAGAGCTTGCCTAGGATGGTGCTCTTCCAAGAGAATTTCAAAGCCTGGTCACCTGCTCCTGGCCCATTGGCCATTCCTAAAGTGAATTTAGTCATGCCTCTGAATGTCTCAAGCAAGCAGTTTAGTTATTAATTTTTATAAGTTATTCATATATACAAGTATGGGAGTTATGGGAAACATGGAGGCATGTTCCCAATATCTGTGTCCAGAAAGGGACACAATCTAAAGCTAGTAGATTTAAGAGCTGCCATTGCTAAGAATAATAGTTATCCTATCTTGAGTGCTTTCTTTGTGTGAGGTACTGTGCTTTGTAGGCTATAATCTCATTGGGGGCAGATCCAGGACTTGTGGGGCCTGAAGCTTATACAACATTGGGGATCCTCTTTAAGAAAAACACAGTTTGATCACTCTCAGTGCCTTGGAAAGGCCATTCAAATGAGGGGCCTCGAAGCTCAAACTTCATTAATTTCACTGTAAAGCCACCTCTGCATCTTTTTAAATCTTTTGACAATTCTGAGAAGTACTAGCAGTATACCTTTAAAAGAAATAGGTGAGGAAACTTACTTTTAGAGAAGTGAGGTCATTTGCCCAAGGTTGTACAGTTTGTAAGCTAAGTCATTGTTTTTCTCCCACAATCTCTTTCCAGGTTTTCTCTTCTCAGCTAACTGAATTTCCTTCTCTAAAATATCCTTATCCTTTGCTGGCAGAACTTAGCACTGTCTTCTGGCATGTGTGAGGAACTTAACACTTGTTCAACATTAGCAGAGGGGCAAAAGGTCTCCTTTTAGCTGACCTCACAGGGGGAATATTCCCTCTGGGGAACTGCAGAAAAAGAAGAAAGTGGGTGAGGAGGGCAATATTTTTCCTATTAGATCTGAGCTATGCGCTACTTTCAGCTACACTTTTGTTGTTCCATGAACAACAGTGACTTAAGAATGCAGGCTTTTCTGTTTATATACAACTTGATTTCCCCAGACCAGCTCTACACTGTTGGGCCCCTATCTCCCCATGCTCTCCCTTCCCTTCCTCACTTCACCCTATTCTACCCCACCTTTCTCTCAGCCCCAGCTCCCCAAGACTTCTCTTTTGTTGTTGTTCTACTGGGAGCAGGGAGGGTGGAGTCCTCTTACTGAGGCTTTTCCTCCCCTCCCTCCAGCCCTCAGACTGGGCTCCACCCTACTAGTTTGTCAGCTGGCTTTCAAGAAAAGGAAGAGGAGAGGCAGGAGGATGAAGAGGAGGAAGAGGGAAAGGGAAAAACAGTGTTTCTTGGGCCCTGACACCTGCGGTATCTGCATATTTCTTAGCTGTTGTTCATTGGGTCCCTGCTTAATTTAACTCTTACATCCCTCATCTGACTCTGGTTATAAAGAGGAAAGCACAGGCTGCTACTTCAAGCAGGCAGTCTCAAGCCTTCGGGTTTGATGGAAGGAGTTGAAGGTATTGCAGATCGCTGTTTGGTTTATTTCTTAAGGAAGCTAATACAAAGGAGAGTCTGTGTTGCTTCCTTGAAGGAGAGGGAAACTGATCTCAATTTCTACTTCTCCATACGTGTTCCCCCATACACTTTCCTGTGACTTACATGGCCACTTGCTGATTATTGATGTGTCAAGTGGCAAAGAATATAAAGGAAAAGTCCTGCCTTTGCAATTAGCTGTGATATATAAAACATATATATATATATATATATACACTCAATAAGTGTATATATGTATACACATATGGCTTAGAACAGTTTGGCACATAGTTAATGGTCAATAACTATTATTATTGTTAATAATAATACCTGGCACTCAGGTTACAGAGATGATAACATCTTGTGCCTAACTTCAGGGACTTTATAGTCTAGTATGGGCAAGCACTTATATCAACAAATATGTTCCCTGAGGTAGAGAAGGGCACAGAGGAAGCGATGGTTAGTTCTGCCTGAAGGAATCAAGTAAGGAGGGGAGATGATCTTGAATTAGTCCTTTCAAGGAGGTAGACAGAGAGCTTAGCCCAGTTGAGAAAGAGAAAGAAAAGTGAGCCAAAGCATAGAGGATGGAAATAACCTGGCATTCTCAGGGATATTTAATACAGGTAAGGCCCAGGAAATCAGCAAAAGCTCTGCTGCCTGAGAGGTAGGCAGGGTCCATATCACAGCAGATTAAAGGATGAGTCCCAGAGTGTTGCCTTGGATGTTGGGGTACATGGTGATGTCATTCAGGTGAACTACAGGAGGAATAACCGAGTTTGTGGAGGAATAAGAAGAGATGAGACGATTAGAGATTCTGGCAGCAATATCAAGCGAGTGGGCATATATGTGTTGGGAAGTACTGGGCTGTGAACCTCAGTTTTCTTATTTTTAAAAGGGGGCTTGGGAATTCCCTGGCGGCCAAAAAAATAAAGGAGGGGCTTGGAGAATATAATAGTACCTATTCTCCAGGGTTGTTATCAGGAATAAATGAGAAATGATGAATGTAAAAACACCTGGCCTAGTGACTTGCCCATATTAGGTGCTGAATACACAGTAGCTATTATTATTTCTCCTGTCTCTCTGCTCCCTCCCTCTCTCTTCTTTGTTTCTTCTCTCTTTTTTCCTCCCCTTTAAAAGAACTGTGGTAGCAAAGAGGCACTGAAAAAGGCCTGTGGTTGCCTGTGACTTCCTGGCCTCCTATTAAATGGTTTAGAGAGGGACTTTCAAGCAAGGGCAAAGAAATCCTGGAAATGTGGCTGATTTGCTATGGATTCAGCTCTGCAGGGATCTTCCACAATGCCTGGAAGAGAGGCCATCTCAGGGGTTTGAAGACTCTATTCTTAGAGGTCTGGTATTTGGGAGACTAAAAAGAATCTGTATTCACAGTTCCTTCATCCCCTCCTTGTTCCCCTCCCACCCTTTCACCCTCACCTTCTTCCCTTATATCTTGCTAGAAAATGCCCCCAGTTCCATTCTCCTTTGCTCTTAGTCTCCTCCCTGAGAAGATACTGTGTCTTCGTTGTCCTTGCTAGTGTCACAGTGTTACCATGCAGAGCTAGGACTGTAAATATTTTTCAGTTGCCAGCTTTCTTGCTTTTCCCCTTCCCTATTCCTCCCTTCCTATACAGCCCCCACCCCCAATTCCCACATCCCTTTCACCCTCCCTCAGCTTAACACGCAAATGGATAGGTGACCAAACGGTGTGCTTGCAAGCCTCTTTAAGAATAAGGAACTGAATTTGTTTGAGTTGTACCTGCTGCTTCTGGAGACTGCCGCCAGGGACAAGACCAGAGCTCTCCACACTGGGCCCCGCCCCACCCCCTCCCTTCTCCCTCCTTGGTCTCAGCGCCCCCCTTCTCCACCTCCTTCCACTCTTCACTCTCCTCTAGTGTCCGCCTGTCCCTTTTAAGTAACTCCACCCTCAGGATAGTCACACCACTTCTCTGGTTCTAGCCGGGCAGGAGGCAAGTCACCCCACCCACTCGGGTTGCCCAGCTAGCACTGTCCGTACTGACCCTCATGAACGTGAGGTCCCCAGTGGGGCAGGTAGGTGCACCCAAGAAACCTCGCTCTAGAGTACCCGCACAAGTTCTTGACGTTTTTTGCTGAAGCCTCTGTCCTAGACTGGGGTGCCCTTATGTGTTTCCACCAATCGTAGGCATTTGCCCCTCCCTTCTTTCTTTTTAGGAAGGCTTTGGAGTGTGCAGCAGCAACAACGGCAGTAAAGGGATCCTTTTGTGGTATATTCTCCTGGGTTCCTGTCTTGAAGGAGTCCTCCGCCTCAACTTTGTATTCAAGTAGTGCTTTGGGGTTTGGGCTGGTTTTCTTAGCTCTTAGCCCCGGCACTCTCCACAAGGGTGTGTGGAGTTCAGAGGATGGGTGGAGAGTGGGTTTGGCCGGAACTGAATTGGTAGAGGTGAAAGGGGAATGGAGGATCCTCAACCTTGGCCACTTGGGCCCAGCGAACCCACTTTATTTTTAGCCGAGGAAAAGAGCTAAAAGAGCATTGCAGCAAGGGGAAGATACTTTTTAGGAAGTCGGTTTTTCTGGCTCCCCAATTTGGGGTTGGATACTTGAGAGCTTTGTTTCCCTTGTTCCGAGGGTGGTCTAGCTGGGTCTGAATCGACTCTGTCGGCTCTGGCCCTCCTCCTCATTTCCAGCCAGGAGAAAAAGAGGAGGTGGGGGGCCGAGAAAGAGAAGGCAAGAGCGAGCCGCTTGGCGCGCTGTCAGACAGGGGCGGGTGTGAGGGAAACAGCTGTCTTGCGATCAGGAGTATGAGCCTCTCAGAGGACCGCATGAGCTCCGGACACTTCAGGAGTCTCCAGCTAGTGACAAGGGCGGTAAGTGACTCCGGAATTAGAACCCACCCAATCCCATCTCCTCCCTCTAGATTCTATCCCCCATCCCACCCCCACTCCTCACTACTATAGGTTTTAGTAGAGGGAGTGCGGCGGGGGCGGTGGAGAGAGAAGGGTGCAAACATTATGTGGAATCAAATGAAACTCAAGGGAAAATGACTTTGCTTAAGGGTTGAGCAAAGAGGGGTTCGGAATGGGAGGAGTACTTTGGGGAGCCTCGTAGGAGAAATGAAGAGGGGCACGAATGGATGGATTTGTTTAATTTAATCCGCCCTGGTTTGGTGCTTTCATTTTTCCTTCAGGGGTAAGCTTTGTCTTGACTTAACCCCACACAGCCAAAGTTGCTACCAGAGAGAATGGGATTCGGAAGGCCAACGTTCCAAGGTAACCCCCCTAAATAGTAGTAGGCACCTAGATATGCTTCTAAAAGGAAGAAGAGCAGGGGCTTAAGGTTTGAGCCGAGGCTATTGAAAGGCGAGGCCCTGAAGGCAGCCGCCAGGGAGGAGCTGCTTTGGGCGTGCCGGCTCTTTAAGGAGGGGCTGGGCATGGTTGGAGGAGAAAGCATAGGCCCTGCCCTGGCTCTTTAAAACGTGGCTAACGCGGTTGGTTTGTCCGTGTAGGTGGAAGATTGGGCCGAATTGCTGGGATTGCTGGAGAGTATCGATTTGCAATGGTACTTAGAAGAGCTGCCTTTTTGTGGGCTTTTTATGTTTAACTCTAAGAATTTGGGGAAAAATAAATCACAAAATAAATAAAACTTATTCTTTAGAAAAATAAATACAAACAGATGTTCAAGGGAACGATCCTTTCTTTCCTTTCGTTCTGTCTACATTGTAAAGAAAAGCGTTTATTAAGCAGCAGTCTGATGGCACTCAATGTGATAATAACTAGGCAAAGAGTAATCTCCAAATTTGGATTTGAAGCTGATGGAGACTATGATGGTTGGGGTAACAGGCAGATCTGCTTTGAAATCCTAATGCCACCCCTTACTAGCCGTGTGATCCTAGGCATTGCTTTTCTCCACTAGAGAATGTGGATTAATAATCTTAAAGATATTTGGGTAGATTAAATACCTTAGTGTATGTGACAGAGGCTGCCATTCCATGTATATCTTAGTTTCACTTCCTTCTCCTACTCTGTTCGAGACTCTTTCTTTGGAGCTTCACTGATAGAATTAGTGTTTTGCTGTCCTTAAAACACCTCCCAGGGGGTGAAAGGAGACCTTGGAATATTGAATTAGCTTGCCCAAAGTCTGAAGCTAGAACATAGGTTTTGCTTGCTACTGATTTAACATTGTTCCCACTGGACTTTAGCACCTCTGAGAGAAAGGGACACTAGCCTGCCTTTCCCCTCATTCTTTGGACAACTTAACTAGGATGATATAACCAACAGGACCTTTGGACAACAGAAATCAGTGACTTACAAATGACCTCATCCCATTCTTCAGATTTTTGGGGGGGACCCTTATATATGGAGGCTTTTAATTTTTGGTGACTGTTGGGAACACAGAGAATGGGCTGGGAACAGTGTCTTCAGGTTGGTTTGGGGGGCAGACAGGCAGAAAACATAGGAAGGGAAGAAATATAAACTCAAAAGTAAAAGTGATAGGTGAATCTAGTCCATCCTCAAGACCAGACTAGTTAATGGCTCTATTTTCAGAGCTCTGGGGAGCCATAGGTACCTCTCATTAGGGCTTTCAGGATACATCAGAAAGAAAACTGGGGAAAAAACATGAACTAGATTACCACCACCATTGCTTCAACTCCCTCCAACCCCTATCATCCTAGTATATGCATTTCTGAAATGGGGCCCTTGGTTCAGTTAATTAAATTCCAATAACCAAGTCACCAAGCCTAGTCTAGTCATCTTTCATCTCTCCAGATTGTGTGTATCTGGTGGTGAGGGAGATCAACCTTTTCTCATTCTGGCAGGGGCATTATTATTATGTAACACATTTATATATTCACACTTGCCTTGAGTCAGTTCTAGTTTATTGTGTCACTTACACTGATGAATAATAAGATTGCCTTTGGATATATAATTCATTTAGCAAATATGTGTTGGCATACTGTGTCAGGCACTGATAAAATTGTTAAAAACTCATTTTCTATTCCTCCATCTTAAATGACTTCTTTTTGCCCACCCCCCATTTAAACCTCAATCTTCCTTCAAGTCCTATTTTAGTCCTTAGCCCCCACATAAAGCTTTCCTTATCTCCTCAGCTATTCCTTAGAAATTGTACATCACTGTCTGTTCTGCTCAGTGGATACTTATAAATGAACTGCTTTGTAATGTACTTCTTTTTATGATTTTTTCCTTAAAACAGTATTTATAATATTCCTCTCATTATTAATCCCAAATCAAATGCCATTTGTATGAAAATTTTCCTGATCCTTGCATATAGAAATAAACTTTTGAGTTTCCATATCACTTTACCCACATTATCTGGAACCTACACAACTCTCTTCCCTGTATTTTGGTCATTTCTGTACATATCTAAGCCCTTACCCCCTTTCTAGACAGAAAGGTGCTTGAGGATATTAGTATGATTGTATCTTCAAAGTACTTACCCAATTAACTTTCCCATGTAAACACGGGGTACATATATTATAGATGATCTTCTAAGATTTAGCTCCAAAATGTCATGTTTTTGTCAGTGAAGGAAAACTTGATTGGGATGATTGACCTAGATGATAATCTAGTACAGTTGTCATCTCATTACTAAGTAGAGTGTGAATGAATAACATTATCATATAAGGTTCATTAGTTTATCCAAAGATGATGTGAACCCTTGTCTGATGTACTTTCTTATTCTCATATAATAATGTGTTCAATTCAGGTTGTATACCTGAAGTTGGGTTTTTGTTGTATTTATTGTCCCCAACTCAGCTTTATCATCTAGCCTCAGTTTTCTCACATCTAAAATAATACAGTATTTGTGGTTATAAATAATGTAAGTAAAACATACATTATTTATAATGTATGTTTTATATGTATTTCTAATATGTATTTTTTAAGTGGAGGGTCTCATCATTTTGTTACTTAGTTTATTTTATTTAAACATTGTTTGGTTTTTGGAAAAAAGGAAGGTAATTCAGTGAGACAGGAAGCTGGATTTAAAAGTCTGTAACAAGACTGACGCTTTGTATAAAAAATTAAAGATATCTGTGTACTTAGACAAAATAGGTGTAATGTGGGCAAAGCAAACTCTGGAAGTATTAAACACTTTAAATTAAGGAGTTATAACTTAACTCTATAGCCAAATCCAGGTATTTGATACCAATCCAGGTATCAAATCACTAGCATTTTGATATTTTGTTGTAACCTCAAACTCATCATTTCTAAAAGAGAACCCATCATTACCCCTAGACTATTCCCCCACCTCTCCATTCAAGACTTCTTTTTCATTTACCTGGTCTCGCAATTTACCATCATCATAATCTTGGTGAAGTCATTTAAACTCTGAACTTGAGTTTTTTCATCTTTGCACTGAGGATAATAATAGAAACTACCTCATAGGGTTGCAGTAAGGAATAAATGTGCTAATTTTGTAAAGCACTTAGAAGAATACATGATAGTGTAGTAAGAAATGGGGAAACATCGTTGTTGTGGTTCCCATATTCCATGCTCAAAATGCTGGCATCAACTCTCTTCCTCAGTTTCCCTGTCTACTTGGTTGCCAAGGGCTATGTTTTTTATTCCCTTTCTATCTGGCATCAGTTCCTTTCTTTTTATTCTAATTACCACCACTTTAATTTAGTCCAGAGGTACAACCAATTAGCCTACAGACCAAATAGAGCCTACGCATGTGTTTTGTTCCCCCTAAATTGATAAAACTTTCATTTAAAAATGAATTTTAAATTAATAATGCATTATATATCCCTCAAAATTTGAAATATACTAAGTGATATACAATGAAGAGTCTCCCTCCTAGTCTTGTCCCCTAGTTGCCTCAGGCAACTAAAGTTATGTTTATTGGAAATTCTTCCACAGACTTTTTTTTTTTTTTTTTGCGGTATGTGGGCCTCTCACTGCTGTGGCCTCTCCCATTGCGGAGCACAGGCTCCGGACGCACAGGCTCAGCGGCCATGGCTCAAGGGCCCAGCCGCTCCGCGGCATGTGGGATCTTCCCTGACCGGGGCACGAACCCGTGTCCCCTGCATCGGCAGGTGGACTCTCAACCACTGCGCCACCAGGGAAGCCCCTTCCACAGGCATTTTATGCATATCAAGCAAATGAGTATTTTTTCTCCTGCTTTCCTTTTATACACGGATAGTAACACACTCTGCATATTGTTCTACACCTTGCTTTGTCTACTTAAAATTATACTTTGGAGATCTTTCCATATCTGTATGTAAATAAATATCTCATTCTCTTGTGTGACTGCATAGTTTCTCACTATATGGATGAGCCACAATTTATTTAAACAGTTTTCTATTGAATGCCATTTAAGATATTTACAAACTTTCGCAGTGTTGTTTGTATAACAATAAAAACTTTATAAGTAGGTGTATTAGTCTGCTAGGTCTGCCATAACAAAACACTATATAGACTGGGTGGCTTAAACAACAGAAATTTATTTTCTTACAGTTCTGGGGGCTGGAAGTCAAAGATCAGGGTACCAGCATGATCAGGTTCCGGTGAGGGCCCTCTTCCTGGCTTTCAGATGGCTGCCTTCTCCCTGTGTGCTCATATGACCTCTTCTTTGTGCTCCTGGAGAAAGAGAGTGACCTCCCTGATGTCTCTTCTTATAAGGACACTAATCCCATTGGAGGAAGACCCTACCCTTATGACCTCATTTAACCTTAATTACTTCCATAAAAGCCTTATCTCCAAATACAGTCACACTGGGGGTTGGGAGTTCAACATATGAATTTGGGGAGGGACACAATTCAGTCTGTAGCAGTATGTCAATTAGCCCAGACCCACACTTTTAAAGAAATGGTTGATTGCCAACATTTAAAAAATCATACTTTGAAGGGTGTTGCCAACCTGCACTTCAGAGGGGAAAGTTATTTCCACCTGGAGTATACCTAAATGTTAGACTGGCCTCACATTGACAGAATTGCCTATTAATGAAGCATGGCTTGTTTTGAACAAGACAAGCTGAGTCAAGCATTTGAAGATGCTTTTGAAGTACTGAGGCAACATTCAACTGGTGATCTTCAGTACTCCTCAGATTATAAAAATTACCTGGCTTTCATCAACCACTGTTCTCATGTCAGAGGAAATTCCAACAGCTATGGTGTGCTGTCCACAGTGGAACTGGTCTACAATTGGAGAACAGTAATAAACAGTGCTGCGGACCTCTATTTTGAAAGAAATACTCATCAGTTTCTGTAGAACATCCCTGAAAACCAGCTGGTGCAACCTACTCTTCTCCAGCAAAAGGGAGGAAAAGGCAGGAAGAAGTTCCGACTGTTTGAATACCTTCATGAATCCCTGTGTAATCCCGAGATGCGTCTTGTATTTAATGGATAGATCAAGCCAAAGGCATCTTTCAGTTTGTATCAAAAAACAAAGAAAAACTTGCCCAACTTTAGAGGAAAAGAAAAGGCAACCAGAAGACCATGACTTACCAGAAAATGGCCAGAGCACTGAGGAATTATGGAAGAAGTGGGGAAGTCATCAAAATCCGGAGAAAGTTAACTTACCAATTCAGTGAGGCCATTGTCCAAAGACTGTCTCCATCTTATTTGTTGGAAGAAGAGATCTTCTACTCACAGTATGTTCAACCTGATCAAGGATACCTCAGTTTAAATAACTGGAATGCACATTATAATTATACATACGCCACTTACCATGATCTAAGTCACCCTGATTGCTAAATATACTCTTATATATCAAAATTTTCTGGCATCAGAAATCCCTACAAGTTTTAGGATTTTTCTCTGAAAGCAAATACTGAAAAACAAAACAAAAAACCCAAACTTAATTATTGCTATCTTTTATGAAGTAGCATATAATCTATACTAACTTGGTGAAAAATTTTGCCAGTGAACAACTTTAAAATGATCAAGTCCCATTTGAAAATATAGACTAAATGTCCTTCCTCTTACTATTGTCTATGTAATACTTCCTTCTAGATTAATAATGCTAGTGGAGATGCTTTGATTTACATATTGATGTAAACATTATTTTCCTGTCATACACTCAGACCAAAAAAAATCATTCTAACATGTATCCAACAGCTTTAGCAACAAAACAAAAAATGATTGCCTGTGATAGTGTTCCTGCAAAATTACATTCATGGCTTTAAAATTTTCAGTGACTAAAACTAGAACTACTATATGATCCAGCAATTCCACTCCTGGGTATACATCCAAAGAAAATGAAAACACTAATTTGAAAAGATATATGCACCCCAATGTTCACAGCTGCATTTTCTTTTTGGCCACACTGCTCAGCTTGCAGGATCTCAGTTCCCCAACCAGGGACTGAACCCAGGCCTCTGCAGTGAAAGCACAGAATCCTAACCACTAGACTACCAGGGAACTCCCATAGCAACATTATTTATAATAGCCAAGATATGTAAGCAACCTAAGTGTCCACCAACAGATGAATGGATAAAGAAGATGTGGTATATATACACAATGGAGTACTACGCAGCCATAAAAAAGAGTGAAATTTTGTCATTTGCAGCAACATGGATGGACCTGGAGGGTATTATGCTTAGTGAAATAAGTCAGGGAGAGAAATACAAATACTGTATGTTATCATTTATATGTGGAATCTAAAAATTGAAACAAATGAATATAACAAAATAGAAACAGACTTAAAGATATAGAGAACAAATTAGTTACCAGTGAGGGGAAGGAAGGAGGGAGAGGGCAAGATAGGGGTGGGGGATTAAATGGTACAGACTACTATGTATAAAATAAATAAGATACAAGTATGTAATGTACAGCATAGGGAATATAGCCAATATTTTATAATAGCTTTGAATAGAGTATAATCTAGAAAAATATTGAATCACTATGTAGTATACCTAAAACTAATATAATATTGTACATCTGAAACTAATATTGTAAATCAACTATATTTCTATAAAATAAATAAATAAAAAGTAAAAACTTAAAAAAAATAAAAAATCATACTTTACTTAAAACTCTAGAATTCCAGCTTCTCTTAAATAATCAGAAGATACCAACCCGTATTCCCTCTTGTCAACAACTGCCTGGAGTTGGTAAACTGCTTCCTCCTTTCCCTTTTAGACAGGACATGTGTTCTCAGTTCACTATATTTCCTATCTGGTCTAGGTGATCTTAACCTGCCTGACCCCTCTAGGTACTGAGTTTGTGACACCTATGTAAGCTCTTACCATGATACACATAAAGTATTCCAATAGCTTCTAGTTCTACCTTGGTTCTTTTGCCTTCTCTATTCTGTAGACCACTGCCTGAATATGTTCTCTAAAACACATTTTAAAAATTATGCCACTTTCCTTTGCTCCACAATCATTTACTGGGTGCCTACAAAGTTCCAGGCATTATGCTAGAAGCTGGGGTTAGAGTAGTGAACAATTTAGATGGGACCCTTGCCTTCACAGAGTGTATAGTCTACTCCTCCTCTCTTCTGGATTTCCTTTCTGTCTCTTCTTGACCAAGCTTAGTTCCTCAAGGCTGACCTCACCACAGACCATTACTTTGGAATTTTTTCTGACTATTCTACTTTCAGTTATCTCCTCTTGTAATTAGTGTTCCTAGCTTCAAATCATAATTAAGCACTTTAGCATCTATTATCTTGTAATATTTAGTTGTTATTGTTTTATGCATAGTTATGTCTCACTACATAGACTTGGCAACTCAGATCTCTACAGGGCCCAAGAAAATGACAGAAGCATGTCCTTTATAAAGGGGACAGCAATTTATCAACTCCAGGTAATTTTTCTCTTGTGCCAATGTAGATTCCATGTTGTAAGATCTCTCAACTTTTTCAGAGAAGCAAGAAATGGAATTTTTTAAAATTTATTTATTTATTTATTTGGCTGTGTCAGGTCTTTGTTGTGGCATGCGGGATCTTTCGTTGTGGTGTGCAGGCTCTTCATTGTGGTGTGTGGGCTTCTCTCTAGTTGTGGCACATGGGCTCAGTAGTCGCAGCATACAGGCTCCAGAGCACGAGGGCTCAGTAGCTGTGTCACGTGGGCTCTCTAGTTGTGGTGCACGGGCTCTAGGGCATGCGGGCTTAGTTGCCCCGAGGCATGTGGGATCTTAGTTCCCTGACCAGGGATCTTACCCATGTCCGGTGCATTGGAAGGTAGTTTCTTAACCACTGGGCCACCAGGGAGGTCCCAAGAAATGGAATTTTTTTAAAAAGAAATCTGCTTTTAAAGAAGAATGTAAAAAAAGAGAAAAGAATATATATATAAAAAAAGAATATATATATATAATATATATATATATAACTGAATCAGTTTGCTGTACACCTGAAACTAACACAACATTGTAAATCAACTATATTTCAATAAAAAATTAAAATTAAATAAATATAGGGGTGAGGGAAAATAAAAGATTATCAGCTAATTTGATTTTATTTATTTATTTATTATTATTTTTTTTTTTGCGATATGTGGGCCTCTCACTGTCGTGGCCTCTCCCGTTGCCGGACGCGCAAGCTCAGCGGCC
>NW_006770020.1:135289-144667 GCF_000442215.2 Lipotes vexillifer
GGCAGGCGGACTCCCAACCACTGCGCCACCAGGGAAGCCCTGATTTTATTTTTTTAACATCACAGTGAGAACCAGGCCAGCATCTGCAGTGGGCTGCCAATTTTCTCTATCTAACCTACACTGCAAAACTCCCGGAATGTAGAGACCAGGTTGAAGCTTGGTACTATCTTCTCCCCCTCTTGTATATATACACAGTATCTACTACAGCGTTGGCTATTTAGTAAGTTATCTATAAAGACTTGGTTATCATCAGTAAGTTCCTCTTTAAGTCAACTGTAATCTCCAATAATAATATAGCAGTTCTGTTTTCTCCTAACACCTAACATGTGCCTTTGAAGGCAATTATCAGGGCAGCCTTCTTTTCCCTTACTTCCTTTTTTCCAAATGTAACCATCCAAATTCCTTGACCTAGCTCCATTTTTTTTTCTTTTAAAAACATTATCATTTATTTCTCTAGAGTTTCTTTCATTCTTTTCTGCAATTATCTTCCATTTCATTTCCCTTGAAATACAAACACAAACAAGGTACAATATCCTCAGAAAGGTCTTCACAATACTGAAGAGAGACTTAACTTTTATTTATTTGAGGCTGATTATTCCAGCTCTGTTGTCTCTTTCTGTGCTGTCAATGATTTAGCTGTTTGATCTTCAATTAGAATAAGAATGTGTGATATGAATCTATTCATTTTCTTTTTTAAAAAACTAGTTCTGATAAATATGTACAATATAGCCCCTCCAGTTTTTTGTAGCGAGATCCTAGAATCAATAAGGAGCCTTGAAAATAACAATAATGATTATTGTTATTGGTACCTTCATTTACATGACCTCTGTGGGTCCTATAAATTGAGGTGGTCCAGGATTCTTATAAGACTTGGTACTCTTGAGCCAGGTAGCTCAGGCAGTGAGTGGAAAGACCATTCAAAAGAGAAAGTCTCTTCCCTTAAGCACTGTACTAAGCATGGGCAAAGACCACTGTGTTGTACATTCTTTTTGGTTGCTGCAGTGGCACCATGTTTAATTTGTTGGAGGAGACTGTTGCATGAAACAATAGTATAAAGTAATGAAGTGGATTGCATGAGATTTTACATGATGGTGCAGAGCAGTGAGCTTGTATTGTTGTGGCTTTTTGTCCTTTTTCTAAACCAATGCCTCAGTGCCAAGCTGGAGCTCTGTATTCCTAGAGGTTTTGTCTGATGATTAACCTCACAGTTAGTGGGAATCTTTTAATATTCTTTTCATATGTTCAATAGTAGAGCATACTGCTAATGTATAAAAAATATCCATTATTATTATTTTCAACATCATCAAACTATTTCAAAGTGCAGGATAGTAGCAATTACTTTAAGGGAGAAAAAGAGTGTTGCTATCAGACATCATCCCTGGACTCAAATACCAGTAATTTACAGGCTATGTGACCTTGAGATTACTTAATTTCTCTGAGTCTGTATTTATTCATGTGCATAATGGAACCAACAGTAGTACCTACCTCACAGAGATTGTGAAAATTAAATATGTTCCTTTGGAAATGCCATAGGAATGAAATGATATCTGGGATTTGCCTAAAACTAGCCATTGAGGTGGAGGAGTGAGTTGGGAGTACAAATGAAACAAGATTTTCCATGAGCTGAAAATCACTGAAACTGGGAATAGGTGGGAACAGGTACATGGAATTCATCTTTACTTTTGTACGCATTTGTGGTCATACAAAATAAAAAGGTTTTTTTTTTAATGCTGTAGGAGTGAACTCAATTTTGCCTAATGGTTTGTGGAGAACTTAATTGTCTTTCTTGATATCAGCTTCAAGATTAAGCAGAAACTTGGAAAACTATAGCTCTTTCATAGATGTCCTCTGTCGTATATCATAGAGTGTTGTGGAAGAGATCTGAAAAGGGCTAAGTAGTTTACTCAAAATGACACTCCTAGATAACAGTGAACTAGAACCCAGGTCTCCAGCTCCTAGGTAAAAGATTTTCCCATTGTTCATGTTGCTTTCTTTAACTATAACACTTTTAACATAAGTTCTATCAGTTTCTTGCATGTAAGATTATTCAAAAAAAATAAATTTACCTGTTTGATGGAGGACAAGGGAACTAGTTCTAGAAATCTGAGGTTAATTTATACAATACTTTTAAATCTGTTCTTTCAGTTGATCCTCTCATTGATCCTGTGAGGTTCACAGTGACCCTGTGAGCAATAATTATTTCTACTGTCTGTGTTAAGTGATGGGACTTGTCCAAAGTTATTCAACAATTTGGTAATTAAACTAGAACTAAAACTCAGGCCTGGAGTTCATTGAACCTCAAATCCACTAGTTTTAGACATTTATAATAATTCCCTTTAGCTTTCATCTTTTCCAGAATCAAGAATCTTAATCTCTAGCACATTCCAGGGTGATTTTTCTTTCATGAATATTTGGGTTTCTCTGTGGAAAAGAAAATGGAGCTTAACATCAGCATCTGGGGGTAATGAAAGTGGCTGAAAGCACTGGAAGACTTGCAGGTGATCCTGTAGAACATGAACTCATGTGAGAATGGAGATAAACATATAAAAATTCATAAGATTAGGTATTGTTATTATGAGTGGTTTGGATCTTTAAAATGTGACTGTATGTATTGTACATATTTTTATGTACTTTAATTTTGGATTTTCTGACAAAAGTATTCCTAAAAACTTACATGGAGATTTCACATTTACACCTTATAAAGCAATTTTATATGTGTTATCACGATGGTTTTCATAACAACCCTCTGAGGGGTAGGGCCAAGCTGATATATCTCTATTTTGCAGATGAGAAAACTGAGGCATGGAAAAGTCAAATGGCTTGCCCAAAGTCATACAGCTCTTTTCTGGTGTTTCTTATCACCTTATCTTTTTATTACCTCACATTACTTCACTGCTTCAAGCTTAGCTGGTTATTGTAGTAATGATGCAATACTGTTTCTTTCTTTCACGTGGTATGTGCTGTCAGTCTTCAGTTTTTTTGTGGTAATATGTTATTTCCCCTTAAATTCATGTTGTTGTTTTTTTTTAAACATTTCAGTTGTCCCTACTTTCTTTAATCTCACTCAGGAAAGCTGAGAAAACAAGCTGAAGGCATTTCTTGTCTTGGAGCCACTTCTGAGTACCTGCTCTGGTCGTGATTCCTATACTTTGGACTAAGTACCTCAGACACCCTCCAGATTTTGTGTATGTTGAGACTCTTGAATAGAAAACTCATAGTGAGCTACCTGCTGAGGTGCCACAAGTGGAGTTTCTTTGAGTTTGGGTTTTCCAGTCGTTTTTATGGTGATAGGTATGACCCTGTTTGGAAGAAATGAGAGAAAATGGAGGATCTTGCAATCTCCTTTCGTTAAGTATTTATTTTTCTAGCAATCATTTACCCCCCCCCCCATTATGTAGTCTTCAAGCAAAGGTTGGGAGATCTCACTGGCACACAGGTCATGGAGCATTATAGCTTCATTATAGCTCTAGACTGCTGAGGTTCATATCTCAGTTCTACCATTCACTAGCTGGGTGATTTGGGGATAAGCTACCTCATCTCTCTGACTCAGTTTCCTCATTTTAAAAATGGGGAAATAATGTGCCCACTCCTAGAATTATGAGGATTAAATGAGCTAATATAAGTATTTGTTATTTTAGCAGCACTGTACCTAGCACATAGTAAGTACTCAGTGACTGTTGGTAATTATTGTTCTTTTATCACCATTCTATTGTTAATGTCATGCTCAGAGTAGCCTCAATCTTGAAGGTTTTCCCAGAGACCCATTGTAAAACTCTCTATTCCCCTGGAAGTTACATAATTAAACTGTCTGAAAATATATGTGTATCAAGTTGTCCTTTAGTTACCTTTTTCTAATGTAAAAGGCATAAGAAATACTATTTTAAAAATACCTGGGGCTTCCCTGGTGGCACAGTGGTTGAGAGTCTGCCTGCTGATGCAGGGGACACGGGTTCATGCCCCGGTCCGGGAAGATCCCGCATACCGCGGAGCAGCTAGGCCCGTGAGCCATGGCCGCTGAGCCTGCGCGTCCGGAGCCTGTGCTCCACAATGGGAGAGGCCACGACAGTGAGAGGCCCACATACCAAAAAATAAAAATAAATAAAAATAAAAAAAATAAAAATACCTATAATCTCAAAACCCTAAAACATTGATTTTCATTTTTCAAACAATTCCAGAATTTCTTATGGGTCAGAGGCTGAAAGTGCATGCTTTCTCAAGATCTTCCAAAATAATTGACTTGTTGTCCTTAAACTTGTTTTTCTTTTACCAAGCAGTTTTCTAGAAATAAGGTGCTCACCAGATTTGGGATATTAGAAAGTAGTTAGGGAGTACTGTAATTTGAGTTAGAGGATAAGAGTTCCGGTTCTGACTCCATCACTGCTAAAATATGTGACCTTGGTCCTCCAAATTCATTATCTGTAAAATGGGAATGATATATGAAAGCTGTCCATTTCCCTATTGTAAAACTATGTAGATGCACATGAGGGATTATTATTTGTATTGTCAAAATGCTCTGTTTTGTTAAGTACTAGGTACCTTCATAGGTCAGTGTCAGGATTCCCAAAGCTTTGCTTTCTTTTGTATTGATAGTTGTAGGCTCCAGTGACTCTGCTCTGCTTCCCTCCTTATAGGCTTAACTTCTCACTTCATCCCTAGACACTTTTTTCCTCCTCAGTGCTGGCCAAAGAGTGGGATGTGTTCTTACTAGTCAGTCACCTGCTCCTGTCCCTTGGAGGCACTGTTCACTTTCATAAAACAAGCAGATCACTGTGGAAAACAGTGGGTAACAAAATAAACTTCGAACATGACAAAGGTAGTATAATCTTATGAAATTTCTATGGTCATGGTCCCTGAAGCATCGTTTGTGAGGTTCTACATATATGAGATGTTGACCTGCTGTGGATAGGGCTCAGTCTTCCTCACTCTCGCCTCCTTTATTTCCTCCTCCAGTACTCCCTTCCTTAGAAGAAGGACCAGAAATTCCAGCTTCTAGACCTTTTTTGGGGTTTTTACATACCAAAAAATAAAAATAAATAAAAATAAAAAAAATAAAAATACCTATAATCTCAAAACCCTAAAACATTGATTTTCATTTTTCAAACAATTCCAGAATTTCTTATGGGTCAGAGGCTGAAAGTGCATGCTTTCTCAAGATCTTCCAAAATAATTGACTTGTTGTCCTTAAACTTGTTTTTCTTTTACCAAGCAGTTTTCTAGAAATAAGGTGCTCACCAGATTTGGGATATTAGAAAGTAGTTAGGGAGTACTGTAATTTGAGTTAGAGGATAAGAGTTCCGGTTCTGACTCCATCACTGCTAAAATATGTGACCTTGGTCCTCCAAATTCATTATCTGTAAAATGGGAATGATATATGAAAGCTGTCCATTTCCCTATTGTAAAACTATGTAGATGCACATGAGGGATTATTATTTGTATTGTCAAAATGCTCTGTTTTGTTAAGTACTAGGTACCTTCATAGGTCAGTGTCAGGATTCCCAAAGCTTTGCTTTCTTTTGTATTGATAGTTGTAGGCTCCAGTGACTCTGCTCTGCTTCCCTCCTTATAGGCTTAACTTCTCACTTCATCCCTAGACACTTTTTTCCTCCTCAGTGCTGGCCAAAGAGTGGGATGTGTTCTTACTAGTCAGTCACCTGCTCCTGTCCCTTGGAGGCACTGTTCACTTTCATAAAACAAGCAGATCACTGTGGAAAACAGTGGGTAACAAAATAAACTTCGAACATGACAAAGGTAGTATAATCTTATGAAATTTCTATGGTCATGGTCCCTGAAGCATCGTTTGTGAGGTTCTACATATATGAGATGTTGACCTGCTGTGGATAGGGCTCAGTCTTCCTCACTCTCGCCTCCTTTATTTCCTCCTCCAGTACTCCCTTCCTTAGAAGAAGGACCAGAAATTCCAGCTTCTAGACCTTTTTTGGGGTTTTTTGGCAATGCCACTCGTCATGTGGGATCTTAGTTCGCCAACCAGGGATTGAACCCCGTGGCCCCACCACCACCAGCGCCCTGCAATGGAAGCATGGAGGCTTAACCATTAGACTGCCAGGAAAGTCCCAGAAAGTGCAGCTCCTAGACACAAAGGCTTGAAGAGCCAATTCAAGCAGAATAATGGTTATTATCTCAAGTAGGTAACTTACATTTCTGAAGCTCTCCTGCCTGTGTGATTCACATCTCAGTGGCCCAGGACATACCCTAACCCCGTTTGGGTATTTCCTGACCAATTATCTCACAGTTTCTGAGCAGCTGTCTAGTCTCAGACACTTAGAATAGCAACTCCAACTCTAGAGAAAAGCAAAAGGTTTATAAAGCCCTTTAAAAAAATCCCTGAGC
The DNA here is from genome assembly GCF_000442215.2 of Lipotes vexillifer. Lineage (NCBI taxonomy): Eukaryota > Metazoa > Chordata > Mammalia > Artiodactyla > Lipotidae > Lipotes > Lipotes vexillifer. Next base: position 141,638 of record NW_006770020.1, read on the forward strand.
TTTCTTTAACTGTTCTGTAAGCCCTAATTTCCTTCTGTTTTACATTTTGTCTGGCAAAATATTAAAGTAAACATTTTTTTAAAAAAAGAGAAGCTTATACACCTTCCTGATAGCTTTCCCCTTACTCATTTTTTACCAACATTTAAAGTGTTATCCTGGGTTATCTAATGGCTATTCCAATTGGCTGTTCTATGGAGAGTATGTTAACCAGAAATGGCTGAGACATTCCTAATTGTCAGCTATCCTCCTTGTGCAATTTGACTAAAATATTTGTGATATGGGTGGGACAAAAGATATTTTTCAGACTTCTTGATTATTGCTATTAAATAATATTAATATTATTTTATATTATAATATTTTTCCATTAAATAACCATTCTTATTCCCATGATCATTCATTCACCGGACATTAGCACATTGTATGGAGGAAGCACTCTTCTAAAAGAAAGGGATACAGAGAAGAACAAGATGAGGTAACTATTGTGGGGCTCACCTTATGGTAAGGGAAACAGACAATGCCTGTGTGCCAGGTACTGTTTTAAACATTTGAACACATATTAAATTGATAAATCCTATGAGCTGGTACTATTATTATTCCCATTTTACAGTTGAGGGAACAAAGGAAAACTTGCCCAAGGTCTTATTGTTAAGAAGTTGCAGAACCAGGATATGACCCTAGGCAATGTGATATATGGAATAGAAGGGGAAGTGGCTGGGAGTTGAAGGTCTAGGTTTAAGAGGTATTTCTGAAGTAGAATTTATGCTGCTGATAACCAATTGGCTGGAGATGGAGAGAAAAGGGTCAAAGGTGACTGACCCTCAGTCACTGAGACTGAGAATGCGTTGATAGTGGTGCTAAACAATTTAGACTGTAAATATAGGAGGTGGAGAAAGTTTGTAAGCACGTTGAGTATAAACAACCTGTCTGATTCCTAGGAGCTATGCTTCTGGGCCAGAGAGAAAGAGAGATTCTGGCCATCAACAATAATAATTGTGGTGATGATAACAATAGCTAATTATATTGAAAACTTTTTATATGCCAAGAACTATTTTAAGTGAGTTTACATGTACTAATCCATAGAATCCTCACATTTACCCTATTAAATCAGTGTCATTTCCCCTACCTCTATGCAGGTAGAGAAACTGAGGTTCACAGGGGCTAAACATCTTGTCAAAGTCACTTTGCTTCCTCAACCCTGTTGTTTCATAATCCATAGGAATTGAGGAAGACCAGATAGGAGAAGTTTCTTGTAAGTTGTCCTGGCTAGGAATAACAAGGCTTAGTTGAACCCATGTCCCCTGCATTGGAAGGTGGATTCTTAACCACTGAACCACCACCAGGGAAGTCCCCTCCCCTCCTTCTTAAAATCAGAAAAGGCTGCCCTCTCTGGCATCTCACACTTCACAGTTAATTACACTTCAAACATCTCTCATACATAACCTCTCTAATTTTCTTTTATTCTTTCCCACTCTTGTCCAACTCCTGTACTTGAGAAAACACACTTCATTTTCCTTTTCTGTCACTCATCAAGAACTTTCAGAAATGTATTGAACACCTACCATGTGCCAGACACTATTCTAAGCCCTTGAAATACATCACTGAAAAAAAAATCAAAGATGAAAATCTCTGACTTCAAAGAGCTTACAGTCTAATGGAAATTAGAGTTTTCTTCATCTGACTTCTAGTGTGCTTATGCCTTACTATGTTTCTTCCTTCATTAACCCTAACCCCTACCCCTAAAGAGGCTTCATAGAAGCCTTAGAACTCTGCAGAGAACAATTTTAAATCTTTTAATTTTAAGTTGAGGCTTAGGAAAAAAATGCCTTGACAAAGATTATAGGATATAATTCCTGGGCATCTAACTGCCAGGTCAGTGCTCTCTGCTATACTTGCTGACTCTCCATGTCTGGTTGACCCAGATCTAAAACTGATAACAATGTGCCTAGTGTAACCTCTGACACATAGTAATATGCATAAATATTTAGTGAATGATGAATGTATATGTGAGCAGTTCAACTCATATACTTAGTTCAAAGAAAAGAAATTGTGTTTTGAGATAAAATTGGAGATATTTTAGAGTGTCAGAATTCTCCAAATTCTTTGATAGTGGCTCAGGAATTTTCCTCATAATCTCAATAGAAGATTCATTGTGTGTTATTGCCTATCTAATTATCTAATTAGAACTGGTTTCCTCAATTCCTGACAGTTAATAAATAAAGGAATTATTTGTAGGTTTATCTTTTACTTTTTTGTGTGACTGTATTATAATTTGTATCCTTGCAGGTTGTTCATTTGCTGTATTTTAACTGCATTAGGTCTTAAAAAGGATATTGTGAAGTGACCTGAACATCTCTATGGGTAAATGTAGTTGACATCCAAAACAATTAACTGATTTATGGACTGTCTTTTGAAATGCAACCAAGTCATAAATGAGAAAACTAATTGTAATTGACTTGGAGACAGTGTAATCTGAAATCTGACCAATTAAGTCAAAAGCAAGCCATGAATTCATCTTTCTCACCCTATGTTTGAGTCTCTGATGAATGTAGATAAATCAAAGGAAATCTGGTTGAAGAGGTGCTGGTAGGTACTAATGACGGAAATGATTGTGATGATGTAGAGCAGCTGAATGAAGCCACCAAGTGTTTACTTTCATAAGAGGAAAAAGTAAACACTTAGTGGCTTCATTCAACTGCTCTATGCCATCACAATCATTTCCTTAACTTGGGATTTCTGGTTTTCTTTAATTAACAGTAATATTTTGATGTTCAAACTACCTGCCCTTTGTTGCAAAGCTCCTATATATCCTAGCTCCCCCCTCACCTCCTCAGAGCAGTTCTCTCAGGGTTACTTTAGATGCTGCCTCCTGGGCTTGAAGTCCTAAAATTTCCTGCCAAATAAAACATAACTCTCAACTTTTAGGTTGTGAGTATTGTTTTAGTTGACTATATATATATATATATATATATATATATATATATATATATAGAGAGAGAGAGAGAGAGAGAGAGAGAGAGAGAGAGAGATGAA
>NW_006770020.1:144771-199498 GCF_000442215.2 Lipotes vexillifer
TATAGAGAGAGAGAGAGAGAGAGAGAGAGAGAGAGAGAGAACTGAATCACTGTGCTGTACACCTGAAACTAACATGACATTGTAAATGAACTATACTTCAATTAAAAAAAACCTAAAAAACAGAAAATAAAAACAAAATAAAAACAAAATAAAAAAGAGGAAAAAGTATCTAAAAATGAAATTAAAAATTGCTTATACTAATCCCACTTGGCTTGTATGTTTAAGAGAAGTAGGAAGATAAAATGCTTCTTTAGAGAGATTCGGCGCTGATGTGTAAGCAAGTTCATTAGGGTAAATATCCATACAGGGGCATGGAACTCTTTAGAATGAGAACTAGGCCAGGAAGGGGAGGATTCTGGAAACTATGTAGCTATGATGATATTCCTGTGAAGGTAGTGCTAGTTGGGCAGGTTGGAAGAAACAGATTCACGTGCATACAGGATGTGAGGGGAGGAGGCAGCTAGTATTGCTGGGGACCAGTCAGAGCTATCTTGGTGAGTAGAATACGTAAATTAGAGTGTTGTCCAAATACTGACTTCTCAGCATCTAGTAAGTCCTGAAAAATAATGTTCATAGAATACAAACAGGAGTAACCAGGGGTAAATGGCATACTGTATGCGTATAGTCGGTTAGATTTTATTTTTAAATTATCTTTCCCTTGATTCTTTTCCAGATATGGATCAACTCATAAACAACTTGGAGGTCCAACTTAATTCAGAAGGTGGCTCAAAGCATATATTCAAACAGGTCAGTTATCAAGAAAATGAGATACTAATATTGAGCCATAATAGTGTTGAGTATCTGGTAATTGTCATAGAGCTGAAGCTCATTTTTCTTTCTAACAACATGTTGGGAGCTGAGAAGGGGTGAATGAAGGGAGGTTTCCAGGAGGTACCTGGATGCCTGGGTTTCTGATTCAAATAGGGAGTAAATCTGGCATAAAAGAAGCATAGCCTTTGGGATCAAGGCTATAGGGACAAGATTAGACACTTCATAGACAACAGCAGTCATTTATCTAGCACTAGTTCATATTTGGGGCACTCTGAAGACTCAATGCAATGTATTATTTAATCCTCACAATAACTGTTGGGTAGTGTGTTAGTCAGGAATCTCCAGATAAACAGAACCACCAGAATGTGTATTTCTCAATTTCTCTCTATCTATAGATATACATAAAATATGTATCTATCTATATCTATCTACTGTATCTATATCTATCTGTCTATATATATATTATATAAATATATATCTTTACATATAAAATAAAAATATATTTATATCTATAGATCTATCCAAATATATCTATATCTATCTACCTATCTATAGAGAAAGAATGTTTAAATATTTTATTGAAGTATAGTTGATTTACAATGCTGTATTAATTTCTACTGTACAGCATAGTGATTCAGTCATACGTATATATATATACATTCTTTTTCATATTCTTTTCCATTATGGTTTATCACAGGATACTGAATATAGTTCCCTGTGCTATACAGTCTTTGTTGTTTATTCCTTCTATAAATAATAGTTTCCATCTGCTAATCCCAAACTCCCAATCCATCCCTCCCCCACCCTCTCCCCCTTAGCAACCACAAGTCTGTTCTCTATGTCCCGGATATATGCCCAGGAGTGGGATTGCAGGATCATATGGCAACTCTATTTTCAGTTTTTTTGAGGAACCTCCATACTGTTTTCCATAGTGACTGCATCAGTTTACACTCCCACCAACAATGTAGGAGGGTTCCCTTTTCTCCACACCCCAGAGAGAGAAAGATTTTAAGAAATTGGCTCACATGATTATGGAATCCTAGTGTATCCAAAATCTGATGGGGTAAGCTGCCGAGCTGGAGAGCCATAGAAGTTTTACTGTTCTAGTCCAAAGGCAGACTGTTGGAAGAATTTGTTCTTCCTTGGAGATCAGTCTTTGTTTATTGAAGCCTTCAAGTGATTGGATAAGGCCAACCCACATTATGGAGGGTAATCTGCTTTATTCAAAATTCAATGATTTAAACGTTAATCTCACCCAAAAAAACTTCTTCACAGAAACATTCAGAATAATGTTTGACCAAATATCTGGGCACCTGGCCCAGCCAAGTTGACACATAAAATTAACATCACAGATATGTATTCTTAATGTTCCCATTTTACAGATAAGAAAGTTGTGACCTTGGGCATTCCCGAACAAGGATTCAAAACAGATTATCTGGTTTTTACAGCTAAGCACTCTGTGTTAGATGTTGAAGTCCCATCTTGCTCAGGGTTGAGTTCTAATGTCATTGCATAAGTGAAAACCAAATACAGTCAAAATTATCCTTGAAAATCCCTTAAATTGCCTGTAAAATTGAGCATACAGTTTTGTGTATCCAGTACGGATCTGTTTCTTTACTTAAGTCACCAGATAAAGTATCTGGCTGACATTTAGGGGTCATATTTTAGAAAACAAAATGTTTTTAATCATTAAATGCTTTGCCTTTGGTGTACAATTGAATTTGTTTGTTACATGTGCTTATAGATGAGATGCCCTTATACTGTTTTAATGACATTAAATCCAATGTAATGTCTTATTTACCTTACTTGTAGCTGTTGCCATTTAGGAACTATTAGCACATCAAAAGTTGCTAATTATTGCAAAACTTCTGCTGGTTGCTGGTGCTTTGTTGTAGTAAATACTAAGAGGAAGCTGAGTATAAGTGTTAGATAAAAATCGATTAAACTTGTAATAAAAGAAATTCAGTGAAATGTTGTCAAGCATGCATAGCTATCTTAGTTTGAAATCTCAGTACACCTAAATACAATTTGAAAAATGTTTTTCCATGTGTTAAGTAGAGTAAGGTTCCAAAATTTGAGGTCACTTTGAAATTAGTGCAATGTATAGAAAATTCTGGATAGTAGATGATCTAAGCATTTTTTGTTTTGTTTCTTGCCGTTTCCAAGATATCTTGTTTTTAGTAAAGCTAGGGTACTTGTGGTACATGACCAGAAAACAGTAACCATGCCCCAGGCCCAGAGCTTGTGTTCTATAACAGTACAATGCTGGCAACATCTTAGTGGGCAGAAGCCTCCTAGTTTGGTTCATTACATGATTTGTTTATGTCATGAGGTAGGATTGGTGGATGGGTGTCTAGGTCAGTACACACATCCTGCTCTCACTTCTTTGAATTCCTACATCACCATACCATATAATGAATGAGTACTTGCTTGTCACCTGCCCTTTGTTTATGGTTTCTGATTATTTCCCAGAAGTAGGATTTCTTGGAGAAAATGTATGAGCATATATAAGGTTCACATTGTATCATACATATCTTCCCCCCTCCAACTTAATATTGTTAACATTTTGGCACATATTTTCACATAGTTGAATATATTCTCTCTCTTTCTCTGCCTCTCTCTGTGTGATTCTCTCCCTCTCTCTCTCTCTTTCTCACTTATTACCTTTGAAAGTAACTTACATCAAGAAACTTCAAGCCTAAATAATTCATCATGCATCACTTACAAATAATGACATTCTCCTACATAATTACATCAATACTAATACACCCAGGAAAATTAACAATGTTTCTATATTACATAAATGGGTCATTCATTTCTCAATGGTTCTCAGTGACACATTTTCCCATACCATTCTTTCTTTCTGGAATGTGTTTCATTCAGCCTGTTTAATTTACCAAATCCCACACTTTCTGTAGGACCCAAATTCTAATTTCATCTCTTCCATAAAAAAACTTTCATTGATAACCCCAACTCTCACTAATCTCTAGTGCCCTGAACTCCTGGAATGCTAAATTATCTGTATCAGTCACTCATGTGGCTCTGCTTATTACTTGTTTTCTAATTGTCAAGAGCTTCATGTAAATATCTCATTTACACAGTGATAGTCTTTGTCTCCCAAACTTCAATTACTTGTGTACCACTTTCACAATTTCTGCCATATCCTTATCATCAATATTATTTAATTACTTAAAAAATTAGATCATTAAAATAATACCTATATTAGTTTTGTCCTAAGCAGTCTGGAGAATTTGGGGTTTGATGTGGGGTATTAGTTTCCTAGGGCTGCCACAACAAATTACTGCAAATTGGGTGGCTAAAAACAACAGAAATTTACAGTTCTAGAGGCCAGAGGTTCAAACTCAAGGTGTTTTGAGTGCCTCAAACCATCCCAAGGCTCTAGGAAAGAATCTGTTCCTTGCCTTTTCCACCTTCTGGTGGATGCAGGTGTTCTTTGACTTGTGGCTACAGCACTCCAATGTCTGCATGCTTCTTCATATTGATTTCTTCTCTGAGTTTCTATGTGTGTCTCCTCTGTGTGTCTTTTTTTTTACATCTTTATTGGAGTATAATTGTTTTACAATGGTGTGTTAGTTTCTGCTTTATAACAAAGTGAATCAGTTATACATATGTTCCCATATCTCTTCCCTCTTGCATCTCCCTCCTTCCCACCCTCCCTACCCCACCCCTCTAGGTGGTCACAAAGCACCGAGCTGATCTCCATGTGCTATGCAGCTGCTTCCCACTAGCTATCTATTTTACGTTTGGTAGTGTATATATGTCCATGCCACTCTCTCACTTTGTCACAGCTTACTCTTCCCCCTCCCCATATCCTCAAGTCCATTCTCTAATAGGTCTGTGTCTTTATTCCTGTCTTACCCCTAGGTTCTTCATGACAATTTTTTTTCTTAAATTCCACATATATGTTTTAGCATATGGTATTTGTCTTTCACTTTCTGACTTACTTCACTCTGTATGACAGACTCTAGGTCTATCCACCTCATTACAAATAGCTCAATTTCATTTCTTTTTATGGCTGAGTAATATTCCATTGTATATACATGCTACATCTTCTTTATCCATTCATCCATTGATGGACACTTAGGTTGTTTCCATCTCCTGGCTATTGTAAATAGAGCTGCAATGAACATTTTCGTACATGACTCTTTTTGAATTATGGTTTTCTCAGGGTATGTGCCCAGTAGTGGGATTGCTGGGTCATATGGTAGTTCTATTTGTAGTTGTGTCTTTTATAAGGATATTTGTTATTGAATTTAGGGCCTGCCCAAATAATCCAGGAGAATCCCCTAATCTGGGGATTGGGACATGAACATATCTTTTGGGGGAACACCATTCAGCCCACTACAATGTGTTATGTATATACTTTTTCTAATATGTAATAAATAAATATATAACTATTTAAATAAAATAATTTATCTATGCACCAACCAAAAACAATCTTAGATCCTCTGAGGAAGAAAAAATGTTTCATCTTATTATCAAATACCTAATACACATATGCATACATGCATACATATGTATATACCTACATATATGCGTTTCTGACCTCATTTTGCCTGGATGTAGCTGCTACTATGCTTGATACTTTTTCCCAGTCCCTTAGGATTGCCTACTTCATTAATTTGTACAAATTGATTAATTCTTTTGTCTTATAGTGCTTCATTTCCTGATGTTATTGTGATGGTGGGAAGTAAAATTTGAATTCCTCTAGGTTTAGATGAGGTCTAACTTTCTAATAATATCCAACTCCATCCACCTCTCCTTTCTCTAATACCCAAACACATGATGCCCTTATTGGAGAAGGACTGGAGATTCAGAGGGTTAAAGTGACTTTTTATTTAAACAATGAATGTGCACATATATGTGTATATTTGCATACATGTGTACCTGGGCATGAAAATGATTAGTGTAAACCCAGATTAAAGCTGGAAGAGACCTGTGTACAAGAGCAGCTTTCCTCTTTCTGTTTGGGAGGAGCCTGAGCTTTATCTTTTTTTTTTTTTTTTTTGGCTGCGTTGGGTCTTCGTTGCTGTGCGCAGGCTTTTCTCAGCGAGCTGGGGCTACTCTTCGTTGCAGAGCACGGGCTTCTCATTGCGGTGGCTTCTCTTGTTGTGGAGCATGGGCTCTAGGTGCATGGGCTTCAGTAATTGTGGCACGTGGGCTCAGTAGTTGTGTTTTGAAGGCTCTAGAGTGCAAGTTTAGTAGTTGTGGCACACGGGCTTAGTTGCTCCGTGGCATGTGGAATCCTCCCGGACCAGGGCTCAAACCTGTGTCCCCTACCTTGGCAGGTGGATTCTTAACCACTGTGCCACCAGGGAAGCCCTCTGAGCTTTATCTTATTACCATCACAATACTCCTTCCTCTCCCTTCCACCTGCTGTGCTGTCTGGAGTATTTTATTCTTCCATTTTCTTTCTAGCCTTACCTTCCCATTTTCAAGCTCTAAATCAGAGCTGTTTTAAGCAATGGATTTCCCTGACCCTCCACCTCCCAAGACCTTTCTACCTATCTTCATCAAATGCTCAAGAGCTTAGGTATTTGTGAAATTAACCACATTTTCTCTGGGTTTCTTTCTAGAATTGAAGGCAGTAGGTGCCTTTATCCACCCTCTGTGGTGATATATCAATAAATAACTCTTTTTTGTCAACTCAGATTGCCTTAAAGTCTGATTAGAATTCTGGACATTTGAGAGGAAGGACTGTGGAAATTAAAACTTCTCTGAAAATTACCCCCAAGTTTCTGTATTTTTCTCATATCTATGCTCCTTCATATACTCAGAAATCTTTGAAAGCTGCAGCCTGAAGTTTTAAAATATCGAATGGGTAAAGTATTCTCTTTCTTTGAAGAGGGAGAGAGAGTTCTGTACTGACTGACTACAGAACACTTGAAACCTGAAGTCATCACACAATACTGAAAATTAAAAGAGTTGATTTAAAGAGAAAAATCTGATGACACAGCTTTAGATCAATCCTCAGATGAGCTTTCAAAGCTGTGGTAATTGTATTCAATGAAAAGTGGAATGGGGAGCCATCTTGAGTCATCTTAGTGAGAATTCTTAAAAATCTCTGAAAGTCTAGGGCTGAAAACATACTCACTTCTTATGTTATATCTTTTTCAGAACCTTCAAGTATAGTATGCTATGTACAAGGAGAAGGTAAACCAGATAGTCTGTGTTTTTTCTTTAACCATAAGGATAGCTATATTCAAAATATGAAAGAATTCAGACAGTATATTGAAATTCTTATTAAAATTACTGTGACTGTATTAAAAGAGAAATCTCAGTACACACAAAAATCATTCACTATAGTAATATGTAGATACGGAATGCTTATCCTATTATGTTTTCATGTCACAAAGCAAGAAACGGTAAGGTAAACCTTGAGAGCTGCTTTCAAGCACAGTCTGTTCTCTTGAGGGAGCATACATGCAGAATACAGTATTCACAAGCCGGAGAATCCTTGCTACAGGCTGGATTCACTTAGGCATAACAGGTACACTTGAAAGTGATATGGACAGAAGGAAATATGTGATGATATGCTTTGAGGAAGCTACCATTAAAACAATACAACCCAAACAACTGGTCTTCCAACATTTCTTTTAAAGTTGTGTGGATCTAGAGTCTGTCATACAGAGTGAAGTAAGTCAGAAAGAGAAAAACAAATACCATATGCTAACACATATATATGGAATCTAAGAAAAAAAGAAAAGGTCATGAAGAACCTAGGGGTAAGAGTAATAAAGACACAGACCTACTAGAGAATGGACTTGAGGATATGGGGAGGGGGAAGGGTAAGCTGTGACAAAGTGAGAGAGTGGCATGGACATATATACACTACCAAACTTAAAATAGATAGCTAGTGGGAAGCAGCTGCATAGCACATGGAGATCAGCTCGGTGCTTTGTGACCACCTAGAGGGGTGGGATAGGGAGGGTGGAAGGGAGCAAGACACAAGAGGGAAGAGATATCGGAACATATGTATATGTATAACTGATTCACTTTGTTATAAAACAGAAACTAACACACCATTGTAAAGCAATTGTACTCCAATAAAGATGTTAAAAAAAATAAAAATATATAAAGTCTTGTGATGATGGCAGAAGAAGAGTAATGACTGAAGGCCTCTTGTGGACAGGGTTTTTGTTAGACCACAGGGCAGACTTGGTCTACAGAAGGACAACTCATGATGGCTTGCTGAAGCAGGACCCTGCAACATCTTATCTCCTCAAGGCAATAAGAATAGCCTATATGTTCTTCAAGTTCTATACTTTCATCAGTCAGTTTCCATTTTGGATTTTCCTGAATAATATGTTTGTCAATATAATGAATAACTGTGGATTGAGTACTAGCTAATCACAAGGCCTTGAACCCATGACATTATTCTGGGCAACACTCAAGGTCTAGGAGATGGCCTCTATTTAGCAAAAGATAGTAAGGTTGCCAAAGTAATCTCCATTTTATATTTAACATTCAGAACTTCAGCTTCCTTAGGTTTCTGGGACTAAAGCCTAGAGTCCAGAAAGTCCCTGAAAATTTAACTAGATCTTTCCTTAATGTATACTGGCAGACTGTTTATTTCTATATCTGCACCCACAGTCTATATACTTCTAGAAAAACAATATTATACCTAACCTCTTCTTTTGTTTTTGGTTTTTGTTTTTTGTTTTGTTTTGTTTTTTTAGCCATGCCCCACTGCTTGCTGGATCTTAGTTCCCTGACCAGGGATTGAAGCCAGGCCACAGCAGTGAAAGCCCCGAGTCCTAAACACTGGACCACCAGGGAATTCCCAACCTAACCTCTTCTTATGCTTTCTGTTGTAACTCTATTTCTCAGTGTTATCAGGATAATCTCTGTTATCCCAGATATTCCTGGGAGTCTGCCTCTTTAATCTGGGAAGGGAGCTAGTTAGGTGAAGGGACAAGTAGGAATTATGGGAAAAATAGGAGCTTAAGTTTATATGAGGGATTCAGAGGAGAAGGAATTTTTAAGCTCAGCACAGCCATTCTTGACAACTTCTCCACATCCTCCCCCTCCCCACCAACAGAATTCTACTGCTCACCTTACCTGGATGGAGTGAATCCACCCATGAAGGATGGATTACATTAGAAGTATGTCAAACAGTGGGACAAATCACAGAAGACATGTCTTAGAGGGGCAGATTGAAGCAATATGTGGACCACAAACAAGGCGTGAGTTGGGATGAGGTCTTGTAAATCGAGAAACCAAAAATATCATAGCATAGCAGAGGGAGAAAGCAGACGGCTGTCTGGCTAAAATCTGTGAGTAAAATGTGGATACTTCTTGGTGCGTTTATTCATGCTCAGCATGCTCTGAGGGTATTTTAAAGAAAGTCAGAACAAGAGAACACTGCCTATTCTTGCCCATCATCATTCTCTGAGTTTAGGCCCATATTATCTTTCATCTAAAATTTTAAAATCATAACCATAATACCATTTGATAATGATATTATGGATTGAGTACTTTAAAAATTACCAATAATTCTTTAATATCATCCAATATGCATTTAATATTCAAATTTATCCAACTGTCTCATAAATGTCTTACCAGAATTTTTCCTTATGCTTCCATTTTGACTTCTTTAAATCCTGTCTTATTCCTTCTTTAATCTATCCTTCATTAAAGAGCTAGTTAAATATCACAGAAATAGCTCTGCCCATGTCATTCCCCTCCTCAAAACAATTATCTTTTATCTCACCCAGCCTTTCCTTGAAATTCACTTTCTCTCAAATTCCAAAAATAAAGCATAGTCATATTTTGTGTAAGGGTTGCATTCCTGAACATCTCTCATAATTCAGAACTCCTACAACTCAGTATGATCCTGATAGAGAATGGAGTCTTGCTTGTTTACTGGCTAAGTAGCGCTACTACCTCCAAAGCCATCTTCAAGGTCCAGATATTGCTTGGCAATGGCAGTAAACAGTCCACAATATCCTTGACCTTTTTTTTTTTAAGTTGAAGTATAGTTGACTTACAATATTTATTAGTTTCAGGTGTACAGCATAGTGATTCAGCATTTTTACATATTGTACTCCATTAGAAGTTATTACAAGATAATAGCTATAATTCCCTGTGCTATACAATATATCCTTGTTGCTTATCTATTTTATACATAGTAGTTTTTTTCCCTTAATCCCCTACCCCTAATTTGTCTACTCCCCTTTGGTAGCCACTAGTTTGTTTTCTATATCTGTAAATCTGTTCTCGTTTTGCATATACATTTGATAGTATTATTATTATTATTTTTGGCTGTGCCATGCAGCATGCAAGATCTTAGTTCCCCAACAAGTGATTGAACCTGCAGTGAAAGTGCTGAGTACTAACCACTGGACAACCAGGGAATTCCCTGTATTATATATTAGATTCCATATATAAGTGATATCATACAGTATCTTTCTGTCTGACTTATTTCACTAAGTATAATATTCTCCAGGACCATCCAAGTTGCTGCAAAAGGCAGAATTTCATTTTTTATGCCTGAGTAATATTCCATTGTGTGTATATGTGTGTGTGTATGTATGTATATATATACCACATCTTCTTTATCTATTCGTCTATTGATGGACATGGGTTGCTTCCATATTTGACTGTTATGAATACTGCTGCTGTGAACATTAGGGTGCATGTATTTTTTGAATTAGTGTTTTTGTTGTTGTTTTTGTTTTTCCTGATGCATACCCAGGAGTGGAATTTCTGGAGCATATGATAGTTGTATTTTTAACTTTTTGAGGAATCTCCATACTGTTTTCCATAGTGGCTACACCAGTTGATATTCCCAGCAGTTCAGAAGGGTCCCTTTTACTCCACATCCTCTCCAACATTTGTTATTTGTAGACTTTTTGATTATAGCCATTCTGACAGGTGTGAGGTGATACCTCTTTGTTGTTTTGATCTGCATTTCTCTGAGAATTAACAACGTTGAACATCTTTTCATGTGCTTGTTGGCCATCTGTATGTCTTCTTTGGACAATGTCTATTCAAGTCTTCTACCCAATTTTTTTTTAATTTTTAAATTCTATTTTATTTATTTTTTTATACAGCAGGTTCTTATTAGTTATCCATTTCATACACATCAGTGAATACATGTCAATCCCAATCTCCCAATTCATCACAGCACCACCACCCCACCCACCGATTTCCCCCCTTGGTGTCCATACGTTTTTTCTCTACATCTGTGTCTCAATTTTTGCCCTGCAACCCGGTTCATCTGTACCATTTTTCTAGGTTCCACATATATGCGTTAATATACGATATTTGTTTTGCACTTTCTGACTTACTTCACTCTGTATGACAGTCTCTAGATTCATCCACGTCTCTACAAATAACCCAATTTCTTTCCTTTATATGGCTGAGTAATATTCCCTTGTATATATGTACCACAACTTCTTTATCCATTCATCTGTCAATGGGCATTTAAGTTGCTTCCATGACCTGGTTATTGTAAATAGTGCTGCAATGAACATTGGGCTTCATGTGTGTTTTTGAATTATGGTTTTCTCAGGGTATATGTCCAGTACTGGGATTGCTGGGTCATATGGTAATTCTATTTTGAGTTTTTTAAGGAACCTCCATACTGTTCTCCGTAGTGGCTGTATAGATTTACATTCCTACCAACAGTGCAAGAGGGTTCCCTTTCCTCCACACCCTCTCCAGCATTTGCTGTTTGTAGATTTTCTCATGATGCCCATTCTAACTGGTATGAGGTGATACCTCATTGTAGTTTTGATTTGCATTTCTCTAATAATAAGTGATGTTGAGCAGCTTTTCATGTGCTTCTTGGCCATCTGTATGTCTTCTTTGAAGAAATGTCTATTTAGGTATTCTGCCCATTTTTGGATTGGGTTCTCTGTTTTTCTTAATACTGAGCTGCATGAGCTGTTCATATATTTTGGAGATTAATCCTTTGTTTGTTTATTCATTTGCAAATATTTTCTCCCATTCTGAGGGTTGTCTTTTCATCTTGTTTGTAGTTTCCTTTGCTTTGCAACAGATTTTAAGTTTCATTAGGTCCCATCTGTTTATGTTTGGTTTTATTTCCATTACTCTAGGACATAGATCAAAAAAAGATCTTGCTGTGATTTATGTCAAAGAGTGTTCTTCCTATGTTTTCCTCTAAGAGTTTTATAGTGTCCGGTCTTACATCTAGGTCTATAATCCATTTTGAGTTAATTTTTGTGTATGGTGTTAGGGAGTATTCTAATTTCATTCTTTTACATGTAGCTGTCCAGTTTTCCTAGCATCACTTATTGAAGAGACTGTCTTTTCTCCATTGTATATCTTTGCCTACTTTGTCATAGATTAGTTGACTATAGGTGCATGGGTTTATCTCTGGGCTTTCTATCCTGTTCCATTGACCTATGTTTCTGGTTTTTTGCAGTACCATATTGTCTTGATTACTGTAGCTTTGTAGTATAGTCTGATGTCAGGGAGTCTGATTCCTCCAGCTCCATTTTTTTTCCCTCAAGACTGCTTTGGCTATTTGGGGTCTATTGTGCCTCCATAAATATTATTTTAAGATATTTTTGTTCTAATTCTGTAAAAAATGCCATTAGTAATTTGATAGGGATTGCATGGAATCTATAGATTGCTATGGGTAGTATAGTCATTTTCACAATATTGATTCTTCCAATCCAAGAACATTGTATGTCACTCCATCTCTTTGTATCATCTTTAATTTCTTTCATCAGTGTCTTATAATTTTCTGCATACAGGTCTTTTGTCTCCCTAGGTAGGTTTATTCTTAGGTATTTTATTCTTTTTGTTGCAATGGTAAATGGGAGTGTTTCCTTAATTTCTCTTTCAGATTTTTCACCATTAATGTATAGCAATGCAAGAGACTTCTGTTCATTAATTTTGTATCCTGAAACTTTACCAAATTCATTGATTACTTCTATTAGTTTTCTGGTGGCATCTTTAGGATTCTCTATGTATAGTATCATGTCATCTGCAAAGAGTGACAGTTTTACTTCTTCTTTTCCAATCTGTATTCCTTTTATTTCTTTTTCTTCTCTGATTGCTGTGGCTAGGACTTCCAAAACTATGTTGAATAATAGTGGTGAGAGTGGACATCCTTGTCTTATACATGAGCTTAGAGGAAATGCTTTCAGATTTTCACCATTGAGAATGAACTGTGCTGTGAGTTTGTCATATATGACCTTTATTATGTAGAGGTAATTTCCCTCTATGCCCACCTTCTGGAGAGTTTTTATCATAAATGGGTGTTGAATTTTGTCAAAAGCTTTTTCTACATCTATTGAGATAATCATATGGTTTTTCTTCTTCAGTTTGTTAATATGGTGTATCACATTGATTGATTTGTGTATATTGAAGAATCCTTGCATCCCTGGGATAAATCTCACTTGATCATGGTGTATCATCCTTTTAATGTGCTGTTGGATTCTGTTTGCTAGTATTTTGTTGAGGATGTTTGCATGTTCATTCATCAGTGATATTGGTCTGTAATTTTCTTTTTTTGTAGTATCTTTGTCTGGTTTTGGTATCAGGGTGATGGTGGCTTCATAGAATCAGTTTGGGAGTTTTCCTTCCTCTGCAATTTTTTGGATGAGTTTGAGAAGGAAGGGTGTTAGGTCTCCTCTAAGTGTTTGATAGAATTCACCTGTGAAGCCATCTGGTCCTGGAGTTTTATATTTTGGAAGATTTTTAACCACAGGTTCAATTTCATTACTTGTCATTGGACTATTCATATTTTCTATTTCTTCCTGGTTGTCTTTTTTTTTTTTTTTTTTTTTTTTTTTTTTTGTGGTACGCGGGCCTCTCACTGTTGTGGCCTCTCCCGTTGCAGAGCACAGGCTCTGGACACGCAGGCTCGGCAGCCATGGCTCATGGGCCTAGCTGCTCCACGGCATGTGGGATCTTCCTGGACCGGGGCACAAACCTGTGTCCCCTGAATCGGCAGGTGGACTCTCAACCACTGTGCCACCATGGAAGCCCTGTCCATTTTATTAGCATAGATTTACTTGTAGTAGTCTCTTAGGATGCTTTGTATTTCTGTGGTGTCTGTTGTAACTTCTCCTATTTTCATATCTAATTTTATTGATTTGAAGCCTCTTCCTCTTTTTCTTGATGAGTCTGACTAATGGTTTATCAATTGGTTTATCTTCTCAAAGAACCAGCTTTTAGTTTTATTGATCTTTGTTATTGTTTTCTTTGTTTCTATTTCATTTATTTCTCTCTGATCCTTATGATTTCTTTCCTTCTGCTAACTTTGGGTTTTGTTTGTTCTTCTTTCTGTAGTTGCTTTAGGTTTAAGTTTAGGTTGTTTATTTGAGATTTTTCTTGTTTCTTGAGGTAGGCTTGTATTGCTATAATCTTCCCTCTTAGAACTGCTTTTTCTGCATCCCATAGGTTTTGGATCATCGTGTTTGTGTTGCCAGTTGTCTCTAGTTATTTTATGATTTCCTATTTGATTTCTTCAGTGATCTCTTGGTTATTTAGCAGCATATTGTTTAGACTCCATGTGTTTGTGTTTTTTATGTTTTTTCCCCTGTAACTGATTTTAATCTCATAACGTTGTGGTTAGAAAAGATGCTTGATATGATTTCAATTTTCTTAAATTTACTGTGGCTTCATTTGTAACCCAAGATGTGATCTATCCTGGAGAATGTTCTGTGTGCACTTGAGAAGAAAATGTAATCTGCTGCTTTTGGATGGAATGTCCTATTAATATCCACTAAATCTAGTGGGTCTATGTGTCATTTAAAGCTTATGTTTCCTTATTAATTTTCTGTTTCGGTGATCTGTCCATTGGTGTCAGTTAGGTGTTAAAGTCACCCACTATTATTGTGTTATTGTTGATTCCTCTTTTATAGCTGTTAGCAGTTGCCTTATGTATTGATATGCTCCTATAATGGGTGCATATATATTTATATTTGTTATATCTTCTTGGATTGCTCCCTTGATGATTATGTAGTGTCCTTCTTTTTCTCTTGTAACATTCTTTACTTTAAAGTCTATTTTGTCTGATATGAGAATTGCTTCCAGGTGTCTGTTGATATTTACATGGAATATCTTTTTCCATCCCCTCACTTTCAGTCTGTATGTGTCGCTAGGTCTGAAGTGGGTCTCTGGTAGACAGTATATATATGGGTCTTGTTTTTGTATCCATTCAACGAGCCTGTGTCTTTTGGTTGGAGCATTTAATCCATTCATGTTTAAGGTAATTATTGATATGTATGTTCCTATTACCATTTTCTTAATTGTTTTGGGTTTGTTTTTATAGATCCTTTTCTTCTCTTGTCTTTCCCACTTAGAGAAGTTCCTTTAGCATTTGTTGTATAGCTGGTTTGGTGTTGCTGAATTCTCTTAGTTTTTGCTTGTCTGTAAGGCTTTTGATTTCTCCATCAAATCTGAATGAGGTCCTTGCCAGGTAGAATAATCTTGGTTGTAGGTTCTTCCCTTTCATCACTTTAAATATGTCATGCCATTCCCTCTCGCTTGGAGAGTTTCCTCTGAGAAATCAGCTCCTAACCTTATGGGAATTCCCTTGTATGTTAACCTTATGGGAGTTCCCTTGTATGTTATTTGTCATTTTTCCCTTTCTGCTTTCAATAATTTTTCTTTGTCTTTAATTTTTGCCAATTTGATTACTATGTGTCTCAGCTTGTTTCTCCTTGGGTTTATCCTGTATGGGACTCTGTGCACTTCCTGGACTTGGGTGCCTATTTCCTTCCCACATTAGGGAAGTTTTTGACTATAATCTCTTCAAATATTTTCTCAGGTCCTTCTCTCTCTCTTTTCCTTCTGGGATCCCTATAATGCAAATGTTGTTGCATTTTATATTGTCCCAGAGGTCTCTTAGGCTGTCTTCATTTCTTTTTGTTCTTTTTTCTTTATTCTGTTCCTCAGCAGTGAATTCCACCATTCTCTCTTCCACATCAATTATCTGTTCTTCTGCCTCAGTTATCCTGCTATTGATTCCTTGTAGTGTATTTTCCATTTCAGTTATTGCATTTTTCATCTCTGTTTGTTCTTTAATTCCTCTAGTTCTTTGTTAAACATTTCTTGCGTCTTGTCTGTCTTTGCCTCCATTCTTTTTCCACAGTCCTGGATCATCTTCTCTATTATTATTCTGAATTCTTTTTCTGGAAGGTTGCCTATCTCTACTTCATTGAGTTGTTTTTTCTGGGGTTTTATATTGTTCCTTCATCTGGTACATAGTCCTCTGCCTTTTCATTTTTTCTATCTTTCTGTGAATGTGGGTTTTGTTCCACAGGCTGTAGGACTGTAGTTCTTTTTGCTTCCACTCTCTGCTCTCTGGTGGGTGAGGCTATCTAAGAGGCTTGTGCAAATTTCCTGATGGAAGGGAATGGTGGTGGGTACAGCTGGCTGTTGCTCTGGTAGGCAGAGCTCAGCAAAACGTTATTCAACTTGTCTGCTGATGGGTGGGGCTGGATTCCCTCCCTGTTGTTTGTTTGGCCTGAGATGACCAAACACTGGAGCCTACCTGGACTCTTTGTTGGGGCTAATGGCGGACCCTGTGAGGGCTCACACCAAGGAGTATTTCCCAGAACTTCTGCTGCCAGTGTACTTGTCCTCACGGTGAGACACAGCCACCCCCTGCCTCTATCACCAGCAGGCAGGTCTGGTTCTGTCTCCCATGGCATCACTGCTCCCTCGTTTGGGTCACAACGCACACACCACCCTGTGTGTACCCTCCAAGAGTGGAGTCTCTCTTTCCCCCAGTCCTGTCAAAGTCCTGCAATCAAATCCCACTAGCCTTCAAAGTCTGATTCTCTAGGAAGTCCTCCTCCTCTTGCCAGACCCCCAGGTTGGGAAGCCTGACATGGGCTCAGAACCTCCATTCCAGTGGGTGGACTTCTGTGGTATAAATGTTCTCTGATTTGTTAGTCACCCATCAAGCAACTATTGAATTTGATTTTATTGTGATTTTGCCCCTCTTACTGTCTCACTGGGGCTTCTCCTTTGTCTTTGGATGTGGGATATCTTTTTTGGTGAGTTCCAATGTCTTCCTGTTGATGATTGTTCCCTTCTACCCATTTTTTAATTGGGAATATCCTTGATCTTTGAATTCATTCAACTCAGAAAAATTGTAATTAGGTTGAGGTTTTATGTTATTTTATATATTACCTATAAAGTGATTACTTAATTAGTATTTATTTTTTGGCCACGCTGCATGTGGAATCTTAGTTCCCCGACCAGGAATCAAACCTGCGCCCCCTGCATTGGAAGCACAGAGTCTTAACCACTGGACCACCAGGGAAGTCCCTTAATTGGTATTTTTAAATTTGAAAGTTGCACAGATATATTTTGCATTTAATACAACTGACTGTACTGCATCATTATTACCTAAGCATATTGTCTGTTGGTATGTCTCTGTAGATGGAAATTTTTTTTTACCCTTTCTCTTCTTACAGAACTTCTATTAATTCTATAAGACTCATCTGAAATATTACTTCCTCTTTGAAACCTTCCCTGATCTTCTAGACAGAATGAATCATTCCCTTTTCTTTTTCTAAAATACCTTGCTTGCATATCTACTGCATCACTTATTATGGTATGACTTATAAGCTACTCATATTATTCTATCATTGTAGTTGGTATGTTAGTATGTACTTTGTGGCTATACCTTATTCATTTGTGCCCTCACTGGGCTTGACACAGTACTAATAGTGGATACTCAGATGTGTTGATTCTAATTAATCTTGCAGAATTATTGTAAAGTTTAAATGAAATAATTTGTATTAATTGCCTTATACAGTGCCTGATGCTGGTACTCAATAAAGTTTCCCTCTTTTTTCCTCTTTACTCTTGTTTTACTTTTTCCTCTTGCCTCATTTTTCTCAACTCCCTGTATATTCTGTCCATGACAACAGAATAGAGATTTCTTTCTTTCATTGCTCACATCTCTCTTCTTCAGGGTACTAACACTCACTGTTTTCACCTCTCATTTGTTTATGTATTTATTTTAGGTCACTGGCCCTGTTAAAATTAGAGATTCCCTTAAGGCAGCAGACAGAGGTAATATGACATCTCCACCACTCCTGGATGCCAACCCCATGGAGAACCCAGCACTGTTAAATGACATCAAGATTGAGCCCCCAGAAGAACTTCTGGCTAATGATTTCAACCTGCCCCAGGTGGAACCAGTTGACCTCTCCTTTCACAAGCCAAAGTCTCCTCTTCAGCCTGCCAGTATGCTGCAAGCTCCAGTACGTCCTCCCAAGCCACAGTCTGCTTCCCAGACACTTGTAGTATCCACTTCAACATCAGACACAGGCACTTCAGCAAACATCCCTACTGTTCTGACCCCAGGCTCTATCCTGGCCTCCTCTCAGGGCACTGGTGGTCAGCAGATCTTACATGTGATTCACAGCATCCCCTCAGTCAATCTGCCAAATAAGATGGGTAGTCTGAAGGCCATCCCAGTGATGGTGCAGTCACTGCCCATGGTGTATACTACTTTGCCTGCAGATGGGAGCCCTGCAGCCATTACAGTCCCACTCATTGGAGGAGACGGCAAAAATGCTGGATCAGGTGAGCATCAATCTGCCCCTTTGCTGGAATTTACCTTCCTTCATCTATTCTCTTTTTGAATGTCCTACCTCCTATTTCTTTTCCAATTATTCTTGCATACAACTTTAAGAGCAATTTTTCATAAATACTGTTTTTATCATGTCTCTTCAATGCTTACAAATGTACAAAGGATCTTTTTCATTTAGCCCATGTTTCTCAAACTGGGATATACATATCTTTGAGTGAAATACTATGTATCTTCCTGGAACCTCTATATTATTTGACAGTAAGTAATTTAAAACATTTTATATTTTTAAAATATGATTTTATTAAACAGAAAATATAATATTTGAATAATATTTTAAAACATGACCTCCAAAAATAGTTCTAACCTACTAAAGAAACTACACTGGGACTTTCCAGGAGGATGTGTTTAGTCTTCCATGTCATTAAGAATGCTTTGGTAGAAAAGTTGAGAATGTTTCTAGCCCTACATACATAACCAGCCTTATCTCCCAGCCTCTCCCAGCACTGTACCTTTTGTCTTCCCTACAGGTAAAATAGTCTTTGAAATTTTGCCATCTTTCCTGTGTTCCACCTCATTTAGCATCTATCACCTTCCATGTTACTTTTTTACATGCCTGTATCACAAGTGTATGGGCATTCTTCCCAAATGAATTGTAAATTTCTCGAGGACAAGACTCCATCTTATTTTTCTTTGTGCATCTCCAGAGAGCACAGTGGTAGATAGTAGTTGTCTTGTAACAAATAATGTGATGAACACACTTGAAAATTTTTCCAGGAGAGAGTTCATATGCTGTAATCTTACCTTTTATTTATTTTTAAAATAAGTTCAGAATTCAGAAAGGTATGTTTATCTCCCTTTCACCACTATCCCCCAACCACCCAGTTCCCCTCCTAGAGACATATCTAGTTTGTAATGGAGAATGATGGAAGAAAATTATATGGCTTCTTGACGTGGTTCAAGATATTTACCTTCACCACATCTGTAGAATTACAAGCAGTTTTGGATGTTCAGCTTTAGGAAGGATGTTGGGTATTTGGAGTATAATCAGAGGAGAAAGATTAAGATGGTGAGAGGACTAAAACCCATGTCAGAAAGGAGATGATAAATGTTTAGCATGAATTAAAAAGACCAAAGGGGAGCTATGCGGGTGGAAATGACTAGGAACCAGATTTCAGCTCAGTGTAAAAAAAAAACTTTCTAAGAGTTTTCTACCTTTGAAATTCAATGCCTTGTGATCTTTCCATCACTAAATGTAGGAGAGTGATATAATAAGCATCAAGTTGCTGAGACTCCGCTGTGTTCTTTTGAATAAAAATGCTGTTATTAGTGGTTAATTGTGGTAATGATAAGTATTCATAGCAATCTTGTTTTTGAGATCCCCTGAGGGGGTTATTTAAAACACAATTATAAATTATTATATAGGGAGAGAGCCAAACAAAACAGGAGATGGGAAAATAAAATTCTTTGTGTGAGAATTTACTGATATCAAGGCAGTGGTAACACCAAGGGTTGGTTTGATGGGCTTTGAATTCCCCCCCATCATAATATCCATCAGTCCATCAGAACCATCTTATTATTATTTTTTTTTTGGTTTTTCTGGTTTTTTTGCGGTATGCGGGCCTCACTGTTGTGGCCTCTCCTGTTGCAGAACACAGACTCCGGACGCGCAGGCTCAGCGGCCATGGCTCACGGGCCCAGCTGCTCTGCGGCATGTGGGATCTTCCCGGACCGTGGCATGAACCCGCGTCCCCTGCATCAGCAGGCAGACTCTCAACCACTGCGCCACCAGGGAAGCCCCATCAGAACCATTTTAAATAAATGGAATAAATTTTAAAGTGTTCAATGTAGGTTCAAGCTAAGACCATAAATTTTAAAGTGTTCAATGTAGGTTCAAGCTAAGACCATTAGCACAGTGGTCTCCAAATGGTATGCTTACCCCTTGGTGGGGGGAAAAGGGGGTATTGCACAAAGTATTTGGAGCACAAAAAGAAAGCATCAAAACTTCTATTTGTATTGTCTCACCCTTTATATGATATTTTGTTTATTTTTCATAATGTACACAAAATTTTAGGATGCTAGTACATTTATATCATAAACACACACATACGCATGCAGAGACACAGACACAGATATATGCTTAAAACGTTTTAGTGAATGATACACAATGTATGGAGGTGACTGCTCTAGCCAAATACTCCCCATCCCCAACTTTATTGCCACCCTTAAGTTTCTTCTATATAGAAATTTTGAAGCTTTCGCTAGATCTGGATGTCTGAC
This sequence comes from Lipotes vexillifer, assembly GCF_000442215.2. Classification (NCBI taxonomy): domain Eukaryota; kingdom Metazoa; phylum Chordata; class Mammalia; order Artiodactyla; family Lipotidae; genus Lipotes; species Lipotes vexillifer. The sequence goes on from NW_006770020.1 coordinate 165,377, forward strand.
CATCTGACTGAGTTTTGTTAGGTGTCAGAAACACCATTGGTTGACAATAAAGATTTAAGGGCTTCTGCCAACATAGGTGGAAGGGAAGGACATTAACATGTATCAAGCACCTGCTAGACATGCATTATGTGTCTCATCTCAGTGCCTCGTTTCCATTAAGGAACACAAAAGCCAAAGGGGATGTTCTCACCTCTAGCATGAGCCTAGTCATTGATCTGAGGACAACCAGGGAACTATTTAGAGTTTGATTCAACAAATACAAATTGAACCTGACTTTTCAATAGACACTGTCTTGGGTCCTCGAGATAGGGAGTTGAATCATACCCAGATCTTATCCTAGAGAAACCCACTATCTTATCTTACTCACTATCCTAGAGAAGCTCATTCTAGTGACAATGTTCCACACTACCCTTCCCTCAAAGGAATTTCTTTATCCTGCTCTGCTAAAATTTTAAATGCTCTTCTCTTCCTTCCATACAAATATACTTCTTCCATCTTTGCTTTTTCTTTATTTCTCTATCTTGCTGCTACTTTTCATTGTGGGCCAAACTGGGAATCCTGAAAATGATTAGAGGCTCATATATGTGTAGCCCACACTGCTCCTTTTCTTTGCTTTTAGTTAAAGTTGACCCCACCTCCATGTCTCCACTGGAGATCCCAAGTGACAGTGAGGAGAGTGCAATTGAGAGTGGATCCTCAGCCTTACAGGGTATTCAGGTACAACAGTAAGTACTTTTATCTTTACTTCAGGTCTGTCTCTGTGTATATATGTGTGTGTCTGTGGTAAAAGTGGAACAAGTTCTCAGACACAATAGTAAGAATTCGAGGACAAAAAAAATAGGTAAACTGCCTTTTCAGCGAAGGTATGAGCTTGTATGCACACATGTGCATGGACATGGATGTTATACACAGTAATGTTTTAATTGTAGATCATCAATTTTTACCCTTGGAAAATATACAAATTTCCTATAAAGTACAGTTGCATTCTGTTTCTCTCTGTAAGTTTAAAGCAACCTTATCATTGGCTTGTGTTTTAGCAACCATGTTGGATGAAAAATACGTTTCTTTAAACCTAAGAATGAAGCTTATTAGAGTGAAATGCTCATACTGCTTGGGAACAGAAACTACCCAAAGAAACATTACCACCTTCTGGGACCTGCATTTACTGAGCAGAATGGCTTAGTTGAGGGAATTGCTTGAGCTATTTCAATTATTGGGGGGCGGGGCTGGTATTAAATTTGCATAAATTAAATGCATGTATGAGGTGATCCCATTATATGTAAATCCATTTATTTAGCCTCCACTTTAAAATCACTATTTGACCTTATCTCTCTTTCTTTGCTCAGGTCAGCAGCAATGAGCCAAATGCAGGGAGAAGAGTCCCTTGACTTGAAGAGAAGACGGATTCACCAGTGTGACTTTGCAGGATGCAGCAAAGTGTACACCAAAAGCTCTCACCTGAAAGCCCACCGAAGAATCCATACAGGTCTGCCCACCTCCACTCTACCCCCAACACACACAGACACACACACACAGACACACACACACACACACACACACAGAGTCTCTGAGAGACAGGAAGAGAAGAAATTCTTGAAACAAAGGTTGATCTATTTATACTCATGGGCACAGGTTCCATTCATGGCTTTTACCCCTATGTCTTGTTTCTACTCTACAGTAGCTTTCATGAAACCAGCTGAAGAAAATACCAGGGAAGCCCAAGAATCATGATTTTTATGTGAAACATCCTAGATTTTGAATGTTGGAATGTAATTAAACAAATTTTATAACACCATAGATTCAAAGAAACCTGCCTATGGGTCAGAAATAGCTTTTCAGTCATCAGTTTGTACCCTCTCCTTGAAGACTTCTCATCCCCAATCATCTCCAGCTTAGAAGTGAGATTTAGACACCTTGGACTAGGAAGGGGACCTCTTTTCTTGTAAACATATACTGTATTAGAGTTTGTATAGAACCCAACCTTGGTATGCAACCTGGGTATACTTTTTTTCTATTACTGGTATTCCACAGGTTCTTTGGAACTGAGACAGCTGAAGAAATGCCTGCTTTATTGTACTCTAAAGATTGGGGTTCATTGCGAGGGGTTCCAGAGAGTGATATCCTTGTCTCTGGTAGATATTCTCAGCAGAGAGCCATGAGGCTCTAGCTTATCTGGATGTCACCTCTAGTATGCAATGCAGCCCTTCATCTCCTTTGAGCTTACAATCATGCAAAGCAGAAAGTACAGATACAACAATTTCCATTTAACATACGGTTAAGCCCCAGTTTTTAATAACAGCATCACCCATTCACTCAGGCTCAAAATTAATGATTGATTCTTAACATTCTCTGTGCCCCCAGTTATGTGTTTCTGAATTTCTATTATTTATTTCTTCAAATAGCTCATTTATTGAGGATGTAAACATAATAGCCAAGAGCATACACTGTGAAACTACACTGCCTGAATTTGACATCCCAGTCTATCACTCATTAGCTGAAAGTTACTTCACCTTTCTTTGCCTCAGTTTCCTTATCTGGGAATATTAATAGTTTAAACACTTAGAATACTGTCTGACATATAGTAAACTCTCAATATATGTGAGCTATTATTTGTATCCTTTCAATTCCAGTCTCACTTCCACACAGTTAGGCTTTTTGTCTTAATTTATTCTTTTTCTCCTCCAACTTTATAGTTGAAAATTAAAATTGTTCATATTCAAGATGTAAAAATGGGTGATTTGATATGTATACATTCTGAAATATTCACCACAAACAAACTGATTAACCTGTCCATCACCTCACAAAGTTACCTTGTGTGTATGTGTGTGTGTGTCTCATGAGAACACCTAAGATACAACCTCTTAGCAAATTTCAAGTATACAATATTTTTAACTATAGTCACATTGTTGTACATTAGATTTCTAGGACTTATTTATCTTGCAGAACTGAAATTTGTACCCACCATTCCTCTTCCCATTGGTAACCACTAGTTTATTCTCTATATCTGTGATTCTCTTTCTGTTTTGTTATATTTATTCATTTTCTTCTTTTAGATTATACATGTAAGTGAAAACTTATACTCGTCTGTCTGACTTATTTCACTAAGCATAATACTGTCCAGGTCCATCCACTTTGTTTCAAATTGCAAGATTTTATTTTTTTATGGCTGAATAATATTCCACTGTGTGTGTGTGTGTGGTGTGTGTGTGTGTGTGTGTGTACCACATATTTTTTTATTGACGTATAGTTGATTTACAGTATTAGATCATTTTCAGGTATGAAGCATAGTGATTTACTATGTTTGCAGATTATACTCCATTATAAATTATTACAAGATAATGGCTATAATTTCCTGTGCTATACAATATATCTTTGTTGCTTATCTATTGTATACATAGTAGTTTATACCTCTTCATCTCATTCTCCTAGTTACCCCTTCCCCGCTTCCCTTTCTGCTTTGGTAACCACAAGTTTGTGTTCTACACGTGTGAGTCTGTTCCAATTTTGCATATACATTCATTTATATTATTTTTTTTTTTTTTTTTTTTTTTTTTTTTTTTTTTTTTTTGCGGTACGTGGGCCTCTCACTGCTGTGGCCTCTCCCGTTGCGGAGCACAGCACAGGCTCCAGACGCACAGGCCCAGCGGCCATGGCCCGCGGGCCCAGCCGCTCTGTGGCACATGGGACCCTCCTGGACCGGGGTATGAACCCACGTCCCCCTCATTGGCAGGCAGACTCCAAACCACTGTGCCACCAGGGAAGCCCCTGTATTTTTTTATTTTTATTTTTATTTTTAAATATGATGCTGCTATGATTATTCTTGCAATCCCGTATCCCCTGCATCGGCAGGCGGACTCTCAACCACTGCGCCACCAGGGAAGCCCCATTTATATTATTTTTTATATTCCACATGTAAGTAATATCATAAAATATTTGTCTTTCTCTGTTTGACTTATTTCACTAAACATAATACTCTTTAGGGCCATCCAAGCTGCTGCAAATGGCAGAATTTCATTCTTTTTTATGCCTAGTAATATTTCATTGAGTATATATATACACTTCTCTATCCATTCTTCTGTTGATGGGCACTTAGGTTGCTTCCATATTTTGGTTATTGTAAATAATGCTGCTATGAACGTTGGGGTGCTATTCCAACGATGAAAATACTAGTCTTTTCAAGCTAGCATTTTCATTTTCTTCGGATATATACCCAGAAGTGGAATTGCTTGGATCATATGGTAGTTCTATTTATGTTTCTTGAGAAACGTCCATATTGTTTTCCATAATGGTTACACCAATTTACATTCTCACCAAAAGTGTACTAGGGTTTCTTTTTCTCCACACTTTATCCAACATTTGTTATTTGTAGACATTTTGATATTAGCCATTCTGAAGGGTGTGAGGTGATACCTCATCGTGGTTTTGATTTGCATTTCCCTGATGTTTAGTGATGTTGAGAATTTTTTCATGTGCCTGTTGGCCATGTCTATGTCTTTAGAAAAATGTGTCTGCAGGTCTTCTACCCATTTTTTCATTAGGTTCTTCTTTTTTTATATGAATTTTTCATTATATATATATATGATTTTACACCTTATTGGACATACTGTTTGAAGATATTTTCTCCCATTCAGTAGGTTGCCTTTTCATTTTGTAGATGGTTTCCTTGGCTGTGCAAAAGCTGCTGAGTTTAATTAGGTCCCATCGATTTATTTTTGTTTTGTTTCCTTTGCCTGGGGAGACAGATCCAAAAAAATATTGCTACAAATTATGTCAAAGAGTGTCCCCCCTATGCTTTCTTCTAGACATTTTATGGTTTATGGTATTAAATTTAGGTCTTTAATATATTTTGATTTTATTTTTTATATGGTGTTAGAAAATGCTTTATTTCATTATTTTATATGTAGCTGTCCAGTTTTCCCAGCACCACTTACTGAAGAGACTGTCTTTTCCTCATTGTACATTTTTGTGCCCTTTGTCATAGATTAATTGGCTATATGTATATGGGTTAATTTCTGGGCTCTCTGTTCTGTTCCACTGATATATGTGTCTGTTTTTGTGCCAGTACCAATCTGTTTGGATTACTGTAGCTTTGTAGTATAGTCTAAAGTCAGGGAGCATGACACTTTCAGTTTCTTTCTTTTTTTCTGATGATTGCTTTTGCTGTTCAGGGTCTTTTGTGGTTCCATATAAATTTTAGGATTACTAGTTCTAGGTCGGTGAAAAATGTCATGGGTATTTGGATAGGGATTGCATTAAATCTGTAGATTGCTTTGGGTGGTATGGATATTTTAACAATATTAATTCTTCAAATCCAAGAACATGGAATATACTTCCATTTTTTGTATTATTTTCAAAATTTTTTATCACTGTTTTATAGTTTTAGAGTATAGGTCTTTCATCTCCTTGGTTAAGTTTATTCCTAGGTATTTTTGATGTGATTGTAAATGGGATTGTTCCCTTAATTTATACTTCTTCTAGTTCATTATTAGTGTATAGAACATCTACAGATTTCTGTATATTAATCTTGTATCCTGTAACTTTATTGAAATCATTTATCAGTTCTAATAGCTTTTTGGTATAAACCTCAGGTTTTCTATGGAATCTGTAAATAGTGACAGTTTTACTTCCTCCCTTCTAATTTGGATGCCTTTTACTTCTTTTTCTTGTTTAACTTCTCTAACATGAATTTCCAATACTATGTTGAGCAAAAGTGGCAATAATGGGCATCCTAGTCTTGTTCTTTGTATTAGAGCAGGGGTCCCCACCCCTGGGCCACTGACTGGTACTGGTCTGTGGCCTGTTAGGAACCAAACTGCACAGCAGGAGGCGAGCAGTGGGCAAGCGACTGAAGCTTCATCTGTATTTACAGCTGCTCCCCATCATTTGCATTACTGCCTGAGCTCCTTCTCCTGTCATATCAGTGGTGGCCTTAGAGTCTCATAGGAGCACGAACCCTACTGTGAACTGTGCATACAAGGGATCTAGGTTGCACACTCCTTATGAGAATCTAATGCCTGATGATCTGAGGTGGAGCTGAGGAAATGATGCTAGTGCTGAGGAGTGGCTGCAAATACAGATTATCATTAGCAGAATGGTTTGACTGCACAGAGACCATAATAAATCAATTGCTTTGCAGACTCATATCAAAACCCTATCAATGAGTGGCAAGTGAAAACAAGCTCAGGGCTCCTACTGATTCTGCATTATGGTGAGTTGTATAATTATTTCATTGTATATTACAACATTATACTAATAGAAATGAAGTGCACAATAAATGTAATGCACTTGAACCATCCCGAAACCATCTCCACCACCCCAGTCCATGGAAAAATTGTCTTCCATGAAACTGGTCCCTGGTGCCAAAAAGGTTGGGGATCACTGTATTAGAGAAAAAGTTTTCATCTTTTCATCATTGAGTGTGATGTTAACTGTAGGCTTGCCTTTATTATGGTGAGGTATATTCCCTCTATGCTCACTTTTTGAGAGTTTTTATTATAAACAGATGCTGAATTTTGTCAAGTGCTTCTTCAGTGCTTATTGAGATTATCTCATGATTTTTATTGTTCTTTTTGTTAATCTGTTTCAAAACAGATTGATTTGCAAATATTGAACCATTCTTGCAACCCTGGAATAAGTCCCACTTAACCATAGATCCTTTTTATGTACTGTTGGATTCCGTTTGCTAATATTTTGTTCAGGATTTTTACATCTATATTCGTCAGAGATATTGGTGCATAATTTTCATTTTATAGTTTCTTTTTCTGGTTTTGGTATCAGGGTAATGGTGGCCTTGTATAATGAATTTGAGAATACTCCAACCTCTACAATTTCTTTGTATGGTTTGAGAAGAATAGGTATTAACTCTTCTTTATTTTTTAAAAATTTATTTTACTTATTTTATTGTTGGCTGCATTGGGTCTTCATTGATTGCATGAGGGCTTTCTCTAGTTGCAGCAAGCAGGAGCTACTCTTCATTGTGGTGCACGGGCTTCTCATTGCAGTGGCTTCTCTTGTTGCAGAGCATGGGCTCTAGGCACATGGGCTTCAGTAGTTGCAGCACATGGGCTTAGGAGTTGTGGCTCACGGGCTCTAGCGTGCAGGCTGAGTAGTTGTGATGCATGGGCTTAGTTGCTCTGTGGCATGTGGGATCTTCCCGGACCAGGGTTCGAACCTATGTCCCCTATGTTGGCAGGCAGATTCTTAACCACTGCACCACCAGGGAAACTCTAACTCTTCTTTAATGTTTGGTAGAATTTCCCTTTGAATTCAACAGACCTTGAAATTTTGTTTGCTGGGAAATTTTTTAGTTCTTTTGGTAACAGATTTAATTTCACTACTAGTGATCAGTCTGACTAGGTTGTCTATTGCTTTCTAGTTCAGTTTTGGAAGGTTGTATGTTTCTAGAAATTTGTCCATTTCTTCTAGGTTTTCCATTTTGTTGACATATAACTATTGATAGTTTTCTCTTTTCATTTTTTGTATCTCTGTGTAATTCTTTGTTATTTCCTCCTCTTTCATTTGTTTTGTTTATTTGTATCTTCTCTCTTTTCTTTTTGATGAGCCTGCCTAAAGATTGATCAATTTTGTTTATCTTCTCAAGAAAACTACGTCTTAGTTTCGTTGACCATTTCTATTGTTTTGTTTTTGTTTGATCTCCATGTTATTTATTTCCTCACTAATCTTTATGATTTCCTTTCTTCTGCTGACTTTGGGCTTTCTTTATTCATCTTTTTCTAATTCTTTTAGATGGAATTTTAGATTGGTTTTTTGATATTTTTCGTTTCTTCTGGTAGGCCTGTATTGACAAAACTTCCCTCTTAGAACTGCTTTTGCTGCATCCCATAGATTTTGGAAACTTGTGTTTCCATTTTCATCTACCTGGAGGTATTTTCTGATTTCCTCCTTGATTTCTTCATTGAACCATTGGTTTTTGTAGAAGCCTGTTGTTTGGTCTACATGTGTTTGTGCTTTTCCCATTTTTCTTCTTGTAATTGATTTCTAGTTTTATACCATTGTTGTTGACAAAAAGTACGTGATATTATTTCTATCCTCTTAAATTTATTGAGGCTTCTTTTGTGGCCTAGCATGTGATCTATCCTGGAGAATGTTCCATGTGCACTTGAAAAAAATGTGTATTTTGCTGTTTTGTGATCAAATGTCCTATAGATATCTATTAAGTCCAACTGGACTATTGTGTCATTTAAGACCACTGTTGCCTTATTGATTTTCTGTACAAATGTCAATTGCTATAAGTGGAGTCTGTCAATTGCTATAAGTGGAGTGTTAAAGTCCCCTACTATTATTGAATTATTGTCATTTTGTTTTATGTATTTAGGTGCTCCCATATTGGGTTCTTATATGTTAGCAAAATATCGTCTTCTTGTATTGATTCCTTTATCATTATATAATGCCTTTGTTTGTCTTTGGTTATGGCCTTTGTTTTAAAGTCTGTTTTGTCTTTGAGTATTGTTACCTCTACTTTCATATTTATTTCATTTGTATGAAATATCTTTTTCCAACCCCCCAGTTTCCATCTGTGTGTGTGTTTAACTCTGAAGTGAGTCTCTTGTAAGCAGCATACACATGGGTCTTGTTTTGGTATTCAGTCACCATATATTTTTATTGGAGCATTTAGTCCATTGACATCTGAAGTAGTTAGTGATAGGTATGTACTTATTCCCATCTTATTACTTGTTTCCTGATTGTTTTTGTAGTTCTTCTCTGTTCATTTCTTCTTCTGTTTTTCTTCCCTTGTGGTTTGATGATTTTTTTTAAAGTAGTATTATTGTATTCCCTTATTTTTATTTTTTGGGTCTCTACATAGGTTTTTGATTTGTGGTTAGCATGGGGTCCATATATGTTGATCTATATCTACTCTTTTAAACTCATAATCGTTTAAGTTCAAACACATTCTAAAAAATCCGCATTTTTTACTTCCCTCCCCAACATTTTGGTTTTTTTGACATCATATTTTACATCTTCATGTTTATCTCTTAACTGTTTATGTAGTTATAGTTGCTTTTATAATATGTTGTCTTTTTAATCTTTGTACTGGCTTACTTAATTGGTTGATCTTCAATCCTTACTATATATTTGCCTTTCCTGGTGGGATTTTCCCTTTACAATAGATTCTTACTTCTCTTCCACTTAGAGAAGACCCTTTAACATTTCTTTTATGGTAGGTTTAGTATTGATGAACTCTTTTAGTTTTTTCTTGTCTGAGAAGTTCTTTATCTCTCTGATTCTGAATGATAATCTTGCTGGGTAGAGTATCATAGGTTGCAGGGGATTTTTTCCCTTTCAACCCTTTGAATATATTACACCATTCCCTTTTTGCCTACAAAGTTTCTGCAGAGAAATTAGCTGATAGTCTTATGGATGTTCCCTTGTATATGACTTTGTTTTTCTATTGATTCCTGTATAATTCTGTCTTTAACTTTTGTTATTTGTAAAAATATGGTATGTCTTGGTGTAGATCTGTTTGGGTTAATCTAGTTTGGTACCCTCTGTGCTTCCTGTACTTGTATATCTGTTTCCATCTTTATGTTTGGGAAGTTTTCAGCCATAATTTACTCAAATACATCTTCATTCCCCTTCTCTCTCTTCTTCTTCTGAGACCCCTATAATGTGAAAGTTGGTATGCTTAATGTTATCCCAGATATCTTATACTGCTTTCATTTTTAAATTTGTTTTTCTTTTTGCTGTTCTGATTGGGTGATTTCCAGTATTCTGCCTTCCATATCACTTATGTGTTCTTATGCATCACTTAATTTGCTATTCATTCCTTCTAGTGTGTTTTTTATTTCACTTATTTAATTCTTCATTTCTTAATGGGGCTTTTTAAATATTTTCTACTTGTTAAAATTTTTACTGTGTTCATCTATAATCTTCCCTAATTTACTTAACATTTTTGTTACCAATGCTTTGAATTCTTTATTTGTCAAATTGTTTATTTCTGTTTCATTATTCATTTTCTTCAGGTATATTCTCTTGCTCTTTTGATTGAGAGCAGTTCCTCTGCCTTTTCATTTTGCTTAAATTTCTCTGTCTCTATTAATTTAGGTGAAACAGTTACCTATTACTTTCTTGAAGGGGTGTTTTTATGTGGGAGTGCCCTGTACAGAATGTGTGTGCCCAGTGCCTTTGCTTGGAGACCTGGATTTGATGTGGATGCCAGTCATTTCTTTCCCCAGGGTGTGCTGGCATTTATCACTTTGGTGGGGCTGGAGATGGAGAAGCTAGAGATGGAGCTGGGTGTGAGGTGGAACTTCCTCTCTGCTCAGTAGCCATCATGGCCCTATCAGAGGTGGGGTCTGATCCCATGTTGCTGGAGCAGAAGCCCTGAGGGTCAGGTCTGAGCTGTCTCTGTTTAAGTGTGTGTTTTCCCTTCTCCCAGGATTAGGGTCCTTGCCCCAGAGAGGCAGAGTGCTGAAGCAATGTGACTCTGTGTGAGCTCTAGGCTCATGTCAGCTACAGACAGAGGATGAAGCTATCTCCATTTTACTGCCTGTGGAGGCACCACAATTGTTTGCCTTGCTTGGCTCAGACACAGCATTGGATAGAAGTCCCCTTTGTCCCTCACAGCTGATTTAGTCCCCAGCTTCTGCTGCACCCACCCAGTTGTGGAATAATAATGCAGGGCAGGTGGGAGTCCTGTGGGGATTCTCAGCATATACAGGGCATGAGTTGTGGTAAAGTGGCCACTGTCAGAGTTTTGGGCTACATCTGATGCACTGCTTGAGTAAGCACTAACAATAGCTACCACCACTCTACATAGGTTCTCCTCTGGGAATCAGTATCCTTTGCATTCTACAGCCAAGTCTTCTTCCTGGTCATGGCAACCCTAGATCCAGTGTGGCACTGTGACAAGAAGTGAGCAGGCCAAAGCATTTGCTGGGCTCAGGCTGGGATGCATGCAGAGAAGGCCATGGAAATCTGGCAATCATTAGATCAGTCTTTTCTCCATCCTGCCTCAGAGGCAAGCCAACATACACACGTGCTTATCACTAGTGAAGTCCAGCCTTCCCACAGCCCTCCTGTTAGTCCAATCATTCCTCCAACCAACCAAGTGAGCTCATCTCCCTGGCTCAGGAGTGCAGGACTTGGGTGCTCAATCTGTGGCTCTCATGGCTCATTTCCAAGGGCTGGTATCTGCCTGTGCATTCTCCCCTTCCTTCTGAGGCCCCTCCCAGGGGCACAGATCCTGACCCAATCACTTTTATTTCCTTCCTACCACATTACATGTGGATCTTTCTAACAGCCTTGGTTGTATACGAGTCTTTCTGCCAGTTTTCAGCTAGCTTTCTGTGTGACTTGTTCCATGTATAGTTGAATTTTTGCTGTGTTCATGGGGAAGATGAGCTCCATGTCCTCTTACTCCTCCATCTTGATCAATCCCCCTCTTGCTGTATTTAGAATTCTGTCTTTGTGTTTAATTTTTGCCATTTTCATTATGAAATGTCTTGGTATGAGTCTCTTTGCATTCATCTTGTTTAGGACTCTCTGTGTTTTCTGTACCTGGATATCTGTTTCCTTCTTCACATTTGGGAAGTTTTCAGCTGCAATTTCATCAAATTCATTTTTGACACTTTCTCTCTTTTCCCCTTCTGGAAGCCCTATAATGTGAATGTTAGAACAACTTGATATTGTTTCAAAGGTCCCTTAAACTACCTTAATTTTTTAAATTGTTTTTCTTTTTGCTGTCCTGATTGGGTGGTATCCATTATTCTACCTTGCAGATCACTTATGCATTTTTCTGTATCACCTAGTCTTCTGTTATTTTTTTCTAGTGAATTTTTAATTTCAGTTATTATATTCTTCAGTCCTGACTGTTTTTTAAAATATTTTCTAGTTTCTAGTGAAATTCTAAAGTGTTCAACTGTTCTTTTCACAAGTTCATTTTATTAGTAATGCTTTGAACCCTACTTCTGATAATTTATTATTATTATTTTTTAAATAAAGCAGTGTGTACATGTCAATCCCAAACTCCTTAACTATCCCTCCCTGCTACCTTTCCCCCTTGACAACCAAAAGTTCATTCTCTAAATCTGTGAGTCTGTTCCTGTTTTGTAAATAAGTTCATTTGTATCATTTTTTTGATTCTGCATATAAGTGATGTAATATAATATTTGTCTTTCTCTGACTTACTTCACTTAGTGTGATAATCTCCAGGTCTATCCATGTTGCTACATTATTTTATTATTTTTAATGGCTGAGTAATATTCCATTGCATATATGTACCACATCTTCTTTATCCAGTCCTCTTTTGAAAGACATTTAGGTTGCTTCCATGTCATGGCTATTGTAAATACTGTTTCAATGAATATTGGGGTGCATGTATCTTTTTGAATTATGGTATTCTCTGGGTATATGCCCAGGAGTGGGATTGCTGGGTCATATGGTAGTTTTATTTTTAGTTTTTTAAGGAATCTCCATACTGTTCTCATAGTGACTGTACCAATTTACATTCCCACCAACAGTGTAGTAGGCTTATATTTTCTCCATATCTTTTCCAGCATTTATTGTTTGTAGATATTTTGATGATGGCCATCCTGAATGGTGTGAGTTGATACCTCATTATAGTTTTGATTTGCATTTCTCTAATAATTACTGATGTTGAGCATCTTTTTTAATGTGCATTTTGTCCATTTGTATGTCTTCTTTAGAGAAATGTCTATTTAGATCTTCTGCCCATTTTCTGTTTGGGTTATTTGTTTTTTTTGATATTGAGCTCTATGACCTGTTTGTATATTTTGGAGATTAATCTCTTGTCAGTTGTTTTATTTGCAAAAATTTTCTCCCATTCTGTGTGTTGTTTTTCCGTTTTTTTTTTAAGTTTCCTTTGCTATGCAAAAGTTTTATGTTAAATTAGATCCCATTTGTTTATTTTTCTTTTTATTTTCATTACTCTAGGAGGTAGATGAAAAAAGGTCATGCAGCAATTTATGTCAAAGAGTGTTCTGCCTATGTTTTCCTCTAGGGCTTTTATAGTGTCCAGCCTTACATTCAGGTCTTTAATCCATTTTGAGTTTATTTTTCTGTATGGTGTTATGGAGTGTTCTAATTTCATTCTTTTACATGTAGCTGTCCAGTTTTCCCAGCACCATTTATTGAAGAAACTGTCTTTTCTTCATTGTTTTTTCTTGCCTCCTTTGTTATAGATTAGGTGACCATAGGTTCGTGGGTTTATCTCTTGGCTTTATATCCTATTCTCTTGATCTATATTACTGTTTTTGCACCAATACCATACTGTCGTGATTATGGTAGCTTTGTAGTATAGTCTGAAGACAGGGAGCTGGATTCCTCCAGATCTGTTTTTCTTTCTCAAGATTGTCTTGGCTATTTGTGCTCTTTTGTGTTTCCATACAAACTGTAAATTTTTTTGTTCTAATTCTGTGAAAAATGCCCTTGGTAATTTACAAGGAATTGCACTGAATCTGTAGATTGCTTTGAGTAGTATAGTCATTTTAACAATATTGACTCTTCCAATCCAAGAATATCTTATATATCTCCATCTGTTTGTGCCATCTTTGATTTCTTTCATCAGTATCTTATGGTTTTCTGAGGACAGGTCTTTTGTCTCCTTAGGTAGGTTTATTCCTAGGTATTTTATTCTTTTTGCTGTAACGGTAAATGGGATTGTTTTCTTAATTTCTCTTTTTGATCTTTCATTGTTAGTGTATAGGGATGCAAGAGATTTTTGTGTATCAATTTTGTAACCTGCAACTTTACCAAATTCATTGATTAGCTCTACAAGTTTTCTGGTGGCATCTTTAGGATTTTCCATGTATAGTATCATGTCATCTGCAAACAGTGACATTTTTACTTCTTTTCCAGTTTGGATTCCTTCTATTTATTTTTCTTCTCTGATTTCCATGGCTAAGACTTCCAAAACTCTGATGAATAATAATGGTGAGAGTGGAAATCCTTGTCTTGTTCTTGATCTTAGAGGAAATGCTTTCAGCTTTTCACCATTGAGAATGATGTTTGCTATAGGTTTGTCACATATGGCCTTTATTATGTTGAGGTAGGTTCCCTCTATGCTCACATTCTGGAGAGTTTTTATCATAAATTGTTGTTGAATTTTGTCAAAAGCTTTTTCTGAATCTATTGAGATGATCATATGGGTTTTATTCATCAGTTTGTTAATGTGTATCACATTGATTGTTTTGCGTATATTGAAGAATCCTTGCATCTCGGATAAATCCCACTTGATCAGGGTGTATGATTCTTTTAATGTGTTGTTGGATTCTGTTTGCTCGTATTTTTTTGAGGATTTTTGCATCTATGTTCATCAGTGATACTGGCCTTTAATTTTCTTTTTTTGTGATATCTTTGTCTTGTTTTGATATCAGGGTAATATTGGCCTGATACAATGAGCTGGGGAATGTTCCTTCCTCTGCAGTTTTTGGAAGAGTTTGGGAAGGATAAGTGTTTCTTCTCTAAATGTTTGATAGAATTCACCTGTGAAACCATCTGGTCCTGGACTTTGGTTTGTTGGAATATTTTTAATCACAGTTTCAATTTCATTACTTGTGATTGGTCTGTTCATACTTCCTATTTCTTCCTGGTTCAGTCTTGGAAGGTTTTACCTTTCTAAGAATTTGTCCATTTCTTTCAGGTTGTCCATTTTATAGACATATAGTTGCTTGTAGTAGTATGTTATGATCCTTTGTATTTCTGTGGTGCCAGTAACTTCTCCCTTTTTACTTCCAATTTTACTGATTTAAATTATCTCCCTTTTTTCTTGGTGAGTCTGGATAAAATTTTTATCAATTTTGTTTATATTCTCAAAGAACTAGCTTTTAGTTTCATTGATCTTTGCTATTTTCTTTCTCTCTATTTCATTTATTTCTGCTCTGATCTTTATGATTTCTTTCCTTCTAAGTTTGAGTTTCATTGTTCTTTCTCTAATTGCTTTAGGTGTAAGGTCAAATTGTTTATTTGCGATTTTTCTCGTTTCTTGAGGTAGGGTTGTATTGCTATTAACTTCCCTCTTAGAACTGCTTTTGCTGCATCCCATAGGTTTTGGGTCATCATGTTTCCATTGTCATTTGTTTCCAGGTATTTTTTGATTTCCTCTTTGATTTCTTCAGTGATCCATTGGTTATTTAGTAGCATATTGTTTAGCCTCCATGTGTTTGTGTTTTTTAAAGTTTTTTTTTCTGTAATTGATTTTTAACCTCATATCATTGTGGTTGGAAAAGATGTTTGGTATAATTTCAATTTTCTTAAATTTACCAAGGCTTCATTTGTGACCCAAGGTGTGGTCTATCCTGCAGAATGTTCCACATGCACTTGAGAAGAAAGTGTATTCTGCTGCTTTTGGATGAAATGTCCTATAAATATCAATTAAGTCTATCTGGTCTAATGTGTCATTTAAGACATGTGTTTCCTGATTAATTTTCTGTCTGCATAATCTGTCCATTGGTGTAAGTAGGGTGTTAAAGCCCCCCACTATTATTGTGTTACTGTTGATTTCCCTTTTTATGGTTGTTAGTATTTGCTTTATGTATTGATATTCTGCTATGTTGGGTGCATAAATATATACAAATATTATATCTTCTCCTTGGATTGATCCCTTGATCATTATGTAGTGTCCTTCCTTGTCTCTTGCAACAGCCTTTTTTTAAAGTCTATCTTGTCTGGTATGGGTATTGCTACCCCAGCTTTCTTTTGGTTTCCATTTGCCTGGAATATTTTTTCCATCCCCTCACTTTCAGTCTATATATGTCACTAGGTCTGATGTGGGTTTCTTGTAGACAGCATACATATAACTCTTGTGTTTGTATCCATTCAGCCAGTCTATGTCTCTTGGTTGGAGCATTTAATTTATTTACATTTGAGGTAATTATCAATATGTATGTTCTTATTACCATTTTCCTAATTGTTTTAGGTTTGTTTTTGTAGGTCTTTTTTCCTCCTTTCCTCTTTTGTTCTGTTCTCTTGTCTTTCTTGCCTAGAGAGGTTCCTTTACAATTGTTGTATAGCTGCTTTGGTGGTGCTGAATCCTCTTAGCTTTTGCTTGTCTGTAAAGCTTTTGATTTCTCCATCATCGAATGTGAATGAGAGCCTTGCTTGTTAGAGTATTCTTGGTTGTAGGTTTTTAAAACAAATGCCATAAAGAAAGAAAAAGAAAGACATCATAAATTATAAAGGAATCAATACAAGTAGATAATGTTACACTTGTTAAATTTATGCACCCCATATTGGAGCACCTAAATATATAAAATAAATACTAAGGGACATAAAGGGAGAAAGGGATAGTAATACAACCATAGTAGGGGCCTTTAATAACCACTGACATCAATGGAAATATCATTTAGACAGAAAATTAAGTAAGACACCAGAGGTCCTAAATGACACAGTAGACCAGTTGAACTTCATTTATATCTACAAGACACAATATACAAAAAACAAAACAAAGGAAAACATCAAAATACACATTCTTTTCAAGTGTGCATGTAATGTTCTCTAAGGTAGATCATATACTAGGTAACAAAACAAGCCTCATAAATTTAAGAGGATGGAGATAATTTCAAGCATCTTTTCTGACAACAGCAGTGTGAATCTAGAAATTAAACACAGAAAGAAAAACAGAAACAGAACAAACATGAGGAAAATTAAAATGCTACTAAAATAACAAATGGGTCTAAGATGAAATCAAAGAAGAAATCAGAAAATACCTAAAGACAAACAAAAATGAAAACACAACCTTACAGAATTTATGGGATGCAGCAGAAGCAGTTCTAAGAGGCAAGTTCATAGCAATACAGGACCTCCTCAAGAAACAGGAATAATCAAACAAACAACGTAACCTACCACCTAAAAGAATTTCAAAAAAGAAGAACAAAAAAAAAACCAATGGTCAGCAGAAGGAATGAAATAATGAAGATTGGAGGGTAAATAAATAAAACAGATTTTTTTAAATAATAGAAAAGTTCAATAAAACCAAGAGCTGTTTTTTGGTTTTTGTTTTTTTAAGATAAACAAAATCAACAAATTCTAGACAGGCTCACCAAGAAGAAAAGAAAGAGGACCCAAATAAATAAAATAAGGAATGAAAGAGGAGAAATATCTGATAACACACACATAAAAAAAAACATTATAAGAGAATACTATGAAAAGTTATGTACCAAAAAGGTGGACAACCTGGAGGAAATGGGCAAGTTTTTAGAAACATACAGCTTGCCAAAAGTGATTCAAAAAGAAACAGATAATATGAACACACTAATCACTAAAAGTGGAATAGAATTTGTAATTTTAAAAACTCCCTTCAAACAAAAGTCCGGGAACAGATGACTTCACTGGGGAATTCTATCAAACATACAAAAGAGAGATTATACCTATCCCTCTAAAACCATTCCAAAAAAATTTAAGAGGATGGAACACTCCCAAATTCATTCTATGAAGCCACCATCACCCTGATACCAAAACTAGACACTACAAAAAAAGAAAAAGAAAAAGAAAAT
This sequence comes from Lipotes vexillifer, assembly GCF_000442215.2. Lineage (NCBI taxonomy): Eukaryota > Metazoa > Chordata > Mammalia > Artiodactyla > Lipotidae > Lipotes > Lipotes vexillifer. The sequence goes on from NW_006770020.1 coordinate 182,848, forward strand.
TACAGGCCAATGTCTTTGATGAATATTCAGGCAAAAATCCTTAACAAAATACTAGCAAACCAAATCCAACAGTGTCTAAAAAGGATCATGCACCATAATCAAGTTGGATTCATTCCAGATGATTCAACATTTGCAAATCAATCAGTGTGATACCCCACATTAACAAAAGGAAAGACAAAAAACACATGATCATCTCAATAGAGGCAGAGAAAGCATGTGACAAAATTCAACATCCATTCATGATAAAAACAAAAGTGGGTATAGGGAGAATGTTTCTCAACATATTAAAAACCATTTATAACAAACTCACAGCCAATGCAATACTCAATGGTGAAAAGCTGAAAGTCTTCAAGCTAAATTCAGGAACAAGACAAGGATGCTGACTCTCACCAATTCTATTCAACATAGCTTTGGAATTTCTAGCCACCACAATTGGACAAGAAAAAGAAATAAAAAGTATCTAACTTGGAAAAGAAGAGGTAAAACTGTCACTATGTGCAGATGAAATGATCGTCTATATATAGAGAGAACCCTATAGTCTCCACACAAAATCTATTAGAACTAACAAATGAATTAAGAAAGTTAGCAGGATACAAGATTAATATACAGAAATCTGTTGCATTTCTTTACACTAACAATGAAAGAATACCATTTAAAGTCACATTAAAAATCTTTAAGAATAATCTTAACCTAGGAGGTGAAAACTATAAAACATTCATAAAGGAAATTGAAGAGGATTCAAAGAAATGGAAATATATCCCCTGCTCTTAGATTAGAAGAATTAATATTGTTAAAATGGCCATACTACCCAAAGCAATCTACAGATTTAATGCAATCTTTCTCAAAGTACCCATGTGACATTTTTCACAGAATGAGAGAAAATAATCCTAAAATTTGTATGGAACTACAAAGAAACAGAATTGGCACAGCAATCCTGAGGAAAATGAATAGAGCTGGAGGTATAGCCTTTCCAGAATTCAGACTATACTAAAAAGCTACAGGAATCCAAACATTGTGGTATTGGCACAAAAACAGACATATAGCTCAGTGGAACAGAATAGAAAGCCCAGAAATAAACCCACACACCTATGGTCAATTAATCTATGACAAAGGAGGCAAGAACATACAATGGAGAAAAGACAGGCTCTTCAACAAGTGGTGTTGGGAAAGTTGGACAGTTTAATGTAAATCAATGAAATTAGAACACTGCCTCACACCATATACAAAAATAAACTCAAAATGGTTTAAAGACCTAAATATAAGACATGACACCATACAACTCCTAGAGGAGAACATAGGGAAAACATTCTTGGACATAAATCATAGGAACATTTTCTTAGATCAGTCTCCCAATGCAAAAAGGAAAAAAGCAAAAATAAGTTGGACCTAATAAAACTTAAACTCTTTTGCACAGCAATGAAAATCATAAAGAAAATGAAAAAGACAACCTATGGAATTGAAGAAAATATTTGCAAATGATGCAACCAACAATGGGTTAATTTCCAAAATGCACAAACAGCTCATATAACTCAACATCAAAAGAACAAACAACTCAATCAAGAAATGGGCAGAAGACTTAAACAGACATTTCTCCAAAGAAGGCATACAGATGGCCATCAGGGACATGAAAAGATGCTCAACATTGCTAATTATTAGAGAAATGCAAATCAAAACCACAATGAGGTATCATCTCACACTAGTCAAAATGGCTATCATCAAAATCTACAAATAGTAAATGTTGGAGAGGGTGTGGAGAAAAGGGAACCCTCTTATATTGTTTGAGGGAACGTAAATTGGTGCAGCCACTGTTGAAAACAGTATGGAGATTCCTTTAAAAACTAAAAGTAAAGCTACTATATGATTCAGCAATCCCATTCCTGGTTATATATACAGAAAAGATAAAAACTTTAATTTGAAAAGATATGTGCACCCCATGTTCATAGCAGCACTATTTACAACAGCCAAGACATGGGAAAAAAACAGTTACCCATCACCAGAGGATTGGTTTGAGAAGATGTAGTATATAGATAATGGAATATTGCTCAGCCATAAAAAAGAATGAAATATTGTCATTTGCTGCAACATGGATGGACCTAGAGAATATTATACTTAGTGAAGTCAGACAAAGACAAATATATGATATCACTTACATGTGGAATCTAAAAAGTAATACAAAGGAATCTCTATACAAAATAGAAACAGACTCATAGACATAGAAAACAAACTTATGGTTACCAAAGGGGAAGGGATTACGGGAGAGATAATTTAGATTTATGGGATTAACAGATACAAACTACTATACTTAAAATAGATAAGAAACAAGGATATACTGCATAACATAGGGAGTGATATTCAGTATCTTGTAATAATTTGTAACGAAAAATAATCTGGTAAGAAATATACATGTATAAATATAACTTCAAATATATGTATATACATTTATATTTGCAATGTTGTATTAGTTTCAGGTGTACAATGAAATGATTCAGTTCATTTTGCTCTACACCTGAAACTAACACAACATTGTAAATCAATTATACTTCAATAAAAGAAAAGAAGCTTCCTCCTATGTTTACTTCTGTAATTTTATGATTTCTGGTTTTACATTTTAGATGTTAATCCATTTTGAGTTTATTTTTGTATATGATATGAGATAAGGGTCCAATTTCATTCTTCTGTATGTGGATATCCAGTTTTTCCAACACCATTCATCAAAGACATTATTCTCTCATTGTTTCTAATAGACACGTTGTTGAAGATCAATTGACTATAGATGCATGTATTTCTATCTGAGATCTCTATTCCATTGGTCTATATCTCTATTTTTATGTCAGTACTTTACTATTTTGATTACTGTAGCTTTGTAATATATTTTGAAATCAGGACTTGGAATGCCTCCAACCTTATTCTTTTTTATCAAAATTGCTTTGGCTATTCAGGGTCTTTTGCAGTTCCACATGAACTTTAGAATTCTTTTTTCTATTACTGTAAAGAATACCATTGGGGTTTTGAAAGGAGTCACATTGAATCTGTAGGTCAATTTGAGTTATGGATATTTTAACAATATTAATTTTACCAATCCACAAACATGTGATATCTTTCCAGATGGAAAGATGTCTGTACCTTCTTTAATTTCCTTCATTGGTGTTGTATAATTTTCTGTGTACAAGTCTCTAACCTCATTGGTTAAATTTATTCCTAACTATTTTATTCTTTTTGTAGCTATTTTGAATTGTATTATTTCCTTCATTTCTGTTTCAGATACTTTGTTGTTTGTGTTTAGAAACATGAGTGATTTTTCTGTTTTGATTTTGTATATTGTAAATTTACTGAATTCTTTAATTAATTCTAAAACCTTTAATTAGGTCAGTTTTTGTTTGTTTAAAATTTGGTGTTGAAGTAAGTCAGAAAGAGAAAAACAAATACTGTATGTTAACACATATATATGGAATCTAAGAAAACAAAAGTCATGAAGAGCCTAGGGGTAAGACAGGAATAAAGACACAGACCTACTAGAGAATGGACTTGAGGATATGGGGAGGGGGAAGGGTAAGCTGTGACAAAGTGAGGGAGTGGCATGGACATATACACTCTACCAAACATAAAATAGATAGCTAGTGGGAAGCAACCACATAGCACAGGTAGATCAGCTCGGTGGTTTGTGACCACCTAGAGGGGTGGGATAGGGAGGGTGGGAGGGAGGGAGACGCAAGAGGAAAGAGATATGGGAACATATGTATATGTATAGCTGATTCACTTTGTTATAAAGCAGAAACTAACACATCATTGTAAAGCAATTATACTCCAATAAAGATGTTAAAAACATTGGTGTTGTTTATATATATGATCATATCATCTGCAAATGAAGATAACTTTTTTCTTCCTTTCTGTTTTGGGTGCCTTTCTTTTACTGAAGTGTAGTTGATTTACAATGTTGCATTAATTTCTGTTGTAGAGCAAAGTGATTCAGTTATACATATGTATACATTCTTTTTTATATTCTTTTCCATTATGGTTTATCACAGGATATTGAATATAGTTCCCTGTGCTATACAGTAGGACCTTGTTTATCTACTCTATATATAATAGTTTGCATCTGCTAACACTAAACTCCCAATCCATCCCTCCCCCACACTCGCTCCCCTTTGGCCATAAGTCTGATCTCTATGTCTGTGAATCTATTTTTGTTTCACAGATGGGTTCATTTGTGTCACATTTTAGATTCCACATATAAATGGTATCATATGGTATTTGTCTTTCTCTTGCTTCCTTCACTTAGTATGATAATCTCAGGTCCATCCATGTTGCTGTAAATGGCATTATTTCATTCTTTTTTATAGCTGAGTAATATTCCATTGTATATATGTACCACATCTTCTTTATCCATTCATCTGGCTATGGACATTTAGGTTGTTTCCATGTCTTGGCTATCATGAATAGTACTGCTATGAACATAGGGGTTGCATGTATCTTTTTTAATTTTAGTTTTGTCCAGATATATGCCAAGGAATGGGATTGCTGGATCATATGGCAACTTTACTTTTAGTTTTTTAAGGAATCTTCATACTGTTTTCCATAGTGGCTGTACCAACTTACATTCCCACCAACAGTGTAGGAGGGTTCCCTTTTCTCCACACCCTCTCCACCATTTGTTGTTTGTAGACTTTTTAATGATGGCCATTCTGACCAGTGTGAGGTAGTACCTCACTGTAGTTTTGATTTGCGTTTCTCTAATAATTAGTGATGTTGAGCATCTTGGGTGACTTTTATTTCCTTTTCTTGTATAATGCTATGGCTATGAGTTCCAGTAATATTTTGAAAAGAAAGGGGAAGAGTCAGCTTCCTTACCTTGTGCTGGATCTTAGGACAAAAGCTTTTAGTTTTTTGCTATTGATTGTGATGTTAGCTGTTGTCATATATGTCTTGTGTTGAAGTAAGTTCTTATATACCTACTTTGTTGAGCATTTTAATTATGAATGGATACTGAACTTTTTCAAGTGCTTTTACTCCATCTATTAAGATGATCAGCAGATTTTTTCTTAAATTTGTTAATGTGTTTTATCACGTTCATTGATTTAAGTATATCAAACCATCCTTGCATCATCCCAGGGATAAGTCCAACTTGATCATGGTGTATGATCTTTTTTTTTTTTTTTTTTTGTGGCACGTGGGCCTCTCACTGTCGTGGCCTTTCCTGTTGTGAGGCACAGGCTCTGGACGCGCAGGCTCGGCGGCCATGGCTCACGGGCCCAGCCGCTCCATGGCATGTGGGATCTTCCCGGACCGGGGCACGAACTCGTGTCCCCTGCATCGGCAGGGGTGCGCCCACATTTTACGTTTTTTTTTTTTTTTGTGGCACGTGGGCCTCTCACTGTCGTGGCCTTTCCTGTTGTGAGGCACAGGCTCTGGACGCGCAGGCTCGGCGGCCATGGCTCACGGGCCCAGCCGCTCCATGGCATGTGGGATCTTCCCGGACCGGGGCACGAACTCGTGTCCCCTGCATCGGCAGGGGTGCGCCCACATTTTACGTTTTTTTTTTTTTTTGTGGCACGTGGGCCTCTCACTGTCGTGGCCTTTCCTGTTGTGAGGCACAGGCTCTGGACGCGCAGGCTCGGCGGCCATGGCTCACGGGCCCAGCCGCTCCATGGCATGTGGGATCTTCCCGGACCGGGGCACGAACTCGTGTCCCCTGCATCGGCAGGGGTGCGCCCACATTTTACGTTTTTTTTTTTTTTTGTGGCACGTGGGCCTCTCACTGTCGTGGCCTTTCCTGTTGTGAGGCACAGGCTCTGGACGCGCAGGCTCGGCGGCCATGGCTCACGGGCCCAGCCGCTCCATGGCATGTGGGATCTTCCCGGACCGGGGCACGAACTCGTGTCCCCTGCATCGGCAGGGGTGCGCCCACATTTTACGTTTTTTTTTTTTTTTGTGGCACGTGGGCCTCTCACTGTCGTGGCCTTTCCTGTTGTGAGGCACAGGCTCTGGACGCGCAGGCTCGGCGGCCATGGCTCACGGGCCCAGCCGCTCCATGGCATGTGGGATCTTCCCGGACCGGGGCACGAACTCGTGTCCCCTGCATCGGCAGGGGTGCGCCCACATTTTACGTTTTTTTTTTTTTTTGTGGCACGTGGGCCTCTCACTGTCGTGGCCTTTCCTGTTGTGAGGCACAGGCTCTGGACGCGCAGGCTCGGCGGCCATGGCTCACGGGCCCAGCCGCTCCATGGCATGTGGGATCTTCCCGGACCGGGGCACGAACTCGTGTCCCCTGCATCGGCAGGGGTGCGCCCACATTTTACGTTTTTTTTTTTTTTTGTGGCACGTGGGCCTCTCACTGTCGTGGCCTTTCCTGTTGTGAGGCACAGGCTCTGGACGCGCAGGCTCGGCGGCCATGGCTCACGGGCCCAGCCGCTCCATGGCATGTGGGATCTTCCCGGACCGGGGCACGAACTCGTGTCCCCTGCATCGGCAGGGGTGCGCCCACATTTTACGTTTTTTTTTTTTTTTGTGGCACGTGGGCCTCTCACTGTCGTGGCCTTTCCTGTTGTGAGGCACAGGCTCTGGACGCGCAGGCTCGGCGGCCATGGCTCACGGGCCCAGCCGCTCCATGGCATGTGGGATCCTCCTGGACCGGGGCACGAACCCGCGTCCCCTGCATCGGCAGGGAAGCCCCTAATATGTACATTTTATATTATTATTTTCCCTATGTATGTTTTGTTCTTCAATATCGATGATGTATTGATGAAGGTCATGAGTTGAGTTGTGCCACATGAAGTGCATTAGCACAAACAGGAGCCTGTTCAATGATAATAAAAGGTAACAGCTTTTGCAATAGGAAAAATTGGTCTCCTTGCTGGATTGTGTAATCTGTGTATTCTAGCAATGAGCTCTTATCACCACAGGATGTCATTGCTTTACAAGTCAAATTTTCTTCATTTGAGTGTAGAGAAGATAGAAGTAGGAGAAATTCTTGAGAGATTGCAACAAAATGTATAGCAGTGTTTGGAGGTGTGGAGATGGAATAGAATTATATAGACCAAACTGAAAAATTCCATTTACACACTAAACACCATCTACAGTCTCATTCTCCTTTCCACTGGTAATTTGCTGTGTAGTCTTCCAGATCTTTTCTCTTTGTTTGGGAGTTGTGTGTGTGTGTGTGAGAGGGAGAGAGAGAGAAACAGAGAGACAGACACAGAGACACAGAGGTAGAGAAGTTTAGGGAATGTAAATGGGATCCTACTCTGTGTGTGTGCATGTGTGTGGTGCATAGCCATTCAGTAGCTTTTTCTTTTCATTTTATAACATTTCATTGGCCATCTTTTGTTCTCACTACATCCAGCTCTATCTCATTCTTCTTAGCAGCTAATGCAGAAATTTCTGTATATTGAAATGATTAGTAATTGGCATATTTAATCCTCAAAATTGTTGCCTTGGTATTGTCCACAACTGTGAGTCAGAGTGAATTACATTCTGTTGCCCATTGTTTGAAAGCTGTACAGTTAATTAGTAAACACTTAGGAGGATTGATAAGTGTTGAGCAGTAAGTTGAAAAACAGCATATGCAAACCAGATTGCCACCAGAATTTAGAACAACATAAAGTAAAATGCTCTGGAGTATTTATAAGGAGAAGAGGAGAAAGAACCAAAGTAAGAAAGACCATTAAAATACCAATACATTTTGTACGGGTTGGCTAAGACGTTCATTCGAGTTTTTCCATAAGATGTTACAGAAAAACCCAAATGAAATTTTTGGCCAACTGAATACCTACATTATCTATTATTTATGATTATAAGATTATACATGCTCATCGTAGAAGATGGGAAGTAGGGAAACACATTAAAAAGAAAACAATCGTTACCCTAACTCCATAATCTTAACTTAACCGTAGTTAATATTTATTTTTTGCTCATAGCTTCTTACCTTTTTATGTTTAAATTTTTATTATAAGATACAGCTACATGATTTTTAAAACATTCCAACAATACAGGAAGGTGAAAAGTAAAAATCCTCTTCTCACCTGATTCTCATCTTCTCTTCTCATTTTCATCCTCACTTTCCAGATATTCACTCACTGTTAATAATTTCTCTCATAATTTATATGTAAGTGTGTTGATATTCCCCTTATTCTGAGTATATAAATATGTGTTATGTGACATATACACCATTATGGGGTTATACTGTGTTAATGATTTTTATATTACTTTTTTTTTTTATATAGTTTTCTACCCAAAGCATACATTTTCCATATATAACCCAGGTGCAACCTGGGGGTACTGAGCAAGCATGTAACTATTTCAAAAAGTTTGACTTGACACTTCTCCTCACCCCATTTCATGCCACTGAGTTTCTGATCTTTCACAGAAAAAGGCCTGTAGTCTTAACTGAAGACCCATTCCAGTGAACCACACATTCTTCCTGTGTCTATGGCTCTATTTTAGACTATTATTTTTGGGGAGCTATTAGAGGAGAAAATACAGTTACTACTGTGTGGTATAGTGGAAAATGTCAAAGATTTGGGTTTTGATCCCCGTTTTATCATTTATTGGCTATGTTTAAAGGATAAAATGTTTCATACAACCTTGTGAGATATTTTTATCCCTCTTTAGAGATGAAAAATCAGAGATCCAGCCAGGGAGAAGTGATTTATTTAAGGTCACACAACTACTATGTACTAGAGCCAGGATTCAAGCAAAGGCCTGTTTGAGGCACAGCCTATGTGTTTTCCATTCAACCATCGTGGCTTCTCTTTGGGACTTCAGTAAAGGTGAAAGAGAACATGTCTTTAAAGTGATTGCTTAATTTTTTGACTTTATAAAAGGTTATGTACTCTGTTATCTTTTCGGGATCCAAACGTCTCTTATCTGACTCCCTTTGTTTTGTCATATTCCCTTTTTTAGGAGAGAAGCCTTATAAATGCACCTGGGATGGCTGCTCCTGGAAATTTGCTCGCTCAGATGAGCTAACCCGCCATTTCCGCAAGCACACAGGCATCAAGCCTTTCCGGTGCACAGACTGCAATCGTAGCTTTTCTCGCTCTGACCACCTGTCTCTGCACCGCCGGCGCCATGACACCATGTGAGCGGCACAGACTGCACTAGAAGAGCTGCACTGGTCTCTTTCTTGTGTGTGTGTGTGTGTGTGTGTGTGTGTGTGTGTGTGTGTGTGCGCGCGCGCGCGCGCAATGGGATCATGACCATCTTTTCCTCTTTGACTCAGCTTGCCTCTGGGATGGGATTGGAACAGTTCACTGAGCCAGGCTGACGAAACTGGAGGAAAATGTAGCTGATCTTCCATAGGGACTCTTTATATTCCACGTTCATTTCTCCACTGACTAGTCCCCAGTTTTTTCAACCTCCGCATGGGTTGAATTCCAGTGCGGCACCCATGGTTGCCCCCCTCCCGTCCCTGTTATGAGATAGGACATTTTTCCTACAATAAGAAAAAAGGAATCAAATTCAAGGCTGTGAACAAACATACGCTGCTTTTTGTTCTTATTTTCCTCTTGTTTTATAGAATTCTTATCATATTTCTGAATCAGTACATCAAAGTGGTTGGTAGTGTCCTAAATTGACTTTTTTCAAGTTCCTAGACAGAAGAGAGCATAACATTGTAGTTGGCTGGTAAGATTTACAGGGATTTGGGTCCTGAGTATAGGGCACATTCTCAGTGAATAAGCTGAGTCCCATACCAAGCTCCAAGGTTTTGTAAAGCCAATCTTATTTGTTCTTAGTTTGGTTTTCAGACAGTGCTGGTGCTTCTTGCTTCTTTAGTCCATTAAAGGGAATGAAAGGATCTTTTTGTTCTTCTCCTTTTCCTCCTCTTCTTCCTCCTCCTCTTTCAGGATTAAAGATTTTGCTGCACAATTACATTCTTTGTTTTGTTAAATTTGAACAAAAATTCAAAGCACACATCGACGTGCCAGTAGGGTAAAAAGTGTTCCAGGAGAGTAAGTTGGGCAGTGACAGGAACAAGTAGACCCAGGATGATCCTGAAAACAAATAGAGGAGGACTTTTTATGGATAGGATATCAAAAGTGCTATAATCACAAGTCTCATTCAAATGGCAATCTTTTGAGACAATGTCTTGAGGGGCTACACTGTACTGTTTATTCTTCTGTTTACATAAAGCAACTGTTATGCACATATTGCATGATGAGAAATGACACACTGGGGCCATGTTATACAGAGGTGAGGGGTTGGAGGAAAAATATGTGTTAAGTACATGGCATTATTAGCATGCATTCCTATGTTTCAAATGGAACTATAAGAGGCATTTAGTGAAAACTGACAAACAGAAAGCAATTCGATGTTATGCAACTGCTATGAACATCTAAGCCATTTATTTTAGCCATTATAACATGTTGCATAATATACACACTTGGTTACCCAATCAATGTTTTATAATAGTCTCTGGCACATAAAACCCTCTGTTCCAGGCCCTGGACCCCAGATCTACCTCCACATGGCATATTTCCTCTCCTGGGGTCAGGGAGGGGAGGTTTCCATCACTTAATTGTGGACACAGCCTCTCTCCTGGAAAAGGTTGTCTTCATATTGTACCCCTTTTCCTTGGCAGATATTCAACCAGTCTCTCTTGAATACTTCAGGTCATTACTTCCCAAGGCCACCTAGTCTGACTAAATCATAGAATTCTAGCACTAAGAAGGGATCCTATTAGCTATCTAGTCCTACCCATCATTAATATTTTACAGATGAGACAAATACGGGTCAGATTCCTTCCCCAGTTATTTCCTTGAGGCCTTACAGACCTGCACACCCATTCTCCCAGGGATCACATTATTAAACCAAATTAAAGAAAAATTTACATGATTGGTTGCAGTATTTGTCCAAGTTTATATGTTAGGCTTCAGAAAAATTTAGACCACTCACAAAATCATTAACAGTTGACTAAATGGTAAGTAAAATGTGCTTGTGGTCGTTGATATATAACATTAGGAACACAGTTTTTCTATTCTAACACTTTCTATAATATCTCAGGTTTGCTTTACCTCATTTCAAGTTACAGTGTCTTTTCAGACCATAAACCCTCATAAATTTAAGGACTACCTGTATTTTTCAAAATGATATGTAGATTTTTATTATTTTAGCCTTGTTATTTTGATATGTTTTACCCTGACTTTTAGTGTGCAAGTTCCACACTGTAGACTAATTGTTAAAGCACTAGGAAATATCTAGGGCCAATCTGTTAAAGGGGACTTCTATGCAGGTGTAAGACAGGTTGTTAAAGGTGAATTACCATCATACATAAGTTAAGCTTATAATTGAGTAGTTGATATGGTATTTCACAGTAGAGTCTAAGGGCTTACCCATTTTCTCCAGAGTTTGGATTTTAGACTCCTTTTCCAGAGTTCACAACTGACATGTGCCCATCAGGATATTTTGCATTGGAGCATATGATCTATTTATAAATAAAGACTATGAAACACAGTGTTGTACTAACTAGGATAATCAAATTAGAATTCCAAATATTGGTATCCCTGGCATCTCTAAGCCTTTATTCAAATTTTTTTCTGCAAAGTAATGAGGGACTTTGTTAATGCGTTATTAATTGTCTCTGGTCAGGAAACAATTCTAACCCTATTTTCATTGCCCTCTTCCCTCCAAATAATGATAAAATCTTTACAAATTATTTCCATATTCTTTAAGAAATATATCAACATTCATTAAGAGTATTTCATGGAGCACAGGTACTCGAATACAGTATAATACTGTACCACATCAAAAGCACACAGAACTTTGCTAAATAGACAGTGAGATGGAAAATAACTGTCTCTCTTAGGTAGCATTTGGAATTAATTGTATTTGCTGTGCTCACACCAGCTAACCACCATTATGTGGACAGTTGCCTAAGGCATGGAAAATGGCCTTGATCGATAGGGTTAAATAATATCTTGGAATTTATTGCAGTGGGATTCCTCCATTTGTAGATGATTGGCAATTGAACATTACTATTGATAATTATGATTGGAAAATTCAGGAAAAACTATGAAGAATATGAACTGCTGAGTACATTAGGTGGAGTGCATTATAGGCAAGACAGAAAGGTTTGTGAGAATAAATTCTTAAATTCTTTTTAAATAAAGTTTTTTATTTTAAAACAATTTTAGATTTACAGAAAAATTCTGAAGATAGTACAGTTTCCCTATATCTCAAACCCAGTTTTCCCTATTACTAACATCTTTCATTAGATGTACATTTGTTGCAATTAATGAAGTAATGATACATTATTATTAATTAAAGTCCAAACTTTATTCAGATTTTCTTAGTTTTTATCTAATATCCTTTTTCTTTTCCAGCATCCTGTTCAGGATACCACATCACATTTAGTAGTCATATATCCTTAGGCTTCTCTTGGTTGTGACAATTTCTCAGACTTTCCTTGTTTCCTATGACCTTGGCAGTTTCAAGGGGTCCCTCAATTAATATCTGTCTGATGTTTTTCTCATGATTAAACTGAGCTTATGGGTTTGGGTGAGGAAGACCACAGAGGTGAACTGCCATTTTCATCACATCATATTAACATGACTTATACCCTTGATGTTAATCTTGATCACCTGGCTGAGATAGTGTTTGTCAAGTTTCTCCTCTATATTCCACCCCACCTTCCATACTGTACTCTTTGGAAGGAAATCACTCTGTGCAGCCCACACTTAAGGAGTGGTTAGCTATGCACTACATGCCTGAGGGTGAGTATCTACATAAATTATTTGGAATTCTGCGTGGTAGAGTTGTCTTTTCTCCCTCATTTATTTATTTATGCAATCATTTTCTTGTATCAGTATGGACTCATGGATATTTATTTAGTACTTTGGGTTATAGTCCAATGCAACTTATTTTGTTATTCAAATTGTTCCAGTGTTGGTCATTGGGCACTCTTTTGGGTTGATTTCCATGTTCTTTTGACATACTCCCATCTTTTTTTTAGCACACCTTTATTTTCCAGCACTACAAGATGCTGCAAGCTCATCTTGTATATTTTTTTTTGCCAAATCCTGTAATCAACCATTTCTTTAAGGAGTCCTGGTTTCTTTTAATGGAGAATTGTATTAGAAATGAAGATCTGGGCATTAGGTATGCTTGTTGCTACTTGTATTTTTGCTTCTAGGTCATCTCTGCTGACAGAGCAAGGAAATATATGTGTGTGCACTAACCCATGTATATCTATACATACGTATGTACAAATATTTCTGTATGTAATCATCCATATCTTCATTAAGCTAAACATGAGTTCATACTGATGTCTCCTACTCCAATCCCTTACCACATGGATCATCTTATCCTAGCCTTTTGCCTTTGTTCACTCTAACCTTCCACTCCAACAGTGAGAAACCTGGCTCCCACACGTTGCCATCTACTTATTTACTTGTTCAGTTCCAGAGTACCTGTATAGTGGTATCTGAATTGTTAGCCTGTACACCTGTGGGAACACCTAGAGCACAGTGCTTATGTACATGATAGTAACAGTTTTAGAACTCTAACAGCTCTTTGAAACAAAGGGATCTGCAAAATTCAGGAGTTAGAGATTTCGATGACCTGAGTTCCAGGAAATTGGGGTGTATCCTACCCTAAAAAGGTTTTCCGAAGAACAAAACCATTGGGAATTGATCTAATCTTTAATAAACCAAGGGAAATTATTGATCCTCCCTAGTGTGTTAATAGCTATATAGAAATAGGTATACTGAAGAAAGTAGGTGTGCCCAATTTAAAGAAACACTTAGCACTGTCTTTTCTCACTGGTAAATATGGCTCTCTGACAATAGAGGTGCTACCCTAAGTTACCTTTCTTCCATATTTTCCCATCTCTCACTTTATTGACCTTAGGCAAGTCACATCGCCTCTCTGTGCCTCAGTTAACCCATCTGTAAAATGGGGATCCAAATACCTACCTCACAGGATTGTTGTGAGGATTCTCATTAATGGATGTTGGCAAAAATTACAAGTGATCCTTAAATGAACAACAAAGTATTATGATTACCATTATGATGATAATTATAGTACTCTATATTTACCCTAGAAAAAGGAGAGGATTAGGCTTCCTGGATGATAAAGAGCTAAATTTGAGTAAGTAACAAGGATAATTGAAGAGTGGACACTGGAAGCAATATTATCTCTTCCTCTCACTTTCCCTACATTCTCTTCATTGCTAACTATAAGATTCTCATCTGTTTTTATACTCAAAGCATAAGAGGGTCTAAAGGAATAAGTAGGCAAAACCCATTGCTGTAAAAGCTGTATTCTTCCCCTTTCCTCACTCTGCCTGGACCACATTACATGTCACCCTGTCAGAAGCACAGAGGCAATCTCCCACAGCCCTTCAAACTTTGGCCAGTCCAGCTTCACCAGTTACATTTTGTCTTTCCACACTTATTATATTCTGAACAGTATAGGTAGAAGGGAAGTGGGGTGGGGTGGTTGGGGTGGGAGTGGAATGGAAGAGAATAGAACTTATACTAGTGGCAGGATATTTCTTTGATTATCAAATACTGGTTTTACCTCCCATTTCTTTTTCTGGTGGTGGGTTGGGGACAGAGGGAGAGACACTATTTTGTTTATTAAGAAACTCTCCTTCCTTTTCAGTAGATGTTTCCCAGGATCAGTATAAGTAGTTGTTTTGGACATTATAACTATGTTGTATGCAGTGCTGTTTTCATTGTATTTCTGAATAACAAGAGGAAGAGAATCCCTAGTGATGTCCATCCTTGTTTTTTGACAGGAGGACACAGTGGGAAAACAGTGCCAGAAATTGACTGTTCATTTTTGTGTTGGGGAAAGGAGCCTGCAGTGAAATGATTGATTGTTTTTTGTCATTGTTTGTTTAAAGAAGTTATAGAACAGTATATTAAGCTTTAGTATTTATAACTCATGTCTCTGCCTTGTTATTTCAGTACTTTAGAGCAGCACCCTGTTTTTTCTCTATTTTATACTAGTTCTTGCTCCAGCGACATGGCTGTGAGACTAAGATTGTGAGCAATCTCTTATATTCAAGCCTGTTAGGTCCCTGGAGATACTCAAAAACTGCCTCAGTTAGCATGGTCACTTATAGATTACTACGTTCTCGCTCAATGGGACATTTCCTCTGTGGCATCCAGGCAGGGTGTATGTTTGGGAACTAAACAATCTTGTTACGTTTGATTATTGTACTTTTTATTAATAAAAAATATTAGAAACTTCAGAATCCATGGTTGTTATCTTGAATTTGTCTTCATTTACGTTTCCACAACATTGCACGGCACCAGTAAATCGTTTTCGTTTTCCTTACCTTAACTGGGTAAAGTTATGGTGAAACTACTTTATACTAGCATGGGGCAAGAAAGGAAGCTGGGCTGTCTTAAACACAATAATTTCTCTAAGTACATGAGGTCCTCCCCATTCTTGGAAATCTATTCAGCATGTCCCTGAATGGGACTGCATGGAGACTGTGCTCCTTTTGCACATTTCTTACAGAGAATCACCGTGTATGATACAGGCTCAGCTGGTAATGTTTCCCTGCCTATCCCTGTTCCCTTCACCATCTTGTTTTTTCCTGAGAAGGAATTCAAGAGAGTAGGGTATTGGGACAGCTTTAAACTTCAAAGCTACCTCAGTACAAATACCACCCCTGGGTGGGGATGTGGGAAGCTGATTCTGCTTTGGGAAACTTCATCTCTCAGAGAGATGCTGGGGAAAAAGGTAAAAGGGAGGAAATCCTGTGAGAGATTTAGACGAAGAGCTAGAAGAACAGATTGAAGAGTAACTTTTCTTGGAGCTGACAGAAAGGGATTATTACTACAAATTACATAAAACAAGGAATCTCAAGCTTTATAAGTTTCCCCAAAATTTCTTTTTACTCATTTATTTATTCTGAGAGTCACTGTCATCCCTTTGGGTTAAAAGCATCATCAATCAACTCAATGCTACAAATACATTGACTGAAAAGCTACCAATAATCCAGGCTTTTTGCTGGTTGCTATGGACATGAATAAAACACAGCTGCTCTCAAGAAATTCACTCCTTAAGAGGGGATACCAGCATGAAAAAAAACACAGTAATCTCTTAAGTCTCATAATAGATATATGTTCCATATTACTGAAAATTAAAACCACTTAAACAGTAAAAGATAACATAAAACGTTAAGGCAGCCACATATAACACAAGATTGATGTCTAGCACATATAAAAATCATACAAATAATTTTAAAATGCAATATGAATAAAAAATTAACAATTCACAGATGGATTTTATATAGCCTATAAACCTATAAAAAGATGTTTGACCTCACTATTAATCATGGAAACTCAATTTAAAGAGAACAAAATAATGTTATTTGCAGCAATATGAATGGACCTAGAGATTGTCATACTGAGTGAAGTAAGTTAGAGAAAAACAAATATGATATCGTTTACATGTGGAATCTAAAAAAAAATGGTACAAATGAACTTATTTATAAACAGAAATAGTCACATACGTAGAAAACAAACTTATTGTTACCAGAGGGGAAAAAGGGGGAGGGATAAATTGGGAGATTGGGATTGACATATACACACACTACTATATATAAAATAGATAACTAATAAGAACCTACTCTATAGCACAGGGAACTCTTCTCAATACTCTGTAATGACCTATATGGGAAAATAATCTTAGAAAGAGT
>NW_006770020.1:199581-210183 GCF_000442215.2 Lipotes vexillifer
GTATATATGTATATGTATAACTGATTCACTTAGCTGTACAGAAGAAACTAATGCAATATTTTAAATAAACTATACTCTAATAAAAATTTAAAAATAAATAATAAAAAGTAAAATGAGAACAATTTTCCACTCATTTGACTGGAAAATATTTACAAGTTTCATAAGAACAAGTGTTGGCAAAATATATGGAAATGGGTAATTATTATACACTACTGGCTGAAGATAAAAAATGGTAGTCATACTGGAGGGAACTTTTTCTTTGTTTATTGTTACCAAAAAGACCAAATACTCTATGTCCCAGAAATTTCACTTTTGAGTGTCTACAGAGAGGTTGGTGCATATACAATAAAGATGTTTATTTCGGCATTGATTATAATCATGAAAAAATATAAATAACCTAAACATCTATCAAAAGGGGAATGACAGTAAACTATGGTGTAAGTTATACTGTGGAACATAACGCAGCAGTCAATGGGAATGGGGTAGATCCATATTAACCTGTATGGAAAGATCTTCAAACCATATTGTTTTGGAAGGATCCAGACCAACCAGATTACTGTGCCTTTGTATTAAGAGAAATGAAAAACCTCCGCTTGAGGGTTTAATATATATCTGTAAGAATTCAGGAGGGAAATATTTTGTAGGGCTGTCAGAGAATATGGTTAAAGGAACAGTGAACCCAAAGGCACTTCTCTTCTGAAATATGTTAAAAAAATACACAGGAGTTGCTTGGGACAGTTAATATGTATATTCATATTTGAACACCTGCAATTACATTACCCTGATTCATTTATCAGGTTAGCTACAGTCACTGGGCAGAGAGTGAGTGGGGACAGA
Source organism: Lipotes vexillifer (assembly GCF_000442215.2). Taxonomy (NCBI): domain Eukaryota; kingdom Metazoa; phylum Chordata; class Mammalia; order Artiodactyla; family Lipotidae; genus Lipotes; species Lipotes vexillifer. The sequence continues at coordinate 200,419 of NW_006770020.1, forward strand.
AGAGAATGGGACCAGGTACATTTTTAGAAGAATGAGTAGGTCAGCAAGGGTTAAGGTGCATATCCTGGTGAAACCACAGCAAGTAACTATTGTATCTTGGACAAGCGATCATAAGAAGCCAGAATAGCTAAGAATGAGAGACCCAGAATACAGGCTTTTTGCACTTTTCAAGAGGTGAGGGGTGAAATGAGAACTGACCTGAAGGTTTGGCTCCTCATGCTGACTATCTGGATCTGTTGCTATAATCTTATTTGTAGTTGGGATATTTTCCCTCAACATTTTCTTCAAATTATATTTTCTTTTCCCTTAACCCAGCTATATTCAGATAAAATTGGCAAATAATATTGTGTAAGTTTAAGGTATACAATGTGACGGTTGGATACACATATATTGTGAATTTTTTCACCACAATAATGTTACTTAACATGTCGTTCATCTAACATAATTACCATTTTGTTGTTGTTATAGTGAGAATATTAAAGTTCAACTCTCATAGCAACTCTCAAGTGTACAATACAGTACTGTTAACTATACTCACCATGCTATTTATTAGGTCCCCAGAATCTGTTCATCTTATAACTGAAAGTTTATAATCTTAGACCAACATCTCTGTATTTTGCCCATGACTCAGGCCTTGGCAAAGACAATTCTACTCTCTGTTTCTATGTGTTTGATGTTTTTAGATTTCACATATAAGTAAGAATATAGAATATGTGTCTTTGACTTATTTCACTTAACAATATGGCTAAAAGGTCCATCCATGTTATTGCAAATGGCAGGATTTCCTTCTTGTTGATAGCTGAATAATATTCAAATATATATATATATATATATATATATATATATATATAAACATTTTTATTATCGATTCATCTGTCGAAGGAAACTTAGGTTATTTCCATGTCTTGGTTATTGTGAATAATGCTGAATTGAATATGGAAAAACACATACCTCTTCAAGAGAGTGAATTCACCTCTTTCAGAAGTGGGATTGCTTCTACAGATTCAATGCAATCCCTATCAAATTACCAATGGCATTTTTTACAGAACTAGAACAAAAAAAAATCTTAAAATTTGTATGGAGACACAAAAGACCCTGAATAGCCAAAGCAGTCTTGAGGGAAAATAACAGAGCTGGAGGAATGAGAGTCCCTGATTCAGACTATACTACAAAGCTACAGTAATCAAGACAATATGGTACTGGCAAAAATCAGAAATATAGATCAATGGAACAGGATAGAAAGCCCAGAGATAAATCCACACACCTATAGTCAACTAATCTATTACAAAGGAGGCAAGGATATACAATGGAGAAAAGAGAGCCTCTTCAATAAGTGGTGCTGGGAAAACTGGATGGTTACATGTAAAAGAATGAAATTAGAACACTCGCTAACACCATATACAAAAATGAACTCAAAATGGATTAAAGACCTAAATGTAAGACCAGACACCAAAAAACCCTTAGAGGAAAACATAGGAAGAACACTCTTTGACATAAATTACAGCAGGATGTTTTTTGACCCACCTCCTATAGTAATGGAAATAAAAACAAAAATAAACAAATGGGACCAAAGGAAACTTAAAAGCTTTTGCAAAGCAAAAGAAACCACAAACGAGATGAAAAGACAACCCTCAGAATGGGAAAAAAATATTTGTTAATGAATCAACGGACAAAGGATTAATCTCCAACATACATAAACCGCTCATGCAGCTCAATATTAAAAAGAAAACAAACAAACAACCTAATCAAATAATGGGCAGAAGACCTAAATAGACATTTCTCCAAAGAGGACATACAGATGACCAAGAAGCACATGAAAAACTGCTCAATGTCACTAATTATCAGAAAAATGCAAATCAAAAGTACAGTGATGTATCACCTCACACCAGTTAGAATAGGCATCATCAGAAAATTGACAAACAACAAATTGTGGAGAGGGTGTGGAGAAAAGTGAATACTCTTGCACTGTTGGTGGGAATGTAAATTGTTACAGCCAGTATGGAGAACAGTATGGAGGTTCCTTAAAAAACTAAAAATAGAATTACCATATAACCCACCAATCCCACTACTGGGCATATACCCAGAAAAAATATATATTTCAAAAAGACATATGCACCCCAATGTTCATTGCAGGGCTATTTACAATAGTCAGGTCATGGAAGCAACCTAAATGCCCATTGACAGACAAATGGATAAAGAAGATGTGGTACATATATATGATAGAATATTACTCAACCATAAAATGGAATGAAATTGGGTCATTTGTAGAGACGTGGATGAATCTAGAGACTGTCATACAGAGTGAGGTAAGTCAGAAAGAGAAAAACAAATATCATATATTAACACATATATATAGAACCTAGAAAAATGGTATAGATGAATTGGTTTCCAGGGCAGAAATTGAGACACAGATGTAAAGAACAAAAGTATGGGCCCCAAGGGGCGAAAGTGGTGGTGCGGGTGGGAGTGTGATGAATTGGGGGAATGGGATTGACATATATATACTAATATGTATAAAATTGATAACTAATAAGAACCTGCTGTATAAAAAATAAATTAAATAAAATTCAAAAAGAAAAGAAGTGGGATTGCTGGATCATATGTTAATTCTATTTTAAATATTTAAGAAAACTCCATATTGTTTTCCAGGAGGATTTACCAATTTACATTCCCATTAATAGTGTACCATGGTTGTGTTTTATCCACATACACACCAGCGTTTGTTATCTCGTGACTTTTTTTTTTAACATTTTTATTGAGGTATAATTGCTTTACAATGGTGTGTTAGTTTCTGCTTTATAACAGAGTGAATCAGTTATACATTCACATATGCTCCCATATCTCTTCCCTCTTTGTCTCCCTCCCTCCCACCCTCCCTATCCCACCCCTCCAGGCAGCCACAGAGAACAGAGCCGGTATCCCTGTGCCATGTGGCTGCTTCCCAATGGCTATCTACCTTACGTTTGTTACTATATATATGTCCATGTCTCTCTCTCGCCCTATCACACCTCACCCTTCCCCCTCCCCATATCCTCAAGTCTGTTCTCCAGTAGGTCTGTGTCTTTATTCCTGTTTTACCCCTAGGTTTTTCATAACATTTTTTTTCTTAAATTCCATGTATATGTGTTAGCATATGGGATTTGTCCTTCTCTTTCTGACTTACTTCACTCTGTATGACAGACTCTAGATCTATCCACCTCATTACAAATAGCTCAATTGCGTTTCTTTTTATGGCTGAGTAATATTCCACTGTATATAAGTGCCACATCTTCTTTATCCATTCATCTGACGATGGGCATTTAGGTTGTTTCCATCTCCGGGCTATTGTAAAAAGAGCTGCATTGAACATTTTGGTACATGACTCTTTTTGAATTCTGCTTTCCTCAGGGTATATGCCTAGTAGTGGGATTGCTGGGTCGTATGGTAGTTCTATTGGTAGATTTTTAAGGAACCTCCATACTGTTCTCCATAGTGGCTGAAACAATTCACATTCCTACCAGCAGTGCAAGAGTGTTCCCTTTTCTCCACACCCTCTCCAGCATTTATTGTTTCTAGGTATTTTGATGATGGCCATTCTGACTGGTGTGAGATGATATCTCATTGTAGTTTTGATTTGCATTTCTCTAATGATTAATGATGTTGAGCATTCTTTCATGTGTTTGTTGGCAGTCTGTATATCTTCTTTGGAGAAATGTCTATTTAGGTCTTCTGCCCATTTTTGGATTGGGTTGTTTATTTTTTTGTTATTGAGCTGCATGAGCTGCCTGTAAATTTTAGAGATTAATCCTTTGTCAGTTGATTCATTTGCAAATATTTTCTCCCATTCTGAGGGCTGTCTTTTGGTCTTGTTTATGGTTTCCTTTGCTGTGCAAAAGCTTTGAAGTTTCATTAGGTCCCATTTGTTTATTTTTGTTTTTATCTCCATTACTCTAGGAGATGGGTCAAGAAGGATCTTGCTGTGATTTATGTCATAGAGTGTTCTGCCTATGTTTTCCTCTAAGAGTTTGATAGTTTCTGGCCTTACATTTAGGTCTTTAATCCATTTTGAGCTTATTTTTGTGTATGGTGTTAGGGAGTGATCTAATCTCATACTTTTACATGTACCTGTCCAGTTTTCCCAGCACCACTTATTGAAGAGGCTGTCCTTTCTTCACTGTATATTCCTGCCACCTTTGTCAAATATAAGGTGTCCATATATGCGTGGGTTTATCTCTGGGCTTTCTATCCTATTCCATTGATCTATCTTTCTGTTTTTGTGCCAGTAACATACTGTCTTGATTACTGTAGCTTTGTAGTATAGTCTGAAGTCAGGGAGCCTGATTCCTCCACCTCCATTTTTTGTTCTCAAGATTGCTTTGGCTCTTCGGGGTCTTTTGTGTTTCCATACAAATTGTGAAATTTTTTGTTCTAGTTCTGTGAAAAATGCCAGTGGTAGTTTGATAGGGATTGCATTGAATCTACAGATTGCTTTGGGAAGTAGAGTCATTTTCACAATGTTGATTCTTCCAATCCAAGAACATGGTATATCTCTCCATCGGTTTGTATCATCTTTAATTTCTTTCATCAGTGTCTTATAATTTTCTGCATACAGGTCTTTTGTCTCCTTAGGTAGGTTTATTCCTAGATATTTTATTCTTTTTGTTGCAATGGTAAATGGGAGTGTTTTCTTGATTTCACTTTCAGATTTTTTATCAGTAGTATATAAGAATGCCAGAGATTTCTGTGCATTAACTTTGTATCCTGCTACTTTACCAAATTCATTGATTAGCTCTATTAGTTTTCTGGTAGCATCTTTATGATTCTCTATGTATGGTATCATGTCATCTTCAAACAGTGACAGCTTTACTTCTTATTTTCCGATTTGGATTCCTTTTATTTCCTTTTCTTCTCTGATTGCTGTGGCTAAAACTTCCAAAACTATGTTGAATAAGAGTGGTGAGAGTGGGCAACCTTGTCTTGTTCCTGACCTTAGTGGAAATGCTTTCAGTTTTTCGCCATTGAGGATGACGTTGGCTGTGGGCTTGTCATATACGGCCTTTATTATATTGAGGAAAGCTCCCTCTACACCTACTTTCTGCAGGTTTTTTATCATAAATGGGTGTTGAATTTTGTCAAAAGCTTTTTCTGCATCTATTGAGATGATCATATGGTTTTTCTCCTTCAATTTGTTAATATGGTTAATCACATTGATAGATTTGCGTATATTGAAGAATCCTTGCATTCCTGGAATAAACCGCACTTGCTCATGGTGTATGATCCTTTTAATGTGCTGTTGGATTCTGTTTGCTAGTATTTTGTTGAGGATTTTTGCATCTATGTTCATCAGTGATATTGGCCTGTAGTTTTCTTTCTTTGTGACATCCTTGTCTGGTTTTGGTATCAAGGTGATGGTGGCCTCGTAGAATGAGTTTGGGAGTGTTCCTCCCTCTGCTATATTTTGGAATAGTTTGAGAAGGATAGGTGTTAGTCCTTCTCTAAATGTTTGATAGAATTCGCCTGTGAAGCCACCTGGTCCTGGGCTTTTGTTTGTTGGAAGATTTTTAATCACAGTTTCAATTTCAGTGTTTGTGATTGGTCTGTTCATATTTTCTATTTCTTCCTGATTCAGTCTTGGCAGTTTGTGCATTTCTAAGAATTTGTCCATTTCTTCCAGATTGTCCATTTTATTGGCATAGAGTTGCTTGTAGTAATCCCTCATGATTTTTTTTATTTCTGCAGTGTCAGTTGTTACTTCTCCTTTTTCATTTCTAATTCTATTGATTTGAGTCTTCTCCCTTTTTTTCTTGATGAGTCTGGCTAATGGTTTATCTATTTTGTTTATCTTCTCAAAGAACCAGCTTTTAGTTTTATTGATCTTTGCTATTGTTTCCTTCATTTCTTTTTCATTTATTTCTGATCTGATTTTTATGATTTCTTTCCTTCTGCTAACTCTGGGGTTTTTTTGTTCTTCTTTCTCTAATTGCTTGAGGTGCAAGGTTAGGTTGTTTATTCGAGATGTTTCCTGCTTCTTAAGGTGGGCTTGTATTGCTATAAACTTCCCTCTTAGAACTGCTTTTGCTGCATCCCATAGGTTTTGGGTCGTTGTATCTCCATTGTCATTTGTTTCTAGGTATTTTTTAATTTCCTCTTTGATTTCTTCAGTGATCACTTCGTTATTAAGTAGTGTATTGTTTAGCCTCCATGTGTTTGTATTTTTTACAGCTCTTTTCCTATAATTGATATCTAGTCTCATGGCGTTGTGGTCGGAAAAGATACTTGATACAATTTCAATTTTCTTAAATTTACCAAGGCTTGATTTGTGACCCAAGATATGATCTATCCTGGAGAATGTTCCATGAGCACTTGAGAAAAATGTGTATTCTGTTGTTTTTGGATGGAGTGTCCTATAAATATCAATTAAGTCCATCCTGTTTAATGTATCATTTAAAGCTTGTGTTTCCTTATTTATTTTCATTTTGGATGATCTGTCCATTGGTGAAAGTGGGGTGTTGAAGTCCCCTACTATGAATGTGTTACTGTCGATTTCCCCTTTTATGGCTGCTAGTTTTTGCCTTATGTATTGAGGTGCTCCTATGTTGGGTGCATAAATATTTACAATTGTTATATCTTCTTCTTGGATCGATCCCTTAATCATTATGTAGTGTCCTTCTTTGTCTCTTCTGATAGTCCTTATTTTAAAGTCTATTTTGTCTGATATGAGAATTGCTACTCCAGCTTTCTTTTGGTTTCCATTTGCATGGAATATCTTTTTCCATCCCCTTACTTTCAGTCTGTATGTGTCTCTAGGTCTGAAGTGGGTCTCTTGTAGACAGCATATATATGGGTCTTGTTTTTGTATCCATTCAGCCAATCTGTGTCTTTTGGTGGGAGCATTTAGTCCATTTACATTTAAGGTAATTATCGATATGTATGTTCCTATTCCCATTTTCTAAATTGTTTTGGGTTCGTTATTATAGGACTTTTCCTTCTCTTGTGTTTTTGTCTAGAGAAGTTCCTTTAGCATTTGTTGTAAAGCTGGTTTGGTGGTGCTGAACTCTCTCAGCTTTTGCTTGTCTGTAAAGGTTTTAATTTCTCCATCAAATCTGAATGAGATCCTTGCTGGGTAGAGTAATCTTGGTTGCAGGTTTTTCTCCTTCATCACTTTCAGTATGTCCTGCCACTCCCTTCTGGCTTGTAGAGTTTCTGCTGAGAGATCAGCTGTTAACCTTATGGGGATTCCCTTGTGTGTTATTTGTTGTTTTTCCCTTGCTGCTTTTAATATGCTTTCTTTGTATTTAGTTTTTGACAGTTTGATTAATATGTGTCTTGGCGTATTTCTCCTTGAATTTATCCTGTATGGGACTCTCTGTGCTTCCTGGACTTGATTAACGATTTCCTTTCCCATATTAGGGAAGTTTTCAACTATAATCTCTTCAAATATTTTCTCAGTCCCTTTCTTTTTCTCTTCTTCTTCTGGAACCCCTATAATTCGAATGTTGGTGCGTTTAATGTTGTCCCAGAGGTCTCTGAGACTGTCCTCAGTTCTTTTCATTCTTTTTTCTTTATTCTGCTCTGCAGTAGTTATTTCCACTATTTTATCTTCCAGGTCACTTATCCGTTCTTCTGCCTCATTTATTCTGCTATTGATCCCATCTAGAGTATTTTTCATTTCATTTATTGTGTTGTTCATCATTGTCTGTTTCATCTTTATTTCTTCTAGGTCCTTGTTAACTGCTTCTTGCATTTTGTCCATTCTATTTCCAAGATTTTGGATCATCTTTACTATCATTATTCTGAACTCTTTTTCAGGTAGACTGCCTATTTCCTCTTCATTTGTTAGGTCTGGTGGGTTTTTATCCTGCTCCTTCATCTGCTGTGTGTTTTTCTGTCTTCTCATTTTGCTTATCTTACTGTGATTGGGTTCACCTTTTTGCAGGCTGCAAGTTCGTAGCTCCCGTTGTTTTTGATGTCTGTCTCCAGTGGCTAAGGTTGGTTCAGTGCGTTGTGTAGGCTTCCTGGTGGAGGGGACTAGTGGCTGTGTTGTGGTGTATGAGGCTAGATCTTGTCTCTCTAGTGGGCAGGTCCACGTCTGGTGGTGTGTTTTGGGGTGTCTGTGGACTTATTATGATTTTAGGCAGCCTCTCTGCTAGTGGGTGGGGTTGTGTTCCTGTTTTGCTATATGGTTGGCATAGGTTGTCCAGCACTGTAGCTTGCTGGTCGTTGAGTGAAGCTGGGTGCTGTTGTTGAGATGGAGATGTCTGGGAGATTTTTGCCATTTGATATTATGTGGGGCTGGGAGGTCTCTTGTTGACCAGTGTCCTAAAGTTGGCTCTCCCACCTCAGAGGCAGAGTCCTGACTCCTGGCTGGAGCAGCAAGAGCCTTTCATCCACTCGGCTCAGAATACAAGGGAGAGAAAGTAGAGAGAATTAGTACAAGTAGGAGGACATAGGAAAGAAAGAAAGAAAGAAAGAAAGAAAAGAGGGAAGGAAGGAAGGAAGGAAGGAAGGAGGGAAGGAGGAAAGAAAGAATGAAGAAAAGAAAGGAAGAAGGCAAGAAAGAAAGAAAGGAGGGAGAGAGGGAGGGAGGAAGGGAGGAAAGAAGGAAGGAGAGAAGTAAGGCAAAAATACAGAAAGAAAGAAGATACAGTAAAGTAAAATAAAATATAATAAAGTTATTGAATTAAAAAATAATTTTTTAGAGAAAAAAAAGGGACGGATAGAACCTTAGGACAAATGGTGGAAGCAAAGCTATAGAGACAAAATCTTACACAGAATCATACACATATACCCTCACAAAAAGAGGTAAAGGGGAAAAAATCTTAAAACTTGCTCTCCAAGTCCACCTCCTCAATTTGGGATGATTCGTTGTCTAAAAGAGGGAAGGAAGGAAGGAAAGATAGAAAGAAGGTAAAGTATAATAGAGTTCTTTAAATTAAAATTAATTATTAAGAAAAAATAAAAAAAAACAATGGACGGATAGAATGCTAGGACAAATCATAGAAGCAAACCTATACAGACAAGACCTCACACAGAAGCATACACATACACATTCACAAAATAGGAAAAGGGGAAAAAATCATAGATCTTGCTCTCGAAGTCCGCCTCCTCAATTTGGGATGATTCGCTGTCTATTCATGTATTCCACAGAGGCAGGGTACATCAAGTTGATTGTGTAGCTTTAATCCGCTGTTTCTGAGGCTGCTGGGAGAGATTTCCCTTTCTCTTCCTTGTTCTCACAGCTCACAGGGGCTCAGCTTTCGATTTGGCCCTGCCTCTGCGTGTAGGTCGCTGGAGGGCGTCTGTTTTTTGCTCAGACAGGACGGGGTTAAAGGAGACGCTGACTCGGGGGCTCTGGCTCACTCAGGCCGGGGGCGGGGGGAGGGAGGGGCACGGAGTGCGGGGCAGGCCTGTGGCGGCAGAGACCGGCGTGACGTTGCACCAGCCTGAGGCCTGCCGTGTGTTCTCAGGCTCCCCGGAAGAGGTGTGTGGATAGTGACCTGTGCTCGCACACAGGCCCCTTGGTGGCGTCTTAGCGTCTCCCGCCCGTCTCTGGGGTCCGCACTTTAAGCCGCGGCTCGTGCCCGTCTCTAAGGTTCGTGCCTGTAGCCGCGGCTCGTGCCCATCTCTGGGGTCCGCGCTTTTAGCCGCGGCTTGCACCCGTCTCTGGGGTCCGAGCTTTCAGCCACGGCTCGCGCGCGTCTCTGAGGTCCGTGCTTTTAGCCTCGGCTCGCGCCCGTCTCTGAGGTCCGTGCTTTTAGCCGCGGCTCGTGCCCGTTTCTGGAGTTC
>NW_006770020.1:210584-215874 GCF_000442215.2 Lipotes vexillifer
TTTTGGGAGGTCTGAGGTCTTCTGCCAGCATTCAGTGGGTGTTCTGTAGGAGTTGTTCCACATGTAGGTGTATTTCTGGTGTATTTGTGGGGAGGAAGGTGATCTCCGCGTCTTACTCCTCCGCCATCTTTCCACAACCCCGTGACTTCTTGATAATAGCCACTCTAAGAGGTGAGAAGTGATCATGGTTAGATTTGCATTTCCCAGATGATTAGTGATGTTGAGCACATTTTTACATACTTGTTGGCCACTTGTATGTTTCTTTGGTAAAATGTCTACTCAAGTCCTCTGCCAACCTTTAACTGGATTTTTGTTGTTTGTTTTCATTTACATTGTAGGATTATTTTTTCTGTTTCTGTGAAAAATGACATTGGAATTTTGATAGAGATTACATAGATTCTATACATGTTTCAGGTGGTACAGACAGTTTAACAATATTAATTATTCTGATCCATGTACACAGAATAACTTTCTATACGTTTGTGTTTTCTTCAATGTATTTCATCAAAATATTGTAGTTGTCATTGTACATATCTTTCACTTCCTTTGTTAAATTTATTCCAAAGTATTTTATTATTTTCAGTGCTATTGTAAATGATGTTTAAATTTTTTTCAGCTATTTCACTGTTAATGTATAGAAACACAATTGATTTCTGCATGTTGATTTCATATACTGCAACTGTATTGAATTCACTGATTAGTTCCAACAGTTTTTTGTTATGTCTTAAGAATATTCTGTATATCATATCATCTTCAACAATTTTACTTCTTCCTTTCCAATTTAGATAATTTTTATTTATTTATCTTGACTGAAGTGTTCTAACTAGGACTTCCTGTAATGTGTTGAATAGAAGCAGGGATAGTGGGCACCATTGTCTTGTTTCTCATTGTAGAGGAAACCTTTCAACATTTCACTGTTGAGTATACTGTTATCTGTGGCTTTGTCAGATATAGCCTTTATGATTCTGAGGTATATTCTTTCTAGACCCAATTGTTGAGGGATTTATCATGAAAGGATCTTGTACTTTGTCAAAATCTTTTTCTGCACTCATTGACATGACCATATTTTTGTCTTTCATTTTATTAATGTGGTGTATCATATCTGTTGATTTTTGTATATTGAACAAATAATTGCATCTCAGATATAAAGCAGACTTTTTCATAATGTAAGATCCTTATAATAAGGTATTGAATTTTGTTTGCCAGTATTTCGTTGATAATTTTGTATATAATTTAACCAGAGATATTGTTTTCTTGTAATATCCTTATATGACCATGGTATCATTGTAGTGCTGGGCTTGTAAAATGAGTTTGAGACTGTTCCTTCCTCTTCTATTTTTTGGAAGAGTTTGAAAAGTGTTGACATTAATTCTTATTTAGGTGATTGGTAAAATTTACCCATGAAGCCATCTGGTCCTGGGCTTTTCTTTGTTGGGAAGATTTTGATTACTGATTCAATATCTTTAACTTGTTTTTGCTGTGTTTAGATTTCCTACTTCTTCATGATTCACAGTTGGTAGGTTGTATGTTTCTCAGGATTTATCCATTTATTCTAATTTGTCCAATTTGTTGGCATATAATTGTCCATAGTGGTCTCATTATCCTTTTATTTAATTTTTTAGTATGCTCAAAATTTTTCTTTCCTATATTCTTTCCTAGCTTTCTATCTTTCTTTCCTTTGTTCTTTCCATCCTTCCTTCTTTTGTTCTATTCTTCCTTCCTTTCTATAATTTTTTCTTTCCTTCCTTCTTTTTATTTATTGAGATATAATTGGCATACAGAACTGTATAAGTTTAAGGCATACAGCATAATGCAGTTGACTTAAATGTATTGTGAAATTATTTCCAAAAATTTAGTTAAATCCATTATCATATATAGATAGAACAAAGAAAAAAAAGGTTTTTTTTTCTTATAATGAGACCTCTTAGGATCAACACCCTTAAAAATTTTCAAATATACCACACAGCACTATTACCTACAGTCATTATGTTGTACATTGTATCCCTAGTATTATCTTATAAGTGGATATTTGTTTGTTTTGACTGCCTTCATCCAACTCCCCCACACCTTAGGCCCCAACTCCGGTAAACTGGAAACCGCAAATCTGATCTCTTTTTCTGTGAGCTTGACTTCTCATTCCAGGGGAATTCCTTGGTGGTACAGTGTTTAGGACTCCATGCTTTCACTGATAAGGGCATGGGTTCAATGCCTGGTCGGGAAACTGAAATCCCACAAGCTGTGCCAAGCGGCCAAAAATAAAATAAATAGTGTTAAAAAAAGATTCCATATATAAGTGAGATAATAGAGTATTTGTCTTTCTGTGTCTGACTTATTTCACTTAACATAGTGCCCTCAAGTTCCATCTATGTTATTGCAAATGGCAGAATTTCCTTCTTTTATTTAAGTAAAGTTGATTTACAATATTATATTAGTATCAAGTGTACAACAGAGAAGAATTTCCTTTATAATAGCATTCACTTATAATTGAAAAGATGCTCAACAATGCTAATTACTAGAGAAATGCAAATCAAAACAAAGAGATATCACCTCACATCTCTCAGAATGACTATCATCAAAAAATCTACATATAACAAATATTGGAGAGGATGTGGAGAAAACTGAACCTTCATGCACTCTTGGTAGGAATGTAAATTGGTGCAACCATTGTAGAAAACAGTACGGAGGTTTCTCAAAAAACTAAAAATAGAACTACCATAGGACCCAGCAATTCTACTCCTGGGTATATATATATAAAAAAAAAAACTAATTTGAAAAGATACATGCATGCCAATGTTTATAGCAACACTATTTAAAATAACCAAGACATGAAATCAACTCAAGTGCCCAATGACCCAGGCCACTAGTGAGCAGCACCAGCACTGAAGCACCCTGGCCCTGTACTCAGCCATGCCAGGATATAGCCCCACTCACCAATGGGCAGACACCAGCCCCTGAACACTTGTGCTTCACAGCCAGATTCCCTGGGAGCCAGCCATCCCCACAAGTGGGCCAGAACCAGCCCTAAGTCCCAAAATACACCACACCTAGCAGCCCCAGGACCCAGCTCTGCCAACAGGTAGGTTAGGACCAGTCCTGGAACACTTAAGGTCCTGGCCCCACTCACTAGTGGACAGGCACCAGCCCCCGGAACCCCCATGTGTCACACTGAACCATGCCAGGACATGGTACAACCCATGAGTGGGCCAGAACCAGACTCAGGAATACTAAGGGTACAGATTCAACCTTGCCAGGATGCAACCTTGCCCACCAGCAACTGGCAGCCTCCACAAGAAACAGGACCTGGCAGCCAACAGGCCAAGGAACAGCCCCACCTACAAGCATTCCCACAGTAGTCAGCCCCTCCACAACAGAAGGGTCAACTCAGCCAACATAGGGGACATGCCAAGATCATATAGCTCTGATCACATGTGTAAAATGTGCTTCTGGGTCCCATAGGACCTCTCTTACATAATACCACTTCTCTAAGATTGGGAAATGTAACTGACCTACAAATACATACAAATAAACACAGAAAATTAAGCAAGATGAGATGACAAAGGAATATGTTCCAAGTGAGTGAGTAAGATAAAACACCAGAAGAAGAACTAAGAAAATGGGAGATAAGGAATCTACCTGATAAAGAGTTCAAGATAATGATCATTAAGATACTCAGTGAACTTGGGAGAAAAATGGATGAGCACAGTGGGAAGTTTACCAAAGAGTTAGAATATATGAAGAAGAACAAAACAGCTGAAGAATACAATAACTGAAACTTAAAATTCACTAGAAGAAATCAACAGTAGATTAGAAGTTACAGAGCAATGGACCAGCAAAGTGGAAGACTGTGTGGTGGAAATAACCCAAGCTTTACAGCTAAAAAAAAGGATTAAAAAATGAGAAAAGTTTAAGAGACCTATGGGACAACATCAAACATACTAAAAATCATCTGCTTTATAGGGATCCCAGGAGGAGAAGAAAGACAGAAAGAGGAAGAAAACCTAGTTGAAGAAATAATAGCTAAAAATTTTCCTAAGCTGGGAAAAGAAACAGATATCCAAGTCCAAGAAGCACAGAGAGTCTCAAAAATGATCAACCCAAAGAAGGCCAGAGAAAAACACATTGTACTTAAAATAGCAAAATTTAAAGATAAAGAGAAAATATTAAAAGCATCAAGGGTAAAGCAACTAGTTACAAGAAGGAAACATTTAGACTGTCAGCTGACTTTTCAGCAGAAAATTTACAGGACAGATTAGAGTGGCACAATACATTAGACAGGATGAAAGGAAAAAAACCTACAAACAAGAATACACTACATGGCAAGGCTATCATTCAAATTTGAAAGCGAGATAAAGAGTGTTACAGACAAGCAAAAGCTAAAAGAGATCAGCACCACTAAACTGGATTTATAAAAAAAAATGTTAAAGGCACTTCTCTAAGTGGAAAAGAAAAGATCACAGGTAGAAATATAAAAATTACAAAAGGAAAAACCTCACTGATACAGGCAAATATATAGTAAAGTTAGTAGATCAACCACTTATAAAGCTAGGAGGAATGTTAAAATACAAAAGTAGTAAAAGCAGGGAGTTCCCTGGTGGCATAGTGTTTAGGATTCCAGGCTTTTATTGCCAGGGCCCAGGTTCAATCCCTCGTTGGGAAACTGAGATCACCCAAGCCACATGACACAGCCAAAAACAAACAAACAAACAAACAAAAATAAACAAAAACATGATTCTCAAAAGCATCTATAACCAAAATAAGTAGTTAATGGATATTTAAGGGGTACACAAAACAAAAAGAATTAAAATGAAATATCAAAAACATAAAAGTGGGAATAAAAAGTCAGGGCTGTTAGAATGCATTTGACTTCATACATCATCAATTTAAAATAATCATATATATATTATTTACTATATATAAACTGCAGGGTAACAGCAAACAAAAATTTATAATTTTTACACAAATAAAAAAGAGAAAGGAATCCAAACATAACACTAATGGTATTCATCAAATCACAAGGGAAGAGAGAAAAAGAAAAGAAAGGAACAAAAAGAAGTACTAAACAACATGCAAGCAATTAAAATGGCAACAAATACATACCAGATAATGATTACTTTAAATGTAAGTGGACTAAATGCTCTGATCAAAAACACAGAGTGACAGAAAGGATTCAAAACAAGACCTACATATATGCTGTCTTAAAAAGACTCACTTCAGATCTGAAGACAAGTACAGACTAAAAGTGTGGGGATGGGAAAATATTTCATGCAAATGGAAATTAAAAGAAAGCTGG
>NW_006770021.1:0-360 GCF_000442215.2 Lipotes vexillifer
CCCTCTCCTAGCGCACCAGGCAACAAAGAGGCGAGAAAAAGTCTCTTGCCTCTTTGGCAGCTCCAGACTTCTCCCGGACTCCCTCCCTGCTGGCCATGGTGCACTAACCCCTTCAGGCTGTGTTCACAAATATTTAATTTGGCAAAGTGTTGGGATCCAGTGCACAAAGGAAAGGCTTTGCCTCAGTGGAAGAAAGAGTTCATCCTTTGTCTCCGAGGGGATAGAGAATATGGGTACAGATGTCACTGGCCTGGTAGATGTGGTGATGGGAGGAAAAGACTCTTCTAAATTATTTTATCCGTGAAGTACAAAGCAATGCTTTGAGAAGGAGAAATGGACACAGGGTGTTGGACAATTGAT
>NW_006770022.1:0-1523 GCF_000442215.2 Lipotes vexillifer
AAAAAAAAAAAAGGAAAGGAAATGCCTTTCCCCTCAGCTCAGGAATTTATTTCTAGATTTCTTCTCTTTCCTATTCTTTCCTGCCACGTCAGAATGTATGTTATAATTTAAATCAAATACACTTTATTTTTTCATTTTCAAGTATAGTTGATGTACAATATTATATTCATTTCAGATATACAACATAGTGATACAGTATTTTTTATAGATTATACTCCACTTAAAGTTATTATAAAATATAATTTGGATTCCCTGTGGTGTACCATATATCCTTGTAGCTTATTTACTTATTTTATACATGGCAGTTTGTATCAATACCTCTTTTCTTTTAAATTTATTTATTTTTGGCTGCATTGGGTCTTTGTTGCTGTGTGCCGGCTTCCTCTAGTTGTGGTGAGCGGGGGCTACTCTTCGTTGCAGTGCGTGGACTTCTTAGAAGCAGGAGAAGAGACCAGGGGTCTGAGCAAGAGGAAAGGCCATGTGAGGACAGCAAGTCAGCTCCCCTCGGCTCGACATGGAGGGAGGCCTTGGGGAGAAACAAACCCATCTATACCTGGATCTGGGAAATTCTGGCTCCAGGACTGTGCTGCTTCCAGCAATTAGAGACCTTTGTTTAGATGGAAACTAATGGGAAACTCCTTCTCGGCCTGGATGGAATGCACTGTTTCACACTGAAGACTTCAGAACGTATTTTCCATGTCTTTTGTCCATTCCCTCAGGAGGCAGAGACTCCACACAGGGCTCAGCTCCGGGGACCTCACGGGGCCAGGACGTGGTCAGTGAGGCTGGAGGGCTTAGGAATTCCTTGAAAAGAACACGTACTACTGTGTATATCTAATATCTATACAATATCACCTGTATACATTCTTTATCATTCTTTATTTGTCACGTGTTCTATTTCACACATCTTGAGATGAGTTATAAATTCAAATACCTGTTTAGAGATGTGGATGACATCTCATACTTTTTCACTTTTTCTACATATATTGTTATTTCACATTTTTCATTATCTTTCTTCCCTGGACTATTTGAAACATTATTTTTATTTTGAAAGTAGGAGATTATTGAACCCATTTTTGCTTACTCTGAATAATTTGGTTCGAGTATGGATAATGAGCTGTGTGCCATCACCTGGGTAGATGGAAGGAACGCCACCATCTCAAAAGTGACAACACGTGTTTCTATTGAACCCCAGATCAATACGGTCTCACTAAACCCATCCTGTGTCCTGAAACCCTGTCCCCCGTATTTGTAGGTCCAAGAATACCGAGCCCGTCCCTAACAGTTCCAATCCCAGATGGCTACGATGACAGACTCCTCTTCTTTAATCCTGTGATGTTCAGAGGATTCCATAAAATAGAACATGTGTCAGGGCCTATTCAGACCCTTTGAAATGCCAGAAGTAAGGCTCAGTGGTGTTTTGTCTTGTGAGAATCTGTAAGGAAGTGCTGGGACAGGATTGAGGTCATGAGATAAGGGAGTGTAAGGAATAAGGTCAGACCCAGGTCACAAAGAGAAAGGTC
>NW_006770023.1:0-256 GCF_000442215.2 Lipotes vexillifer
CCAAGCTGGTGCTACGACGCTCAGAAGTTTTGGGATGCAAATGAGGCGGCGGAAACACGCACCAACGCACGGGTCTGTCGCGAAGTCGAAGTAGCCTTGCCGCATAGCCTGTCAGACAGCCAGCGCAAAGATCTGGCCCTGGATCTAGGGCAACTGCTCGTGGACCGGTATCAAGTGGCAGTCTTGGTCGCGATCCACGCCCCCTCGAAAGAAGGCGATCAGCGCAATCATCACGTGCATCTACTGATGTCGGCGA
>NW_006770025.1:0-204 GCF_000442215.2 Lipotes vexillifer
TTTGTATCACCAAGTGTTTCCTGTTTTGGCAAACTTGGCATCCTCAAATTAATCCACTTGTTTGAGTGGGAAGGAATTTGAGATCCACCCTCTTAAAACCTGAAAGGGTAGCTAAGGTGTTTGGTTAGTTCATTTGGTATGTTATACATCTTTGGGCAGAATTTCTTCTCAGAAAGAAACCTAAGGGAAACCTCAGTTCTGCTT
>NW_006770026.1:0-203 GCF_000442215.2 Lipotes vexillifer
TAAACTCTAGTTTGTGGGATTAAAGCAGGAGCACCCAGACTCCAATGCTAATGGAGTCAAGGTGCTCCTGCTTTAAAGTTAAAAACAGCATAACCTGTAAAAGTTATTCTACAATCACTACCAATGTGACCATTACCTGAAAAAGTGAAAGAGTTTGATTATTGTACTAGTTACAGCAGACAAGCAAGAACAAAGGAAACTTT
>NW_006770028.1:0-362 GCF_000442215.2 Lipotes vexillifer
TTCTATCTCTAGAAGTATAATCTTCTATCTCTAGCTGTATAGTCTTCAATCTCAAAAAGTATCGTCTTCTATCTGTAGTTGTAAAGTCTTCTATCTCTAGTTGGATATTCTATCTCTAGGAGTATACTCTTCTGTGTCTAGGTGTAAAGCCTTCTAACTCGGGTTGTATAGTTTTCTGTGTTTGTAGTCTTCTTTCTCTCAAAGTATAATCTTCTATCTCTAAGCGTAATGCATTGTATCTATATGCCTATACTCTACTAACTCTACGTGTAAATTCTTCTGTCTCTAGTTGTATAGTTTTCTATCTCTAGGAGTATACTCTTCTATCTCTCTGTGTAAAGTCTTCTATCTCTAGTTGTATA
>NW_006770029.1:0-431 GCF_000442215.2 Lipotes vexillifer
ACACACACACACACACACACACACACCTGCTATATTCCTAGTGACATACACAGTGCCTGACATATGGCAAACACTTATTAAATATTTGTCAAATGAATCAAAGGCAAATATAAAGAACAAAACTGAATGTTAAACAAGATGGCTTAAGTGTATTGCAGTATATTCACATAATAAAGATGACTATTAAAATAACTATTGAGAGGGGGTCAAGACAGCAGAATAGGAGGATGTGGAGCTCACCTTCCCCTACAAATACATCAAAAAAACATCTATATGTGGAACACTTCTCATGGAAAACTAACTGGAAAGTGGCAGGAGAACTCCTATAATACCAAAGCTGCAAAAAGGATCTCCATGTAACTGGGTAGGAAAAGTAAATAAAGGCATCATGTCAGGACATATGCCCCTGGGAGGGATCTGTAAGAAGAAGA
>NW_006770030.1:0-226 GCF_000442215.2 Lipotes vexillifer
CCCGGGACCTCAGCCCCCCTGGCTGCCCCAGATCCTCTCCGCCTCCCTCCAGCAGCGGCGCAGACCCCCAACCGGTCCGCGGAGCCCGCCGGCCTCCCCGCAAGCCCGAGCCCGGCTCCTTCACCGCCTACCCTGTCACCAGGGTTTCCCACCGCCGTCTGGTCCGGGGGCGCCTCCTCGACCCCACGCCAACCGCTTTCTAGAGTCGCTAACCCCACTTTACCTC
>NW_006770031.1:0-3868 GCF_000442215.2 Lipotes vexillifer
GCAGTTTCCTGCAAAGAGCTGCTTATAAATCACCACTTGTCAGAACATCATTCCATTCCTATGGGAATAGGGGCGAAGGTCTGTCTTCTTGTTAACTTCTTCATGCTGACAAAGGGCACCACATTCTCAGAGTGGAATATGTCAACCTGTGTCTGTAGCATCTCTTTGCTGAAAATTTTATTTCCCTGCTTACATATACAGGAAGAGCAAGCTACAATTATTTTGATGCCCACAAAGATATATATTATTATGAGCTATGTTAATCCCATTCTCTTGAGGCCAGTTCTTGGAATTAGGCTAGCCATAGATTCAGTTCTTGGAATTAGGCTAGCCATAGATTCAGTTTTAAACAACGTGGGTGTCTAGGGGCACCCACCCTCCATGCAGTTGAAAAATTCAAGTTTAACTTATAGCCAGTCCTCTGTATCTGCACTTCCGCATCCAAGGATTTAACAAACCTCTGACTGTGTAGAACTGTAGTATTTACTATTGAAAAAAATTCACGTATAAGTGCACTTACCCAGTGCCAACCCTTGCTGTTCAAGGGTCAGCTATATATTATTCAACCTAGATTTGAAAAACATAAAGCAGAACGAAATGAGTAAGGTACATTTTATGTATAGTATGGCATCATTTGGAAATTTTAAAAAATGAAATAAAGCTGTATAAAGTTTCTGGATGCATCCTCAGGTAGTAAGAGTATAAAAACACATATTAGTTGTTATTTGCATTACTTACAATGATGGTTGTCTCTGGAAAGAAAGAAGGTCATGGGAAATTTCAAGTTTGTCTATAATATCTTATTCTTCACCTCCTCCCCCGCAAAAAAACCTCCGAACAGCTAATATTGCCTTAATATTACTTTTCTTTTGCATACTAATTCTTTAAGTATTTTTCATTTAAAAAGTAAATGAAAAATTGTTTTACACTGGATGGGAGAGCAGGCCTCAGGTTATAGAACAGTCAACCCTCTCTAACCTAACAATCAGAGGGTCCCGATGATATTCCCTCTTGGCAGCATCCAGTTCCTATTAGAAACATTGCATTGTGGGTTGTTCCAAAGAGTACTTCTGCTGCTTTGCCCTATTGTAGAGAAGGTCTTTTTGGTCTCTTTTATCTTCTTATTTTAAGCCTGGTTACCCCTCTCCATTGCAGTTTAGCACCATGTTAAAACCTGTCATTTTCTGGATCTAAGGAGTTCATCAAATGTAACAAGTTTTACTTTTCATTTTTATCCATAGACTGTGGTCATTTCCAATGCCAGGCTCAAGTCTAGGAGTTGCCTAGCTTTCTAGGTACATTTGTACATTAAAAATGAGGAAGATCAACTCGATGCTTTGTGATGACCTCGAGGAGTTGGATAAGGAGGGTGGGAGGGAGGCTCAAGAGGGAGGATATATGGGGATATATGTATATATATATAGCTGATTCACTTTGTTGTACAACAGAAAGTAGCACAACATTGTAAAGCAATTATACTCCAGTAAAGAAGTGAAAAAAAAATAAAATGCAACCCCACCATATACACACACACACAAATAAAAATGACCCCAAAGCTAAATCAGCTCTGTTTTACAAGGAGTCCCTATTGCATAAGGGCTACTTTGTGGGCTCTGGAGTTCAACTGCTTGGCTCAACCTCTAACAAACTGTGACACTTTGAGAAAGTTACTTAATCAGTTTAAACCTCCATTACCTCATCTATAAAATGGGGATCATAATAGTAACTGCATCAGTGTGTTGTTGTGAGAATTAAATGTGTTGTTAAGCATTTACTGGTGGCCTTGGTCCATGCCATGCATTCAAGAAATGTTAATTACTATTTGTTTGAAGGCTTGGGGGAAACTGGCATGGTATGGTGTGGTATTGACTGTTTTCATGCTTTCAGTACTTGGTTAGTCGTTCATTCATTGCTACTAAATCACCAGAACACATTCACACTACGCAGCTCTACTACTGACAAATGAACTAGGAATACTTTTACACACCAGAGAGATGAATACCCAGGAATAAATGATGTAGTGCAATTAAGACAACAAATTCCATGCAAATAAGTTCGTTCAAAAAAATTCAAAAGCCTAATCATTTTGATTATTTTTTAATAGCAACGTGAAGTTCGGCATTTATCGCCTGATGGAACTCCTGAAATGCATTGTGTGACTCAAAAGGAGCCTAGGTTTCTGAATAGGACACTGTAAGCCTGATTTCAACAGATTGAAAACAAGATGTGACAAGCAGTTTGACACTGGCCCTCTGCTAATTTCCGCTATTTGTAAAGAGGCACATCTGAATGGAAACAGCTCTGCAGAATGGATTGGTATGGTTGGGGCCATGTCAGTCCACACAGAAAACCACAGTACAGGGGGAAATAAGCAGCCATTGATTTTCTGTGAAAGCCCCCCTGAGTCCGGGGAAAGTAGCCAATACGGGGCACCAGCTGCTCTCTGCTGGAAGTCCTTTGTGGATTTGAGGAGAGGGGTATGAGCAGCCCAGGAGAAAGCTAGAGAAACTGGTGGATATAAAAAGGAAAAAAAAAACCCACACACCAGAGCTCAGGATAGAAGAGGTGGGGATAACAGCCTGAGCCATGCGTCATTCCTCAAACTAAGCAGGCTTTTTTTCTCAGAAAATGGTGGGGGAGGGAGGGAAGCTTCAACAAACCCTACCTTTATTTATGCAACACGTTGGGAACCGTTCCAATGGGAATTTCTCATGCTCTTTCACGTTCCCTGAATTCTGTTGGTGGTTGAGTCCTTGTTTTCTTTAAACTGCTCTGATCTAATAAGTATTTGCCTCAAAACTGGAACACATACTCAGTGTGATTGCAAGTCCTCATTTACATAATTGCATTATGACAACAATTTCAGGAGGATAATAAATAAGGAACATTTTGATGTTTGCTGGCTGTGATGCAAAAAAAATATTCCCAGATTCCCTTCTGAGCACCTCCATGACAATGTTGCTGAGTTAATGAGTATAAAAATCTCTTTCAAGATGGGGCAGTGGGCAATCATTCTTTGTTTCCAGTTCAGACCCTGCAAGCAGCGTGTCTTACAATGGAATCAAATATGAATACGGGTGTTTCGAGAGAGCATTGAACAGTAAGTTTCAGATGTCCTCCGAAGTTTGGAACACTTGGCAGTGTTCCTCCTTTACAAAAGTTAGCGGTGAGCACTGCTGTAGGGATAAATTGGCCAGGATGAAAAAGCATTTTTTTCCAAAGCAGTTTGGTCACCTGCCTAGAAAGTCATGGGAAAATATGGATTATTCCAGAGGATGAAATTGTCCTATGGTATAAATAGCAAGCCACTAGAGAATAATAGATTTTTTAAAAATAAAAAAATAGATATCTTACACAAGAATATCTGAGCCCTGTTGAATTTTGCTGTATTTCTGTTTTTAAGTGTGTAAATAAGTAACTTGACTACTAAATTTAAGGAAGCTATTTACCTATAGCTTATACATAGAATCTGTCAGATGTACGGATGTCTTCAAAGCAATTTTTAACTTATAATATACATTTATCTATATTTTACAGGCAATGAATATTATTTATACTGGAAAAGAGTGAGCCAAAATTTAAAAATTTTACTTAAAACATAAAAACAGTTTGCTAGGCAACTTGCTAGTATAAACAGATTTCCAGGAAAATATACAATGTGTAATGTTTTTAGGACTCAGGATCAATCAACCATCTATATCTAACATATTAATGACAAATTATTTTCTCCAAGAGACCTGCCGCATACCTATAAGGCAACTTTTTTTTTTTTTTCCTTTGGTACGCGGGCCTCTTACTGTTGTGGTCTTTCCCGTCGCGGAGCACAGGCTCCGGACGCGCAGGCCCAGTGGCCATGGCTCACGGGCCC
>NW_006770032.1:0-236 GCF_000442215.2 Lipotes vexillifer
CCCATACAGGATAAATCCAAGGAGAAACATGCCAAGACACATATTAATCAACCTATCAAAAATTAAATACAAGGCTTCCCTAGTGGCACAGTGGTTGAGAGTCCGCCTGCCGATTCAGGGGACGCAGGTTCGTGCCCCAGTCCGGGAGGATCCCACATGCCACGGAGTGACTAGGCCCGTGAGCCATGGCCGCTGAGCCTGCGCGTCCGTAGCCTGTGCTCCGCAATGGGAGAGGC
>NW_006770035.1:0-657 GCF_000442215.2 Lipotes vexillifer
GGTTAGGGTTAGGGAACGGGGACAGCTTAGTGTAAAGATTAGGGTATGACAAAGGTTTAGGGTTAACATACGTGTTAGGGCACAGGTTAGTGTTAGCGTACGGGTTAGGATTAAGGCACGGGTTAGGGTAAGGCTTCGGGTAATTGTTAGTGTTAGGGTTAGGGTTAGGGAACAGGGACAGTTTAGGGTACAGTTTAGAGAAAGACAACGCTTAAGGGTTAGCGTACGTTTTAGTGCATGGCTTAGTGTTAGCATATGGGTAGAATTAGGGAACAGGTTAGGGTAAGGCTTCGGGTAAGGCTTAAGTTTAGGGTTAGGGTTAGAGTTAGGTTTAGGGAAAGGGGATGGTTTAGGGTACAGGTTAGGGTACTACAACAGTTTAGGTTTAGCGTACTTGTTAGGGTTCGGGTTAGTGTTACCGTACGGGTTAGGATTAGGGCACGGTTTAGGTTAAGGCTAATGGTAAGGGTTAAGGTTAAGGCTAGGGTTAGGGTTAGTGAACAGGGACGGTTTAGGGTACAGGTTAGGTTACGACAATGGTTTCCGGTTAGCATACATGTTAGGGGACGGGTTAGTGTTAGCGTACGTGTTAAGTCAGGGCACGGTTTAGGGTAAGGCTAAGGGTAAGCGTTAGGGTTAGGATTAGGATTAGGGTTA
>NW_006770036.1:0-460 GCF_000442215.2 Lipotes vexillifer
CCCCCCCCTCTCCTCTCTCCCCTCTCCCTCTCTCCCTCCACCCCTCACACGCCGCCAACGCCACGCAGCCCTCCACACGCAGCCGCGAGACGGCCCCGCCACGACGAGCGACGGGCGACGCCGTGCGCCCCCGCCCACCACCGACAGGCGCCCACCGCCGGCCGGCTCGGGGGGCGGCGGGCACGAAGCGCGGAGCGGCGCGGCCGCAGCCCGGGGGAAAGCGCGCGGCGGCAGGCGACGCCGCGGCGTCCCGCGGGTCGCCGCCGGGGCACGCATCCCCGGGGCGCGGCCGCGCACGCACGACTCGGCCTCGGCCCGAGCCGCCCGCCCCGACACGGCGAGGCGAGGCGGCGGGGGCGGGCACGGACCGCGGACGTGCGGGTCGGGGCCCCGGCGGAGGAGGCGGGACGGGCGTCGCACGACGGCGGAACGGACGCGGCCCGGCCGCCGCCGCCGCCGC
>NW_006770037.1:0-12721 GCF_000442215.2 Lipotes vexillifer
ACGAACCCGTGTCCTCTGCATCGGCAGGCGGACCCTCAACCACTGCGCCACCAGGGAAGCCCTAGATCATCTTTTTAAATGACAAACTCTATGCTGCATTACATACCAGGCACTGTTCTAAACACAGCTAGTCCTTCTAACAGTCTCATGATGTAAACAGTATTATTATTCCCATTTTGCAAATGAGGAAACTGAGGCCCAGTGACTTTCACTTGCCAAGATTTAAGCCCAGGCAGGCTAGAGTCAGAGCTTGCACTCTTAACCTTACCACACTAGGCTGCTTCTCAAAGCATCAATGATAAAACCAAATAGCTGGCTTTTATTGAACACTTTCTTTGTGTGAGGTACTATGTTAAACATCTCACTTCCATTGTCTCATTTCATTTTGAAAACGTCATGAAGCAGCTTCTGCCAGAATCTCCACAAGGCTATATCCTATTCCTCCTTGTGTAGTCCTGGCACAACTCGGCCCCTCAATAAACGGTATTTCTTAGTATTACTCTCCCCACTTGTGTTTACCTGTCCTCAAGCGTGAAGCAAAGGAATGATCCTGAACAAACCAACTGGTATCAGAAATAAACTTACTTTATGGAATAATGTTTTCTCAATGTGTCGGAACACACGCAGACCAGGCCAGCCTCTCTCCAGCCTCCCTCTGTGGCAGTCACCTCAGGAACTAGGCAGACTCTCTCCCTGCTACTGCCATCAAATCAGGAGAGCTGTTTGGTCAGGGCTGGCTTCTGCTGCTGTTTGGAAAATGAAATCGCTCTGCTTCTGTTCAATATATTGAACTCTCTAACCGTGGCATCAATGCCTCACACGCTTTCCCATCTTCATCTTTTGTGTTAAAAAATTAGGGAGGGATTGTGAGAAACTGCTGTGGTAGTGGCGAATGATGGATAAAAATGAAAAATTCCCTGCTTGCTTGCTTCACCGAGAAAATTCCATTTTTAACGTTTAGCCTCATGCTACTGCTACCACTGTAGAGCTACAAATATATTTGGGTTGTGGGGGGACGTGCCTGGTCTGGGTGATAACACAGCAGTGAATGCAGAAGGTGCCCTCCGGGCACTGATCCAGCTTCCTGTGCAGCTGTCCCCCACTTGGTGCTGGGGAGAGACAGCCAAAGCCCTCCTGATGCAAAGTGGACTAGACAGATCGCCAGATGAGCAATGTTCAAATCTGCAGGCTAACAGAAGGAAGTGCATTCAGGAGACATTGTTTTGAGAATGATTCCATGTGTTCTCCTTACTTGTTGCAAGTAATAAATACTTCCTTCTCCCCCAACACACACACACAAAAAGAAGCGCATTCAAATGTAAGACAGACTTTTGACCTAAGAATGACTCCTATACAATGTTTAACTGTATATCATCATTTATGTGTGGAATCTAAAAAACAAAACTAATGAATTTAACAAAACAGAAACAGACTCACGGATATAGAGAACAGATTAGTAGTTACCAGTAGGGAGAGGGAAGCATGGAGGGGTAAAATAGGGGTAAGGGGTTAGGAGATACAAACTAACTGTGTAAAATAAATAAGCTACAAAAATATATTGTACAGCACAGGGAAAACAGCCAATATCTTATAATAAATTTAAATGAAGTATAATCTATAAAAATTTGAACCACTGTTTGTACACCTGAAACTAATAATGTAATATTGTCAGTCAACTATACTCAATTAAAACAATTTAACAGCAAAATTGCTAAATGAGCTGAAGCTGATTTTAGAATTAGTTCATACATTTAAGTACAAATGCCAATGAGTGGTGAGAAAAGGGATACTGAACAGCAGAAGGAAACCAGACTGAGATTAATGTGGAGAGCTGGCTCACCTTAGTTGCCTACCTCTACTGGAAAAAAAAATAAAAGAAAAAAGTAATTTTGAAATACAAAGAACATAAGAATCACCGAGACAGTTTGCAAATGCAAATATCTAAGCCCCAGCCCTGATGATTCTGATGTCATTAGCTTGGCAACCTCCCCCCAGGTAACTTTTTTTTTTTTTTCCAGCTTTATTGAGACATATTTGACATATAACACTGTATAAGTTATACAATGTGATGATTTGATATACATATATATTGCAGACTGATAACCACAGTAAGGTCAATTAAATTCATTACCTCACAGTTACCATTTGTGTGGGGTGTGTGTGTGTGTGTGTGTTGAGAATGTTTAAGATTTCTTAGCAACTTTCAAGCGTACAGTAGATGCTGTTAACTTACAGCCATCATGCTGTACCTTACATCCCCAGGACTTACTCGTCTATAACTGGAAGTTTGCACCATTCTGATGAAGTTCATTTGAGGACCAGTGCTGAGGGGCACTATTAAGTGCCTTGAGCACTGGTGGTAAAAACCTGTGTGTGAGTCAGCAGACTTGGATGAGGAGGAAGCTTGAATCACATACTTCCCTGGCCCTTTGTGCCTGGGATTTATCCAACAGAGCTAGCGGGAAGCCCACCGAAGCCCACTCTGGGAACTCAACTCTGCCATTCTGCTTTCTGACCTTCCCCTCAACTGTTGTTGATTTTAATATGTCAACTAGCATCATCTGTACCCAGAAAACGAGGACACAGACTCATAGGGGGATTGTAGAATTTTCTTAAGTTTACATAAAAGTGATATAACAGCAGCTCTATTCAAGGTCACTCTGTGACCCCCTGTCTTCCTCCACCCCTACATCCACATTGTTTGGCCCATAATAATAAATAACAGCTAACGCTGAGCTCCCATGTGCTCTGTGCTGACTATATTGTACAGATTATTATATTTAAACCCTAGTAAATGTTAATGGAAAATGGAAGTCTAAAAGTTATTGGAAAAGATTTGAAAAAATTTTAATTAAGGATTTTAACATGGCAAAAGAAAAAAATTTAAATAAAAAGAGGTGTGCTTATTCTGGCCAAGTGCTGCTGGCATAAGATCAGGAGGAATCTCCTTTAGGTAGCCTTTAGTCTTACTCTGGTTTAATGACATAGCATATTGCATAGCCATCAAGCAACAGTAGAGCCTACAGGCATGTAGCCTCTGCCCCTGCCTCTACTCTTCCCATCTAGGCGACTGCCCCCAAAATCAATGAGGAAGGGAGGAAAAAAAGAAGAATTCCAATCAAGTGTTAAGGCTTGGAGGCAGGTGACCAGAGAAAGAGTCAAAGGCTGAATCAAAGTCACTTGGAATAGAATATTACTCAGCCATAAAAAAAGAATGAAATAATGCCATTTGCAGCAACATGAATGGGCCTAGAGATTGGCACACTAAGTGAAGTCAATCAGACAGTGACAAACAAATATCATATGATTTGACTTATATGTGGATCTTAAAAAAATGATACAAATGAACTTATTTACAAAACAGACAGAAAACAAATTTATGGTTACCAAAGGGGAAACAGTGGGGGTGGGGGTATAAATTAGGAGTTTGGGATTAATAGATACACACTACTATATATAAAATAGATAAACAACAAGGATTTACTATATAGCAATGGGAAGTATATTCAATATCTTGTAATAACCTATACTGGAAAAGAATCTGGAAAAGAATATATATATAAAAATAACTGAATCGCTTTGCTGTACACCTGCAACTATCACAAAATGGTAAATCAACTATACGTACTTCAGTTTAAAAAAAAGAAGCCATATATAAAACAAACATTTATCATTTTCCTTAAGGATTTTTCAAACTGTAAATCAGAGTTCTAAGGAGGGTTTTTAATGATTAAAATAATCATTGTTTTTCACTGACCTTTTAAATTGATATTTTCAGATGTCTTTTATATTTATGTGACAGTTTTGTTTCTAACTTACATATTCACAGCAAAACCCCTAAAGGAATGTTAAATAGGACTTTTGTAGCACTATAAAGCTGTGTTAGAATGTCCAGAGGAATCTTTTACTTGAAAGTCTGTAGATTGTGCTTTTGATCTTTTACTGTAGAGGGTGCCTGGCCCTGTGAGTCTCACTTCACACCATTCTGCACGTTTGACACATGCACAGTATGTGTGCGTGTGTGAGGGTGTGTCCAGGTAATGCTGCTCATTTGGGTGTGTCCGGTTAAAACAATTTCAGCCCATAATTTATATGTATAAGTGTAAAAATTGGATTCTTAGCATTTCAAAGTCTTTTTCTGGCTTCATAAACTTTTTTTTTTACATATAATTCTACAACTATTAGGATAAAAGGCAGGTTTTACTAGCATTTGGGTATGTTTAGTGAATCATTTTAACATGTTTCTTAACTTTCTATTTAAATATATGAACTTTGAAAAGAGACTAGTTTAAATTGTTTCCTACCCATGGGATTTTTTGAATAGAACTTAGAGAAGAAAAGTTCTGGAAGGAAAACACACCAGCTGCCTAAAACGACCTGGTATCATCTTGGCCCAGTCATTCTAAGTGTCAGTTTCTTAACCTATAAAATTAAGGATTTGGACTGAACCATCTTGAGTATCTGATTCAGTGGTAAGGTTTTCATTTGATTATACTTTATTGCATTACTTTTTCACTTAGTAGTAGATAGAAACCCATGCATAATCCACTGTCGACTTAAAGGAAAACACACTACATGAGAGTTGTGAGTTTAAGTTTTATTCAGTTAAATTTTATTCTCACTGGGGACTATATATAGCCCAGGAAACAGCCACTCAGTAGCTCTGAGTTAACTGCTCTGAAGAGGTAGGCGAGGAGCCAGTATGTATATGAATTTTGGGGCTAGGAAATACAGATAGTCAAGCATACATCTTGGTAAAAGATTACTACAATCACAAAGAACAGATATTACAAGTTAATGATTCTAGTGCTTTTCTATGTATGGGAAGATGCAAGCAGCTGGGGTCTTTGAAATTCTTCCTGAGATTTGCATCTAACTATCTAGGAGCTTGTTTATCTAAATCATGGAATGCCTCATCCTGTTTTTTCATCCTGAATTCCTTTCAAGATGCATTGTTGGTTAGTCACTACGTGGGCTGTGACTTAACCCTTGTATAACTGGTTGTTACATATCTTTTTAAAGTTTTATCAGTGGTATGTGATTATTCACATCATTTTAACATCAGTACCTCCGACTTTAACTTTTCTAAATTGCGAAATACACACATAGAAGAGTGTTTATAATGTCTATGTGCATTTTAAACAGTAATAGTTATAAAAGATCACCATTGTATTTACCACGAAGCTTAAGAAAAAGACGATTTTTGTAGCACCTTTGAAGTCCCTGACCCTTTCCTGAAGACATTCCCTACCTCAGCCTCCCCCACCCCTCAGTACCACTATTACAATTTTGAGGTTAATTGTTCATTTGCCTTTCTTTATAGTCTCACCGCATATGTATGTATTCCTAAATGAATCATTGTTTGGTTGCCCGTTTTTGAACTTGCTATTCATAGAAAAGAATCATAGCATATATAGTCTTCTGCAACTTGGCTTTTTTTATTCAACACTGTTTTTGAGATTCATACTTGTTAATGTGTAGCTGTAGTTCATTAATGTTCGGTGCTGAATTGTGTTAATGTACCGTACTTTATTTACCTATTCTACTGCCAGTGGGCTTTTGCATTTCCAGTTTGTATGTTTATTTCATTCTTGTTATTAAGAACCATTTCAAGACATGTAAAATCCTTTTTCAGTGTTGTAAGGAAGCTAGCAGCTTCCCAAATGCTTAATTCAATCTTTAAAGAGCTCCATATATTACCACCAGATAATGAGAATTTCACAGCAAAATTATTATCTAGAAAGCTGCAGTTCTGTGTCAGGGAATTGAATGCATCTACCATGAATGAAGGAATCAAAGATTTCATTGTGGAAATTAGAAGCAGATGCTTCTAAGTTGGAGGATTTTCCCTGAGAACAGCACTTTTTGTTGGCGATGTCATGCTAGAAATTCATCTTGGTTAAAAGGAATTTTTGCCCTAGTTGCTAAACCGATATGACTTTTGAATACAGATGGCTGTGAAAAAATGAAGTTTCAGTGGTTTAAAATTTATGAATTTTTACCATTGCCTTTGTTCTTCTTGTTGGTTGCTTATCTAGCATCTGCCTTCATCTCCCAGTTTCCCATGTTTTTGTTTTGATGTCCATGTACTTCAGGGGAAGTTGATCCCACCTCTAGCTCTGGAGGTGGGCCCTGGGAGGCTTCAGCTAATCTAACTATTCCATGCCCCTGCCCAGTGATAGGGGGCTTGTAGCCTAAGACATCCGATCAGAGTATCAGTACTCTTGTTTGCCTCTACATTCTGGTTGATTTGGCTACTCTGAGAGATGCCAGCCCCGAAGTGGAGTGATTCCAAGGTGCCAGGAAGAAACTAGGTCCTGGATGACATGTTAAACTACTACATCAAACCAGCCACAAGCTTACCCATCCTACTTCTAGGCTTCCAGTTACTTTAATTTTTATAAATTCCCCTTATATCATTTAACTAGTTTAACTATCAGTAGTTAACACTTACATAGTGTCTACCATATGCCTTATAACTCCCTTTAAAGTAGATACAGTTATTATTTCCATTCTAAAGATATGGAAGCTGAAATGTAGCAAGGTGAAGGGACTTGTCCAAGGTCATACAGCTAGTAAATAGTCAAAGAGTCCAACCCAGGCAATGTGGCTTCAGAGTCCAAGTTCAATTTGGATATCTCGGGTACTTGCAACTTAGTGCATCCCAACCAATGTATCTTTATATATGTTTGCTTAACCTGATACACATGGAGAAAGTTGGCTTAACCTGATATACATGGAGACTTTCCTAAAAACTGTACTTTGTTGACAGTATTGACATTACGTTTGTCCACTAAATTTAAAGACAAGAGAAAAGGTGCCCTCTTTCACCTATAATTAACATACAGAAGATATTCAGGAAGCTGTGACCAATACTGACTCCCATTGCTGGGGTGAGGGGAGTGCTTCTTAAAGAACCTAATTTTAATCTTAATTGCTAGGGAATTCATTCACATTTCTGGTGACTTTCTAAATAATTTAGTCAACATACCTTACTGGTATGCCTGTTACAGACCCAGTACTACTCCAGGCATTAGAAACATAGAGATGCTGGCAGAGCGTATCCTTGAGGAGGTTCCAGTGCTATTTGGGGAAACGGACTTGCCAACAAGTACAAAGGTGATAAAAGTGCAGGAGAAACACCCCTCAGCTGCCTACTCATGTGGAGATGTGCTTCACAGACCAGTGTCTTGAGTTTTCCAGGGAAAATGAAGATTCTTTGCTTTTGTTCTTTTGGAGGTGGGTGGATTAATAGGTAAGGGAGGATATTATAGGCAGAGGAAACACCATGGTCAAAAGCATGGAAATATGAGAGCAAAACTTGTTTAGGGAACCATAAGGAAAAGGATTTCAGTAATATAAAACGTGAGTTGGAGAATGGCCACACTGAGGAAGGAGGGGACCTGATGATGAAAGTTTGCTGTGCCTCAGAGTTCAGATGCTATCCTGTGGAGGTGCTGTGGCCCTGAAGAATGTGAGCTGGGGTGTGATATTCAAGATCGGATGTACAGTTTAATGAGGTCACCCTGGCAGCATTGCGGGGGTGGTAGATTTAAAGAATGAGACAAGACAGAACATTTAGAAATCCAAGTGAGAACACAGTGAGGAGGTATGGCAGGGGAGAAAGCCACTAGAATGATAGACTAGACAGAAGGAAGGGTTTTTTTTTTTCTTACTAAGGTTATTTTTTAAATGTATATATAGCAACTAAATCTATCCCAACCTTTCAACCATTGAGGATCACTTGTTATCCTTCTCTCCCACCTTCCTTGGCTTTAGATTTGGAAAAATTGTCTATCAAAATAATTTTTAAGTCATTTAAGTCATTTGTTTTCACTTTTTTAATCTGACAGGTAAAACTAATTGTGCTATGAAAATAAGCACTTAAAAATGATATTAAAGTTACTTAAGTGAATGCTCTTTTAACTTCCCTTGAGATATTACCGTGGGTACATATGCCAATTTTATTAGACTTTTTGAAATATTTAAAATAACTCTGAAGATTCCCATTACTTCTTTTATGAACTCCAGGAGGGAAGCCACTGTAATTGTTGATTAAAAGAATTATGCTTATAACTGTTCTGTTTAGGGAGAGTATACCAGAATGGTGCTTTGCAGAAAAATGTTTTTAATCTCAAGTGGTGGTTTTATTTCCCCAGATATCACTGTTATCATTACCCTTTGCTTTGCCTCTATAATTGAGTGAATAAAGTGAGTATGGTCATAGAAAATAATGTCAAAGAAGGGGAAAATTCAAAGGTCTGGGAGTCAGAATACCACAGTGTGCAAAACCATTGCCAGAGCTAGAGGAGGTGATTGGTTGCATTAACTTAGAGCACAACTTTGAAAAAAACGACCCACTGTATGATGTCCTGATGAGCCAGAAGCCTCTCAGGGTATTGAAGAAAGTGCCTTAAGATGCAGGGGAGCTCTAAGTCCTGATGTCATCCATCCATCTGGCCTTTGCTGGGGCGGGGCGTGGGCAGGCCTCTCTCCTGCCTCCCCTCCCGGGGCCTTAACTGTGTCGCTTTCCACCCTTGCAGTTCTTCCTTCTTCTCCCAACCACATACAAGTCATTCCTTTCCCTCCATGAAATTGGCCTGAATGCTGCACTCTGCTCAGGTCTCAGTCTTTTCTCAAATCCCGCAACCATTATGTTACCGTGCAGTTTAGCATTTAACTTAAAATACAATTGTATTACTTTCTGTTGTTTCTCCTGTTAATTTCAGCTCTTCAGAGAGATTATAAGGTCTCTAAGGGCCAGAATTTAGAAATGGTATGAGAGACAAAAAGTAGTAAACTGTAACAAAGTGTTATAGGACTCAAATGCCAGTTGGCTTATGATTGTTCATGGACTAACAGAATACTTGCAATCTTTTTCTTTCTTTTTTTTCTCCCTACCTCTTAGATTTAGAGGCTTTCTTTACTTCTTTATTCCTGCAAGTTCTGTTCTAAAAACATACAGTGAAACAGGGTAATTTTGGGCTGTAGTGGGTATTTGTGATTTGGGGGGAATGTACTCAGTAAATGGTGGGTTTTTTTTTTTTGCGGTACGCGGGCCTCTCACTGTTGTGGCCTCTCCCGTTGTGGAGCACAGGCTCCGGACACGCAGGCTCAGCGGCCATGGCTCACAGGCCCAGCCGCTCCGGGCATGTGGGATCTTCCCGGACCGGGGCACGAACCTGTGTCCCCTGCATCGGCAGGCAGACTCTCAACCACTGTGCCACCAGGGAAGCCCGGTGTTTTTTATTATTGATGTTATATTTGACATAAAATAGTTTACTAATCCATTGCTGTTGTTAGACTATTTAGATTTTTTTTTCCAGTTTTTACTCTGATGGATAATGGTTCCTTAAGTACATTTGATCAAAAGTGTGGTGCTCTGTTTGAATTATTTCCTTCTTATACATTTCCCAAGGTTGGCTTACTGGGTCGAAAGGTATGAACATTTTTATGCTTCCTACTAGAGTCATGTTGGTCACAGTGATTTACAATGCTAACTACAGCTTATGAGTACATCCATTTCACTCATTTTTCTCCTTATTGCAATACAAAGCTTCCTTGCCTATCTTTCTTATATTCTCCCTTGTCTGTAGCCAAGGACTAGCCATATAATTTTATTCATTAGAGTATGATAAGCATTACTTGGCACCAGTTCAAGTCCACTTTAATTGGAAGGTTCTTTTCCATTCCCAGCCTCAAGGTGCAGCAAATCTCATTGGTTAAATACAAAAATGAAATAATTTATTAGCTACTAACAGGAGAAAAATACTATGTCTTGCAAAACTCAAGATATGATTAATGACAGAATAGATAGATTAGAACCAACACATATTACCAAAAAGCAATTCCTCCACTTGCTTTCCATGATAGGAAGTCAGTAACATTACCTAGTAGTAAATGAGTAACCCAATTAATAATCTTCCCAACAATTCCATTTCAGAGGTGAGAAAAATGGACACAAGGAAGTGAAGAGACTTGCCCAAGGGCATCCAAGTGGCAGGTGTCAGAGCTGGCATCCAAATCGGAGCAGTCAGGCTACAGAGTCCAAGCTTAAGCAGCACATTATATTGCGTTTTTCCTGACTTAAACTTTCCATTGATTCAATAGCTACATTTCACGTGTAGTTATCACTTGTATTATATGTACATATTTACATACATATGCTATTTATGTAAAAATATATATGTATACTTACATATTTAAAATAAATACATATATTTACATATCTGCAAACTTTTCATACAATAACTATATATTATAGTAGTTATCGCTTGTATTATATGTACATATTTACATACATATGCTATTTATGTAAAAATATATACGTATACTTACATATTTAAAATAAATATATATATTTACATATCTGCAAACTTTTCATACAATAACTATATATTATAATAACTGCATTTCAAGTGACATACACAGCCACTTACATAGTGTGTGTAGTGTAATAATGTTACAGTCAGGTTATAGTCCATACTAGATTGCATTTGGTAATTAGCTTAATGATTTTCCCCTTACCAACTTTTGCAAAATTGCTACAACTATACTATAAACTGACCAGTTCCGAAATTATATATCAACGATGCTTTCTAGCTATTTTGTTTGCAGAAAAAGCATTTTTTTGCAGCTACTGTAATTTATTATAAGTGGAAAACATAATAAAAGCATATTCAGCACAATTCTGTAAAAACACATAGTGGTCTTTAATAAGAGAGGATTATTCACCCACAAATTAGTCTTCCAGATAAGATATTCTCTTGTTGCTGAAAATTACTGTTATGAATTAATTGCCCTGTATACTTTGTTTGCCTTGAATGAATTTATGCATTATACCCATAAATCACTTGCTGTATGTAATGATCTTAGAGAATGATGGTATCTGACCAGCAACTTAACCACCTAAACTTTTCATCTACTCAGATTTTTTTCCTGCCTCTCAGGTCTTCTCTGCTAATGGTGAATATTCACCATAGAGAATATTCTCCTTTGTTTTGGAATCGAGAAAAACTTTAAAACTTAGGGCAATGTTTTTTCCAAGTAAATATTGATGTGGGTAGCCAGTGATAGTAGGTATTCAGTGAATTAATGAATGAATGTATCAAGCAGTATATCAGCTTGTTTGGATGGGCTGTATTCAAAAAGACTCATTCAGTTGCAAGTGGCAGAATTAGCTGAAGAGAACGAATAATTTATTCACTCACATATGGAAATTCCTAGGGGTAGTTTCTGGCTTCAGACACAGCTGGTTGTAGCAGCTCAAATGATGCAACGAGGATGCTTTCTGAGCTTCTCTTTCATCTGTGATGTCTTCCTTCTTCAGGAAAGTTGTTACCATGTAAAGATGATTGCCAGCAGCTCCAGGCTCATATCATTCTCACAAATAGCAATCCAAAGAGAGGAGCAGCCCTCTCCATTTGTATACTTTTTTATGGAGGAATTCTGGCCTTGAGTTATGTGTTCTTCCTTTAGACCAAGCACTGTGACTGAAGATGACGTACCCAGTTTGGCCAGCCTTGAGTCACGTCCCTACCCTTCCAAAGTAGAGTATACACTGTGATTGATAGCTCCACTGAAAATATCTGGGATGTGAGAGGGACACTCCCCAGTGGAGAGATGGTACCAAGCAGATGAAAACAGATGTTTTTTTACATTCCATCCTTTAGTCAACAAGCACACACATTTGAACCTATACACTCATACATACTTTCTCTTTTTCAATACATAAAATTTCAGAGGAATTACCACCTTATATAATATAGCTGTCCCATTTACAACCAACAGTAGACTTAACTTCCCCACCCCAAATAGACATCTCAAAGTTTAGCCCTGATGCTGCCTCTGGCTCTAAACTCTAGCTCTCTAGGTGATAACGTATTTTTGTCAATCAGTTGTAGATGTGTCTTCTCATGAGCTGGCAACTCATGACGGTTATTTTAATGAGCATCCCCCCAACAACTTGATATCTAATACTTTATGTCCATTGTCTCATTTAATCTGACCAATAATCCTAGTAGGCCAGTAGTGCGTATCTTACGGATGAAGAATCAGGCTCACAGTTTAGGTTCCTTGCCCGAGTTCATACAGCTCTTATTGTAGAATCTAGGTAGGATTCAGGTTTGTCTGATTGGGGAGGTTAAGTCTGTCTTCTTAATCAGTATTCTGTCCATATTGTCTCTAAACGTCTGATGTTCAACTGTATGGGAGGTGATCTTCAGTTTTTCAGTCCCTCCTTTATCTACTAGAACAATGGTTAGAGGTGGGAAAGAGACAGCAACAAAAGAATCTGATGTTCTTTCCAGAGGGTTTGGCTCCAGATCGCTGATAGATGTCAGCTACTTTCTTTTTTAGATAAAACGGTAACTGTAAAAGAGTCCATAAAATGTACAATTTACTTACTCTTTTTTTTAAAAAAATTTTTTTATTTATTTATTTTTTATTTTTGGCCATGTTGGGTCTTAGTTGCTGCGTGCGGGCTTTCTCTAGTTGCGGTGAGTGGGGGCCACTTTTTGTTGCGGTGTGCGGGATTCTCATTGTCGTGGCTTCTCTTGTTACGGAGCACGGGCTCTAGGCGTGCAGGATTCAGTAGTTGTGGCTCACGGGCTCTAGAGCGCAAGCTCAGTAGTTGTGATGCACAGGCTTAGTTGCTCCGCGGCATGTGGGATTTTCCTGGGCCAGGGATCGAACCCGTGTCCCCTGCATTGGCAGGCGGATT
>NW_006770037.1:12884-17753 GCF_000442215.2 Lipotes vexillifer
CGGACTCTCAACCACTGCGCCACCAGGGAAGCCCGGCAGGCGGGTTTTTAACCACTGTGCCACCAGGGAAGCCCTACTTACTCTTAAAATTATATGAGGAAAGTAATTCTGTGGATCCAAAGTGACCCTTGTAAGCAAATGACTCATACTTAAGAAAGAAAATATTCTCGTAATACAGAGAGCATACAGACAAATTGAAAATCAGGTATCACTTGTTTCCAGGTCAGTTTTTATATTTCTAGATACTGGGATCAAAATGTAGAACTCAGGCTTCCCTGGTGGCGCAGTGGTTGAGAGTCCGCCTGCCTATGCAGGGGACATGGGTTCGTGCCCCGGTCCGGGAGGATCCCACATGCCGCGGAGCGGCTGGGCCCGTGAGCCATGGCCGCTGAGCCTGCTCGTCTGGAGCCTGTGCTCCGCAACGGGAGAGGCTACAACAGTGAGAGGCCCGCGTACGGCAAAAGAAAAATTGAAGTTTCAAGAAGGCTAAACTTCAAAGTGGTTCTGAAGCTAGAGGCCATTAGACGTTCAAGACGTTGAAAATTTTGACTTCAAGGTTCAATCCAGATTTCTGAGTTTGGAACTTAGTTGCTGACCTTTAGTTGGAAAATGTTTATTTGGTAAGAATTATACTACTACTTAAAAAATAGCTGGATGGTAAAAGTAGCCCATAGTGACTCAATAAGGAAACTTGTTCTCAACAATTGGTTCTCAACAATGGGTGATTTTGCCCACAAGCTGACATTTGGCAATGTCTGGTGATATTTTGTGTTGTCACAACTTGGGGGTGGGGGGATTCTCCCTACATTTAGTGAGTAGAGACTAGAGATGCTGCCGAACATCCTGTAATGCACAGGACAGCCCCTCACTACAATGCGTATTTGGCCCCATAATGTCAATAGTGCCAAGGTTAAGAATCCCTGCTGTATAATCTTCCTTGTCCAAGGACATGTGTATAGTAAGCCGTACAACCCACTTTTAATGAGCCTGTACTATATGCCTGCCATTGGAGATTAAAAATACACACACACACACTCTCACACACACATACACACATAGCTAGTGACCCTGCTCTAAGAAGATCTGAATAGAGGAGATAGACAAGAAGAATAACAACTACAAGTTACTGAGTCATCCATGAGGCAGAACTTTGACGGAGCATGAACTAGTCCAGGGTCAGCTCAGGTTCAAGAGAAGGAGAAACAGATCCCGCCTCTCCATGGGAAGCATGGCAAAGAGTTTTCAGTTTTCTTTAATATACCATAAGTAATAAACATCAGCACTTGGCACATAGTAAGTAAATGTCAGCTATAATTAGTGCTATTATTTTACCTTTTCTGAAGAGTAAGTGAGCTTTGGCATTTACTGTCCCTCTACTTGGAAAACTCTTCCCTGGGATGAATGGATGGATGAAAGGAAATAAGGAAGGAAAGGAGGAAGAGAGGGAGGGAATAAATTACATCCCTCTCTTAGTTCTGGTATCTGCTAAAACATCAACCTGTCAGAGATGCTTCCCCTGGTTACTGTGTATGACATAGCAGTCCACACTACCACATTATCTTCATCAACTCTCTCACCTACTCTGGGTTTATTTTTCTTCATAGTACATGTCACCATTTACGTTATATTGTCTGTCTCCATTAGAGTGGAATATTTGTTTTGTTCATTGCTGTGTACTCAGCACTTACAACAACACGTGACACATAGTAGGTGTTTAATGCATATATGCTGAATGAATGAATGAATAAGTGAACAACAACAAGCCAACTAATTTTACCAAAGGCATTTTGGTATCACTTTTAGGATACCATTCATTAAAAGACCATGTCCTTTTTTTCCAAAATGATCTTAGCTACGGTATTCATATACCTAATGCTGTCATCTGTTATGTCTTTTCATAAGAAATGCCCATTGGAGTCTGTGTGCTCTTGGCAAGCAGGGACAACGTCATCATCTTAAGCACCTTGGCCCTGTTATATCCCTAACTAGATGGTGAATTCATGGGTATAGGGGCACATCTTCGATTGCTTTTGTGTTCTGCTTTTCACCAAGTAAATACTACAGTGCTGTGTGTATAACTTGAGTTTCATTAATGTGTAGTGATTAAATTAAAAGATAGGGCTGTCTGCAATCCAGTTTTTCAAGATAATGTTTGCCTTATTTTTGTTAGGTAATAGAGATACCTTATTGACTGTTGAAATATGCCTATTAGCCATGCTTGCATTATAGTAATTTTCTCATCAAATTAACCACCTGTTCACTTTTTTTAGGGTGACAATCTCAGAATTGAGAATCCTTTGCCTCCATTCAAAGTGAGACTATACATATTGTATGGGTAGGAAGTTTCTGGTGACCTAGGGGTTTTTTTAATAAACTTTTTAACTTTAGAATACGTTTAGATGTACAGGAGTTACAAAGATAGCACAGAGTTCCTCTATACCCCACAGGTACCCACATTCCCTGTTGTTAACCTCTTACATGAGTGTGGAACATTTGTAATGAACCAGCATTGATACATTATAATGAACCAAAGCCCATACTTTTATTCCAGGGTGACCCAGTTTTAAAGCCTACATCCAATAATTTCTAAAAAATGAAAATCAATATTGAATGTCCATACTAGGTGGTAGCTTCCTGATTCTTAAAAGAAATGAAGTAACTTTGTAACCAATGGGGCTTATCAGAAAGTAAGGAATTTACAATAATGTGGGTTTAAAATTCAAGTGGGGAAATCTTATAGCTTAACATTTTATTTGTAAATTGAGTGTTTGTAAAGATGGCAGGATGGGGTTTGATCAGTATCTAAGCTGTTTTGTTGTTGTCTGGGAAATATGGTACTATAACATGGTTTGTTCTTCATAGATAATCTATCCCAAGATGGTTGAACAGACAAGGGCTGCCCTGGAGTAGGAAATGTGCCCTCCTGGGACTGAGTTGGGATTTAGCTTAGGATACAGAATAAGTAGCCAATGGCTCAGAGGCTAAATTCTAGGATTAAAATTAGTTTAAATTTAGTCGAATTCTTTCCCCCAGGACTCTCCAACTTAAGATTAAATCTTATACTGAAGGACCTTAGAGATATGGGTATTTTGCTATTTCAGTGGAACCTTTTAATCAGCTTTAATGCAGGCCTGGGTAAAGTAAAATCTTAATGCTATCTCTCTTTCAGGGCTTTTCTAGTTTGCTATCCTCAAAGCAGAAAAAGGAGCAATGAAGCAGCACCGCTTCTTAAAGACTCTGCTTTTATAAAATTTTCTTCAATAATCCTCTTCTAGTCTTTTTTTTTTAATACTTCACTATCTGAACCATAAACAAACTAGTAAATAAAAATCATATCCATGAAATTTTAAAATTATTTTAATGAGGCTCTGGAAACATCCCAAAACTCAGAAGATATTTTTCCCTAGTTTATTTTTTAAATTCTAGAAATTAGGTCAGTAGAATTATCCCCCTTTAATTAGTTTAATTAGAAATGGAAAATTATATGAGTAACTCAATTTGAAGTATAGATTTGAATAATTATACTGAGATTAGTATCATTTAAGGGTTTGAATTTAAACAAGTTACATTTAATCATAGCTTATAATTTCTTGAAAAGATTTTAATGTCAGAGAGGAGGCCTAAATGTTGGAATATATCAATTCATAGGGAAAAATTTTGCCATGAAATATAATATTTGACAATGAAATTGTTTCAGAACTGTATTTCTCAGGTGGTATGCCTGAGAATATTATTCTACAGGACCTTAATAGATTTTTCTTGCAGGGAAATATTCTGTGCCCAAGTAAGTTTGAGAATTATTAAGTTAAATTTAAGAAGTTGCCTGTAGGACTTCTCAGAGCCTTCAGTGCTTTCTGAATTGCTAAGAGAGAGTATACAGGATATCCTGTTTCCTCACCTAGTTACATTTTTTAGGAGAATATTCTGAGTACACAAATTTGACCTGATTTAGGAATTCATACCTTTGCAAATGTTGAGGACTTTTTTTTTAGTTATAGTGATGATGTGTGCTATATTTCACATAGTTGCTTATCCCTAATTCTGTACCTCAAGATATTTTCCCAGTATCTTCTATGAAGGTGTTATATCCAACCCTCTGCTCAGCAACTTCTTTCTGTTAGCTAAAGTGTTGTTTCCATATGTGACTGCATATCAGAAATACTTGGGGAGCTTTTCTAAAAGATTAAGATTCCTGGGCCCTGACCCTGGAGATTATGAGTCAGTAGCAATGTCACTGTGCTCAGGATTCTGTATTTATTACAAACACCTAGGTGATTCTGATGCAGCTGACACTGGTCCTCCAATTAGTGCGTTGGAACTGTTGAACTAAAAGTGTGCGTTCTGCAGATGGACGATTGGTTTGGAGTGCAGTTAGTTTGTGGTCATAGAACACGTGGGCTAACCATCCCATACTGGAGAGAACTATAGCACTGACCTCTGGTGTCCCTGTAGGGTGATGTACTGGCTACAACCTAATGTGAAACAATTGCTATTATGCTTTAAGAAAAGCAGAATACTCCTAAGGGGCTTTTAGTCACCTTCCTAATAAGGAAATACTTACTGTATATGTTTTTACTTTGAGTAGCTCCCTTGTGGATGGTATTTCATTCATACTTTAAAAAGAAATACTGGGCTTCCCTGGTGGTGCAGTGGTTGGGGGTTCGCCTGCCGATGCGGGGGACGCGGGTTCGTGCCCCGGTCCGGGAGGATCCCGCATGCCGCGGAGCGGCTGGGCCCGTGAGTCATGGGCACTGGGCCTGCGCGTCCGGAGCCTGTGCTCTGCGATGGGAGAGGCCACGACGGTGAGAGGCCCGTGTATCGCAAAAAAAAAAAAAAAAAAAAAAAAATATAAGTTTTATTTCAGCACTG
>NW_006770037.1:17802-64054 GCF_000442215.2 Lipotes vexillifer
TCCTGCTGATGATGGAAATTGAACCTTAAGCAAATAAGCCTCATGTATGGTTTCATTCATGTCAGCAGTGATAATAGCTCTTCTATTAAAACTGTATGGTTATACTTTCTGCCTGGAAATTCCTACATATCCTACAAAAGTAGCTGGAAAGGAACAATATAAATAATTACTAATGGTTTGACAGACAAATAGTCTTAACATACCTTGGTTGAATAGTGTTATATTAGCAATAATATATGAAACACTAGACACATTCATTAAATATAGGAAATATCCACCATTGTTTTAAAATTATTCTT
Source organism: Lipotes vexillifer (assembly GCF_000442215.2). Lineage (NCBI taxonomy): Eukaryota > Metazoa > Chordata > Mammalia > Artiodactyla > Lipotidae > Lipotes > Lipotes vexillifer. Next base: position 18,102 of record NW_006770037.1, read on the forward strand.
CAGGGTCTTGCCAGTGCAGTGAGACATGAAACAGAAATAAAAGTGTGATTACTGAAAATTGGAGATAAAGTCTTCATTACTTGCAAACAAAATTCTATACACTGAAAATCTGAGAGAAGTTAAAAAATAAAATGACATGGTTTAATAAACTGATTACATATGAGAGGTATCCAAAATCCATGGTATACAAATATAGTTTATACAGTCATGTTATTTCTATGTATTAACTGGTTGGTGAAATAACATATAGAAAAATTAAGTTTGCATTGTCAGGTTAGAGAATCAGAAGAGAGAGCAGCACCATAAAAACTCAGGAAGAAAAAACTTGTAAAGAGGGCTTAACAACCTCAGTAAGTGTTGTACATAGAGAGATCAATCAAAATGAATCCTGTGGATTCTCTTGATGGTCTAGAGATCACTGGCTTCCTGTAGCAAAGCCATACTGGTGAAGAGAAGGAAGTGGAAGCCAGACCTCAGTGGTTGAAGAAGGAATATAATGTAAGAGCCAGGACATTTATTTGAGTTTGATTGTAATGGAAGAAAAAAAGAAAGAGATTGATAATTTTGTTGTTGTTGCAATTTTGTCATTTTGTTTATTCCAGAACCCTTCATTTTCTCCCATGTGAGACTGGAAACTTCTCAAAGGCAGGCTTCTGCTTCTGTGAGCCCTGTAGTACACAGTACTGCCTTAAATGTAGAGGGTTTATGTTTAATTCATGACTGAATGAAAGTTTTTTTTTAATAGTTATTTATTTTCCTTATTTTTTTTTTTTTTGGTTGCGTTGGGTCTTAGTTGCAGCGCACGGGATCTTCACTGAGACATTTGGGGTCTTTCATTATGGCGCTCAGCCTTCTCTCTAGTTGTGTCCTGCAGGTTTTCTCTCTCTAGCTCTGGCATGCCGGCTCCAGGGTGCGTGGGCTCTGTAGTTGAGGCACGCCGGCTCCAGTGCACGTGGACTCTGTAGTTTGCAGTATGCGGGCTCTCTCATTGAGGCGTGTGAGCTCAGTAGTTGTGGCGTGCGAGCTTAGTTGCCCTGCGGCATATGGGACCTTAGTTCCCTGACCAGGAATCGAATCTGCATCCCCTGCGTTGGAAGGCGGATTCTTTACCACTGGACCCCCAGGGAAGTCCCTGAAAGTTTTAAAACACTTGATAGCGGGCAAAGCACAGAGTACGTTTCTGTGCATTCTCATTGATTAAGCGAGGGAGCCCTCGCTGTGAGACATGCTGTACCTGTGCCAACGAGACCAGTCGTGCTGCTGCTCCTCTCCTCGTCTCTCTCCTCCTCTCTCTCCTCACCAACCTTACCACCTTTATTCACAGCCTCCTTTTGGGCTTTTTTTACAGCTATGAAACCCACGTAGTCGAACGTCATGATGCTTCTTCTGTAGGGCGTGTGATGAGGAGCAGAGTTTGGCTTTGGAGTGCTCGGAACCAGAGGAATTGCCGAGGACTCGGAGCCCAGCCCTGATCACTAGAGAGCCCACAACACAATGAACAAATTGAACTTCCATAACAACAGAGTCATGCAAGACCGCCGGAGTGTGTGTATTTTCCTTCCCAACGATGAATCTCTGAACATCATCATAAATGTGAGTAGATCCCACTTTAGAAATGTCTAAATGATGATGTTCCCACCAGTGACCACATTCAAATTATGACTTGGCTAAGGATGAAATCATTACAGAATGAGACCATTAATAATGTGGGAGAATTGGGGTATTAAAGTGGTCTACACAGGTATAAACTTTGAATTATGGCTTAAGTTCAGCTGCTTTCAGCATTCTCTTGTCTGGTAAAATAAGAGAATTTTGGTTATTATATTATAGAAACATGAACACTTTGCTATTTTAAAACCTTTATTGAAATAGAATTTTTACGGATATCTGAGTTTGCTTTTTAAATACTTTTGAGTTGTCACCTACACACGTGAAATGGCAATACATAATTGCTAGCTTTTTAACACGCGCTTGATCATTGTTTTAATAGTAACCTGTAGCCTAAGTCTAGCCAATTTCAAGAATAGGCTGTGTATTTGAGTACTAAACTGTTGCTTATGGTTCATGAGTCAGAGTTAACTCTTTCAGTTAACCTGGACATTGAGGAGTATGATACTTTTTTGTATTTTTTACTTTTAAAGTTGGCTTATAATTTACTTACAGCGAAGTATAGGAATCTTAAGTGAGCAGCTCAGTGAATTTTTACAAGTGTATACATCCATGTAACCATCATCCAGCTTGAGATATAGTAGATTTCTAGTACCCCAGAAAGATCTTTTGTGATCCCGCCTAGTCAGTAGTCTCCACCCAAGGGTAATGACTATTCCCACCTCTATCACCATGGAGTAATTTTCTTGTTTCTGAACTTCATACAGCTAAAATTATGTGATATGCTCACTTTTATAACTGGGTATATTTTATGTACTCAACATTTGGCCTGTGAAAGTCATCCATTCTATCACATGTGACAGTAATTCCGTTTTCATTATTGTATAATATTTCATTGTAGGAATATGTCCAGTTTCTTTTCCAACTATTATTGATGGATATTGGGTTATTTTAAGTTTGGGGCTATTACAAATGAAACTATTTGGAACATTTTATGTATATGCACATATGTATACATTTCTGAGCTTATACCCAACAGTGGATTGTGAATCATGAAGTACACATATGTTCAGCTTTGGTAGAGACTGCCAAACAGTTTTATGTAACCACAATCATGCCTAGCATTTTTCAACCCCTCTCCCTGTTATCAACTTTCATATTCTTTCACTGATTGTATTCTGATGGAATTAAGGGAAAAATTGCCTTAGTGCATGCCTTGAATTAGTTTTCTTTGCTATAGTTTTCTTTGCAACTATATTTTTAACCCAATTGCTGTATAAAAGAATATTTCTAAATGTTATAATGAAGCTATATGACATTTAAATAGCTCCATTAAAAGTTTAAATAGGAAAAGGTTCTGCTTATTACCATAATTATTTTGGTTTTATTCTGTCAGTCACCACAGTTTCTTCACAGATTTACTAATGTAACCTTGTTTTTGCTCACAGCAATTGTCTGAGCATCAAACCTGCCTATTGAATGAACTTTATCAATCCATTAGGCAGAATTTCTATTGATTAGCCACATTTCTACTCAGGGTACCTGAAGTTGTTTTGGTTTTGTGAAGTGATAGGCTGTTATTTTTGGCAACATTGTCATTCTTTGTCAGTATGGGCACTGTCAGAATATATCAAAATGTATTCATGTATACATGAATATGCTATTTGGATTCTTTTATACAGTTATATAAAAAGATCAATTAAATTTTTTAAATATACATAAATATAAGCATAAGCACTTAAGAAACTTCTCTCCATTCCACTTCTGTCTTTTCACCTGGTGGAATGTGTATACATGTGTTCATGTGTGTGTATGCACATATACAGGATATGGGACAAAATCTTACTGATCTTAGGTAAGTTAGAAGGAAGGCTAATCTGACTTCATGAGGAATACTAGGAGCTGACTATAATTTTCTAAGAAATTAATTTGTACTAAAATCTTAGCTGAGGAAGATAATTACAGAGAACAGACTGGCAGATAGCTAGTCCATTCGTTCCTGTAGATCAGTGATTTTACAACTTGATGTCCATCAGAATTACCTGGAGAGCTTGTTAAATACCCAGACTATTGGACTCCACTCCTTGGAGATGCTGATTTAGTAAGTCTAGGGTAGGATGGGGGATGTAGGTGGAAATCTGAACTTCACAATTTACTCTGGAACCTTGGGCAAGTTAGTTTTTTGGCTTCAGTTTCCTCTTCTATAAAGTGGAGATAATCTTACTCTCCTCACAGGGACATTGTGAGGATATAAAGACATAACATGCATAAATGCTTATTGCAGTGCCTGGTACCTGGGAATTGCTCAGTGAATGAGCACTTAATAGAGTAGCACTTGTTTTCATTTCTTTGAGCTGTGGTCTCACTGTTAATGAAACTCAGCTGTGGAGTCTGAATCCCACGTAGACCTGTTCTTATTCCAGGGTCCATAGACGGCCCTGCCATGTCCCGACTCCTCATTAGCAAGCAAGCTGTTGGACCAAAGGAGGGGGAGGAGGAACTGGGTTAAGTAGTATGGAGTTCCCTCCTCGCTAGAAAGCCAACTCAGGGCTGCCAAAGGCCTGTCGTGTTCTACAAAGTGTTATTTTTGTCTTTGGAAAATAGCAGCTGATATTTGTAGAGTTGTGGTAGAACAAATTAACTGTAACAAAACTGTTTCATTAATGGTCTCATTTTTAAAATCATTTCTAAACATTTTTTTTAAACAAAGAAAGTTTGTTCCCTGACAAATGTAGTTGATAGAATGTTGCCTTTCTGCATGTGGGGTAAATTTAGTGTTTTGGTAATTTTTAATTCTGCATGAGTTGAACTAATAGGGACTGTTCTAAATGATTTTAATCATCAGGTAATAAATATGGGAACTTGGAAATTTTTGGAAATCAAATGATGGTAAATGTAGGAGCCACAAAATTTTTGAGTGATATAAATTATGGGTAAGAGGTTACACCTCTTCACTGAGAAGAGAGTGAACAGTTCTTTTTCTGGAGCATATTTTAAACATTCTTGCTCAATATCAAACCATTGACATTGAGAATCAAATGCTGTTTTTATTAGAAAGTTCCATATAGAGTATATTTTTAGATAATGCTTTCATTCTTATTCTTAATACCTCATACTCTATGGCACTTTTTAAAGTTCCCATTGCTCCTGAAGATTAAAGAACTTGAAAAATTTCACAATCAGCTAAGATGTAGCCTTAAAGACTCATAATATGCAAATGCAAAAAACTCAAGTTTGTTTTCACAGCAGGTAAGACTTCAGAGCCACAGCCTTACTTAATTACAGTTTTTAAACAAGAACATTGTTATTTCCTTAATAGTTGTTAAAGAGTTTTATCAGTTAGGCTCCAAATACTTGATTTAAACTAGCGGAACAATAATAATTATATAGGATGTGGGGCGGGGGGAAATGCACAGCATTATTTGAACAGTAGTTACAGAAAGTTACAACATAGTTCATTTTGCATACACTGTGTGGTTTGGAATTTTTCTTTTAACGTTTTATCACGTTTTACCCAGAGTGCTTTGTATATGACATTTTATTTTATTTTTTTATTATATTTTTAAAATTTATTTATTTATTTTTGGCTGCATTGGGTCTTCATTGCTGTGTGTGGGCTTTTTCTAGTTGCATCGAGCGGGGGCTACTCTTCATTGTGGTGCGGGCTTCTCATTGCGGTGGCTTCTCTTGTTGTGGAGCACGGGCTCTAGGCACGCAGGCTTCAGTAGTTGTGGCACGTGGGCTCGGTAGTTGTGGCTCACGGCCTCTAGAGCACAGGCTCAGTAGTTGTGGCGCACGGGCTTAGTTGCTCTGCAGCATGTGGGATCTTACCAGACCAGGGCTCAAACCCATGTCCTCTTCATTGACAGGCAGATTCTTAACCGCTGCACCACCAGGGAAATCCCATGACATTTAAAAATACAGTCGGGCTTCCCTGGTGGCGCAGTGGTTGGGGGTCCGCCTGCCGATGCAGGGGATGCGGGTTCGTGCCCCGGTCCGGGGGGATCCCACGTGCCGCGGAGCGGCTGGGCCCGTGGGCCATGGCTGCTGGGCCTGCGCGTCCGGAGCCCGTGCTCCGCAGCGGGAGAGGCCACAGCAGTGAGAGGCCCGCGTACAAAAAAAAAATACAGTCAAAACTAAAGATTAAAGAAGTCCTAGACCATATGACATCTGAAGTCTCAAATTTGTAGTATCTAATTCAATTTTATTTAACATTAGACATTTTCCATTACTTTATCATTTTCTTTATTTAAGCTTATTTGTAAAGTGGAATCACAGTAATATAGAACTCAAATCCAAAGTCTTTTTAGTGAACGAAGATGATACTGATTTCCTATTGGCAAATGTATTCCCCCAGTGGTGTTGGTGGATGCGTATTGATACGTTTTCCCTAAATTCTTACGTGGCACATTACTAAATGATCTGCTCAGTGGGTCAGAGAGTAGTCTGTAGTCATGGAACAGAAGGAAGGTGAGGAGCCCACAGGAAAATCAGATCCCTGGCTTTTGTTCATCAGACATTTACTGAGTGCCTGCTGTATATCCTGAATATAAAATAAGACACTGTCCCAGCTTCACTGAGTTCCTGTAACTTCTAAAACAGCCTAAGTGGTACTCTCTGGCCTTACATAAATACTTTTTGCACTTTCTAGTGGATAAGGTGCTTCAGATTATTTGCCATTTAACAGTGAATGTGGAAAAGATCTGTAAACCTATTTTTCTTACTCCAGTTGCCATTGTCACCATTTTGAATTGTTTGGCTTTCAATTGTCAAGAGATCTCAACATGTTTTTATTTTCTGAGTCTGAGTTACATATTAAGGTATGATAAGAAGTCATTAATTCAGAGTTAACTAATTTAGAATTTGTAATCATTAAAACTGTAACTGTCATCATTGTTGAAGAAAGAAGTTGCAAGTTAATATTACAAATACAAGGGGAAATGCCACATAATATATGTACCTAGACTGATAAACTATCATGTTGCACATATTTTATTAATATACATATACAAAAATATTGCAATACAAAATGAGCAAAGGTGTGAATTGCTGCCTCTGCCACTACTAGCTACTTGACTGCAAGCTGTCTGGCTTTTCTTTTCTACTTCTATCAGATGAAGAAATTGACCCACGTGGTCTCTCAGTGTCAATCCCAACACTAATAAGCTTTAGTGGCTCTGAATTCAACAAGGCAGACTCATTAACATTTGAAAAGTCATTAGAACCGTATCTTTTAAAGACTGTTATCGTTCAACATGTGACTTTTCAGAATAACTTAACCCCAGAGTTCCAAATTAATATGGTTTTATTATGTTTGAATTATACTAGGACTCAGAAGAAGAACCTGGTTTAGGTACTTACAAGATGTGTCAATTAAAGTAAATAAAAGCTAGGTATTCACTCATTGTGCAGTATGTGAGCATTTTGTTTAGACCATCAAGAGGAAAACTTTCCTTGTAAAGATACTTGCCAAATTAATAATTTTGATAATCTGATTAGGCTATTTGGTGTTCCTTCTGAAATACATATTTATCATGCACCATGGCTATAGAGTAAGGCCTTGTCCATGTATCCTAAGATTTATGAGTCTTGTACAAGATTGCAGTGATACTTTATTACCAGGTTGTAGAAATTTGAATTGTGATCATTATTATTGAAACACAGCTGCAGATTAAAGTGATTTCCATAAACCAACTGTTGTTTTGCTAGTGTCAGCTTGTCCCTTCAAGGCATGTATTTAGGATGCATTACATTGCCTGATTGTGGCTCACTGTCTGGACTTGGCTGAATTGTTATCTTAAATGTGTGTTTGTTTTTGTCTTTTTTCCTATAGGTTAAAATTCTGTGTCACCAGTTGCTGGTCCAGGTGTGTGACCTACTCAGGCTAAAAGACTGTCACCTCTTTGGACTCAGTGTTATACAAAGTAAGTCTCAATCCCATCTCTGATGGAGTTAGCCAACTGTCCCTGAGGAAATGACATTTTATAGCTGTAACTTAAGTTGAGCATATTGTTATGTATTATGATTGTCAAAATACCCATAAACTGATCATGATTTTTAATCTAGTACTCATATTTTAATATGAGTACTGTTCTGTATTTCTTACAAGTTTAGAATTTTAGGTCATGAATTTATTATGGTTTGAACTTAAAAATTTGTTCCTCTTTAGGAGTCTGGGTTTTATGTGTTTGCTCTTTTATGTTTTAATGAACTAAGCTTGATTTTTGTTTCTTTGCACTCAGGGAGCAGCTGGCGCTAGTAGGAAATTGGATGTTTTTGTAGTTTAATTTGTTTTATAATTTTTAACATTAAGAGACATTTAGACATAATAAAACTGACTTTCCTCTATTCAAGTTCTCTTGCTGTTGAATATATAGTATAACAAAGTGATCTATTAATTTACTCTTATTTTCTGTTTTTCCTTCCTTGCCCCTTCTCTTTTTTCCAGTCAGAACACATGACTTGGAGAAATGGGATCAGTTTCTTCTGTATACTTTATGTGGAAAAGATTTTCAAGCAAAGGGCTCCATATAAGCTTTCTCTGCCAATAACACCTTAGAGTTAAGTTCCCAGGGTTTAAGTGCAGCCATTCCTTAAAACGTTCTTCTTTCAAATCATATTTTAAGATTTCTCTAAGTTAGTCTTCTAGATGCCAAAAACCTTTCAAACCTTTGCTCAGTTTTCCAAGGAGACCTTTTTTTGTGAAATTTATCTATATTTTATATTTGGATATGAATTATTTTATACTACTGGAATTGGTTTCAATTTAAAGGCTTATGATATCTTGAGGATCTGATTAGTACCATAAAATGCTTAGGTCTGCCGTGTTGGAAAGTATATCATGATCAACTGATCAACTAGTTCAGCTCCAAATGTGAGCAGTTTCCAGTTGTCTAAAAAGACAGCTCTGGAGAGGCCGGAGAGCATGGAGCAGGAAGTGAGGAACCAACCATTTGCTCTTCAGTTTCTTCCTGTGGTAGTGAAAGCAATAAAAACACAAATGCTCAGCTCTATCCTTGTACTAGTACACACCTCAGTCATTCTTTCAAGGAGGGGTCTGGGGGTATAAGATGCCCTACAGATTCTAAATAACCTTACTTTTATTTTGTACTCAGAGTTAATTCTTCTTACTACAGCTACAGCCAGACTCTTGATCTTTGTTGTTGAACAAGTCAATCTCATAAAACCAGTTTACAGCTTCCTTAGGTTTCAAAATCAGAGTTTTTCAGATGTCCTTTTTAAAAGAGAGATTGCAGGATGGCAAAAAAACATTGGAACAGGAATCAGATGACCTGGTTCTGACTTTGGTTCTACCACTAGCTAGCCATGTGGCTTTAGATATATCCCTTGCCTTCTCTCCATTTCAGCTTTCTCTCAGGTCAAATGGAAATCACTGTTCCACCTGTTTTCAGGATTGATGTGTGCTTGAGAATTCCTGAAGTACAAAGCTCTGGTCAAACTGTCAGATGGCAGAGACACAGTGATAGTTTAAAAAAATATGTATGTGCCATTATGGTGAACAGTCTGTTCTATTCATTATGTTGCTTCTTCAGACAGGAACTCAAGCCAAACACAAATCAGATTCAACAGTAAGGTTGTCTGATCTTGTCCATTTCATGTTTAATTGGTAACATAAGAGAGATGGGAGATAGTTTTAGTTGGCGTGATAAGTGGATTTTAGTAGCGTCCTCTTGGTTTGGGGACCTCTTCCTTACCCGTTTCGTCCAAACTGGTTGACTTAATATGCCATTCATAGACAAAAAGTAGCTTTACCCTTCCTGTTCTCTTATGACGCTTTTCCAGTCAAACTCCAACATTCAGTCATGAGTGACAGCGTGGTCAAGTGTGTTATCCTTGAAGTAGTCAAAGAGACACACTTCTCTTCCAGAATGAGTATATTTGTATCCAGGGCTTTCCAAGAGCATGCCCCCATAGTGATGGTTAGAGGAAAAGGAAGGAGCTTTTTTAAAAAAGATTGAAAACTGTACAAGATAGGAAGGCTTTTCATATGAAATATCTCTTTCTTTAAAAGAGTCCATTTGGGAAGTCAGAAAATTTTTACATTTTTTACCAGCTTGTTTTCACATGTTTAGATCATTTTTATATGGGTTTTTTAGCAGTCTTATTTTCTGTTCATCTTAAGAACATCATTCCCTTGAAGAAATATTTTGGCATTCATTCTTGTTTTGCATAAGATTCTTCTCTTCCCATAAGGTCAATCCCAAAGGCAGTGCGAGTAATGCTTTATCATTTCTTCATGCTGTTTTATGTGGAGGAGACAGAGAAGGAATAGTCTAAAAGACTTCTCTTCACAAAGCACAAGGGTCTTAAAGACCATTCTTCACAAAACCCATGGGTCAGGCTCCTCACTTGGAAATGGGTTGGTTCTCATCAATGTTTTCTAATTTCTTACGTAACAATTAGGTGGTGTTTCTGCCCTGTTTCATTACTTTGCACTTATGAGATGAGTTCTCTGTGAGCCAAACAAGAGCATGTTTTTCTAAAACCGAATAACACCCACAGTGTTGGAAGTTAAACTGTAAATTATAACGACCCCAGAAACTAAGTAAAAGTAAGAGTTGGACTCTAATATTTCTTCTAAATGTTAACATATTTTTAACGAGACATGTTCTGTATTGCAAAAGCAAAATAATTCATAAAGATTATCATTAATGTCTATCCCACAGAACCTTTTATCTTTTAATATCCTGTTGAGTTTTCTTGGTAATATGTGAATTCAGAGTACATTCACAAATCTGGAGGCTTTTGTGAAAAACCCATTTCTTTTCTTTTAAAAAAATCTATCCTTTATCACCTTGTCTCTTTTTTTTAATGTGCAGATAATGAACATGTGTATATGGAGTTGTCACAAAAGCTTTATAAGTATTGTCCAAAAGAATGGAAGAAAGAGGCCAGCAAGGTACGACAATACGAAGTCACTTGGGTGAGATTACATTTATGAGCAAAATTCTTTTGATTTTTTTAAAAGGTTTATTTTAATTATTATACATTAGAAAAATATCTTAACACTTTATACAGTAAATATTGGGAAAGGGAAATGAATGATAAGTTCTAAAATATCACATTAGTGAAGTATTAATAGCTTATAGCATGTAGCAATAGATTTTGAATATCTGCTAAAATAATATTGGATAATAACCTTTTAGTAATCTTGGGATAATGTTTTGAAATGAAAAGCATGGAAAAAGTATTTGTTCCTGATCTTTGGCCACGATAGTTGTCAAAACTGATGGTCTAGAAATTATTAGTCATTTTAAAATCCACTTTTACTATCCTTACATTTGATATTTTGTTACTTTATTGAACCAGTGCCTTCCATTTGCATAGGGGAGCATTCACTGGGAATTTACCTAGTGTTTTCAAGATCACCCCTCGCAAATCAGTAATAATCCCCAGTGTCTAATCCTCAATCCTCCAATTTGTATTTAAGAATTCTTGGAGTAAACTGGAAGGCTACTTCAAAGCCAACTACAAAGTAAGGAACGTGAAGGTCTAAATAAACAAACAGCATGTTAGCATTTGGTATGTGGAATGTCAGACGAACAGAACATTGTAATGAGGAGCAAATGGTCACCACAGGGGACAGAGCTGAGAGAGGAGCTGGATCTCAGCTAGAAATTTCCACTGGCATTTATTTTTATCTTCCCGTATGTTGTCATTGGCATTACAGTGAATGAGTATCCGATATAGTTATAAAACTTCCCGTTTTCGCATAAACCTGGTATCCATCTAGGACAACGGAGACAACTGTCTACCCGCTGCAAGCCCCTACTCATTAGAAGTAGATCAAACCTTTCAGTGTTTAAAAAGTAACTTGTAAATAATGGTATTTGTTGTTTTTGAAACCCACTTTTAAAGTAACTAAAAACAGCCTGATTTTTACACGTCTTTGTTTAGGGTATTGACCAGTTTGGACCCCCTATGATCATCCACTTCCGCGTGCAGTACTATGTGGAAAATGGCCGATTGATCAGGTATGAGGACAGGGAGAAATTCCGAACCGTTATTTTTCTACAGTACTCATCATACATATCAGATAAAGTACTTGTGTTTATTGTTTGTCTCCACCTGCTAGAATATAAAAGAGCAGGGATTTAAAAAAAATTTTTTACGCAGTAAAAAATGTTTTCAGTCCATAAAACAGAGGTACAATAGACAATAAACGTTTGTTGAATGAATGAGTGATAATGTTAGACTATCAGTGAAAATGTTAACAATCTCATCAGCTCACATTTTCTCTACTCCACATTTTCAATAACAAATCAGTCACCAAAAAGATATTTCCTTTAAGAAAGAACTAGCACTCGTGTAAAGTGGAAAGTTGGTTAATGGATTGTATTCTTTTCTGGTGGTGGTGTGGGGAGTGGAACAGCAGCAGGAAGTCTGTCCTATAAAAATGCATGTGTGTTTATATAGCCTGGTTTTCTTTTCACTTTTGGGGTCTTGCTTCTGTTCTTGGCAGTAGCTTTAAAGCTAAGATTACGTTCAGTGGAGGTATCCTGTGAGAATCTTAGATGCAGTTTGGCAAGGGCAGGTAATTGATTCTTTTTCTGGAGGCAGGTGCATGAATAATACTGTGCTCATGATACAGACTCAGAATTCCCCAGTTTAGGAGCTCAGTTTATTATTTGTATAGGAGGATTCAGTGCTGGAAGACTTTCAGAGGTGATTTTGTTGGCGATAGAAAATACTAGAAATGTGAACTCTGTGTTTTACTTATTTATTTTTAAATTTTGAGAAACCCCACGTAAAAGGGACAAAGATACATGTGGCTAATGGTTGTATCTGAGATTTGCTCTTAATATTTATGTTACTGCCACATGCAAATTAAAAAGTAAAAAATATTAGCCCGTAAAGAATGTTTTTAAAGCAGAGAAACTTTTCTAGTTATTCTCAGTTTATATAAAACTTTTTCTAAGTTTACTTAATTGGAATGGAATGTGCTGGAAAGAAGGAAAATATATTATTTAGCCACTAATTAGCCCCCTGGGACTAATGAATGTTTAATTGATCCCCATACTTCTGCCCTTTTCCCCAGTGATGAGCTAGTCCAAACACTGTGTACTCAACATTATAAAAAGAACTGCTCTGAAAAGTCATAAGGGAAAAAAAAATTACATAAATGCTTTATTTTTAAATTTTTCATTTTTAAACACAGTCTTGGTTAAAGTAAACCCATATGTTTTTATTATCATCAACTAATGAGCTATTAATCTCAGGTGAACATTCAACCTAAAGTAATAGGGAGACAAATACTCATTAAATACATACACACACACACACACACACACACACACACACACTTTTTTTTCTTGCATTTTTACTTTGATCACAGAGGCGTCCTGTTTGCCTGTGACATTTTTTGGAGCTTGACCATATTTTTCCCCAATCAGCACTTCTTACTCAGTGTATTTAATGGGGACTGTATTTATTTCTGACCTCAATGGATTGTAATGAGTGCACTATTCATATTTCCATTTGTGACGACTATCATGATTCTTACAACATGTGCCTATAAAATCACACTCATAAAGTAACAGCCACTTAATTAAAAAAAAAAAGACTTAAGGAGTTTTCAGCTTATTCATTCTTAGAGGAAAAAAAAGACTATTCATAGTTAGGCAAATTCTTTTCTAGTAGGGCATATAAACAGAAATATTTTGAAAAGGGCCTTAGTATATTTGTAATGTGCTCAGATGAAAATCAAAACAAAAAAGGACAGCATAACATTCAAGCCAGGATTGTCTCCTCAGATTTGTCCTTATTTATGTCATGTGTGCAGCATTATTGTAGCAAAATTATTTTAATACAGACAACAGATGCCTAGGCTTCTAATACTTGTTCAATGTAGTATATCCCACATTGGAGTGGAATGATTCAGATCTGTTTTCCATTCTCTGAATGAATCAAATGCTATTGGCCATAGGAAGTGTTATTTTTGCAGTCTGGGTAGTCTGACTTGGGGTCCTGACACCCTGCAACCTTGGTGAAGCAGCAGTTAGGCAGCAATCCGGTATTAGCTACAACCTCCCCCTTTTCAGTGAGTGAGGAGGGAGGGGGGAGGAGGGAGCAGGAACAGAAGAGCTCTTGTCACCAGATGGATAGCAGGATTGGGGTTGTTTACATGCCTTTAGATTGTTCCATCAAAATGTGAGTTCTGTTTTATTTTCCTAGTGACAGAGCAGCAAGATACTATTATTACTGGCACCTGAGAAAACAAGTTCTTCATTCCCAGTGTGTGCTCCGAGAGGAGGCCTACTTCCTGCTGGCAGCCTTCGCTCTGCAGGCTGATCTTGGGAACTTCAAAAGGAATAAGCACTATGGAAAATACTTTGAGCCCGAGGCTTACTTCCCATCTTGGGTAGGCACTGTTTTCAAATTCTAAAGTGTTTTCTCTAGCACATTTCTAGTTCATTGTGTGGGTAGTCATGCTGCTACAAGAACTGGAAACCCAGATGTTTGATGGCCAGTACACCCTCCGTGACGCCCAGATACACATTCCATACTTGAGAGCATGCCACATACAGTCTCTCGATGGGCTCAATCTGCTTATGGGTTATGAGGAAGAGGATTGCTATCCATCCTAAAGATGGTGGAACCTGGAATTTGCTAGCCTGCTTTTGGCATTTACATGGCCTTGACCTTCTTATGTACTCTTAATTCAAGCAGCATTTTTTCCCTTCCAAGGGAGAAACACATTACTCTTTAAAAGGTGAGATAGTTCACAGCTTCTCCTGTGTTGAGGAAACAAATATAAGTAAACTGCTTGATCTGACCACCATCTCCTTCACTCTCAAAAGAGGAGCAACCCCCTTATTTCAGCAAGAAAACTTAGATTATTTGAGCACTGACTGTCTCAGAGGTCCTTTCTCCATCCCCACCCTGTTGATATCGCTTCCCATTCTTCCTCTAGGTCTGTGCTGAGACGTCTCTCTCTCCCGTATCTTCAGCCTCTACCCCAACTAACTCTTCTTAAGTCAGGACATGCTCTGTTTGCTTCACACCTCCCCATCCTCAGGGAAGAAAGGAGGGAGGGAAAGAAGACCTACCAATCTCGCCTTCCCTTCTCAGTAAAGCTTCTTGAAAAAATGACGATGTATATTTGATTTTTTAGCTTCTTTACTTCGACGTGTAATCCTCAACCCACATCCATCTGCCTTCTTTCCTCACCACCCCCTCCACTCATGGTGCTGTCCTTAAAGCCAGCAGTGCCCTTTAAATTGCCACATCCGGTGGGCACCTTTCACTTCTTTTCCTGAATTTCTCTGCCGCATTTGACACTTAGTCACTCACATCCCAGGAGATCTCCAAATTAATGCTTTTTACAACCACCTATGTACTGGCACCTCCTGAATCTGTTTCTCTCCCCTGTGTCTGTAAGACAGCTGTTTACCCATAGGCACCTCACACTCAGAATGTCCCAAATCAAATTCATCTTCTTCACACCTCAATTCTCTGTGTTCCTAACCTCAGCCAGTGGCACTGCCATCCACCTGATCACCTAGAAACTTGAGTCACTCGGGGCTCTTTCTTATCACCCTTCTCTCTCCCTGCCCCATCCAGTCAACGAGAACATCCTCTAACATAAGCCCTTGATTCCGCATCACCCAGCTTAAGAAATAAGATTCGCTTGTATTTTTGTTGCTCTTAACTTCCTAAACATTACCACGTGTCCTCCCCGTCGTGGTTCTTCATGTTTCCCAGGCTGCAGCTCTCATCAGCACTCCTGCAGTTGTCCCTGTTGTCCCTGCTTCAGGCTTTACTCACAGCTTGCAGAGGAGTTGATTTTGCTTCTGATTTAAACCTTCATCTTCGGAGTGAAACCCAGGCTCCCAAGCATGACCTAGGAACTTCCCAGCATGTGGTCCCTGCCAGCCTTTCCAGCTTCCTTTCTGGTTGTCCTGCACCTTGTGTGTTGTGTTCTAGCAACACCCAGCAATTCCTGTGGTGTTTCACACATTGGGCCTTTCTGTCTGCAGCTCCTTTAGCTGGTGAGGCCCCCTCCCTGTTTTACCTGGCTACTCCTGCTCATCAGCTCAGGTGTGGTTCCCTGGGCAGACTGTCTAGGTGCCCAGTGCCCCTCCTCTGGGCTCAGTAAGACCCTGAACATAAGTATTTTATTTTCAAATGCTCTGTTTGTCTCTTGCACCCAGTGATTTAAGTATTTCTTAGCATATTCTAAAGGACAGGCAAAAACTTAACCTTTGCTGTTTCTTCAGCATTTCACATCACGGTGCTCAATATAAGCTTTTGTTCACTGGCTGACAGTGCTTCAGTTGTTCAAGAAAACCCACAAAAGATGTCAGGCTATTACATAGCAATGTCTGTTGGGCCAAAATTAACCTGTATTTACATTCCCTTAGTTATCATCAGGTACTCAATGACCATTGGTCTTTAAAGCAGAGCTTCCCATTAGTGTGTCATGGCACCCAGGGTGCTGAGATACCAGCTTCCTCAACCCTTGCGATCACCAAAATCATCTACTTCACTGCCCTTACAGATATTATTTTCTAGGGGTTCTTTGACCTGAAAAAGGTTGACAAGTACTGATTTAGCTGATCTCCATGTAAAAGGAACCTAGAAAGAAAAATCTGTAACTTGAGTTCTCAGCAAAACTTGATTATTGGCCAATAATAACTCATCATGTTTAATTCTCCTTAAAATATTCATAGGAAGAAACAAAACATCAGTAACTATAAAAACAATAATAAAACTAAAAATTCTCTAATTTTCAAATCCTGGGCATTTTAAGCACTAAAATGCTTTTTGTTCACTTTGCATAATTCTTTCCATATTTTATAATCTTCGTGAAATCAGCTAAGACTTTTATCAACACCTTTCTTTGAACCTGCAGCTACTGGATACTATATATTTTTGATATCTAAAAGCTTTGACTACTGTCTGATGAAAGCTGAAGTCGCAGTGAATTGTAATGAATATTTGAGTGAAACTGTTTTCTCATAAGCATTTGAGTAGAGTGTTCATATCAGCCTCTTATGCAAAAACCAGAAATGTTTCTGAGAATTCCTCGCAGTCCCCTGCTTTCTTCAGATTAACATTTAGAACCTCCCACTCTGTGGCTGCAATTTTAGAAGAGTTAAGTAGGATCCGGACCCTGAAGATGTGCTGACAGTGGCTGCATTTCATGGTACCAATAATTCTGCAAGTATAAGCAGTGAGGTGGACAAAATTGTGCAAGTTTGCATGGTTTTTCCTTGTTGGTGATTTTAAAGCCAAGAGAACATATTTTTCCGATTTCTTGTGATTTTTCTTCTTAGATATGGAGTACTACAGCTAAACTGACTCTGTAGCTTCTAGTATTAGCTGATTCAGCCAGGCCACATAACAGATGATCAAAAAAGAATAAGCGTGGGAATTTTCTAATGGAAATCAGCCCATTTACATGGCCTATTTTCGGTTCTCATCCTTTCATTGTTTGGGGGATGAGGGTAGTATTTGCATCCCTCCAACAAATGTTTCATTGCGCTCCCATTGTATTCCAACAGGTTGTTTCCAAGAGAGGGAAGGACTACATCCTGAAGCACATTCCAAACATGCATAAAGATCAGTTCGCACTGACAGCTTCTGAGGCTCATCTTAAATATATCAAAGAGGCCGTCCGACTGGATGATGTTGCCGTTCACTACTACAGATTGTATAAGGTACAAAACTACAGTAGGTCTGCAGCCATACCTCCTTGATCAGGAGAAGCTTTTATTTAAAGTTGTCATTTTAATTTTTTTGAATGGGCTTTTAAAAGAGTTTCATTTCAACCGTTGTTTGTCATCATTGGTCAGTCTTGGAGTCAATGATGCTTTTCCTCAGTCCTGGGAGCAGAATGGAGTCTTTTTAATGGTCCTAGTATTGAGATAACAAGTGACTGTAAATTGTGCATCTGGCTTTTCAGTGATTCTGAAATAGTTATTTTTCTCCTTCCCAAATCTGCATTTCTGCCTTGGGGAGTAACATTTGCAACTTGTTCGATCAGTAATTTTTAATACTCCTTGAAGTGAAGCCGTACCTGCATGTGTCCATTAGTAATAAGAACATCATCACAATAGCTAATGTTTATGGAGTATTGTGTTTATGGGGCCACTTTATCCTCTTTTAAAAATCCTCATAACTAAGATAGGACTGTAATCTTCATTTTACAGACCAGGATACACACCAGAGATCACAAAACTAGTAAGAGCCAGGATTCAACCCAGGTCTACTTGACAAGAACCTGTATGCTTGAACCACTGACTCTGTGCTGTCACTCTAAAGTTTTGTTACTGCCTTTCTCCTGTGTCCTTGTGTTTTGTGTTCTTGTGTCTCTAGCCTCATTTTTCCATCCTGGGTCAGAGGTCACAGACCCACATAATAACTGGGGCGGGCTCTGCAGGGAATCACTGGCAATACGTTCTGTCTTCTCTCCTGCTTCTCCTTCCCACTCCTCTCCCTGTTTCACAAGTATCACTTCCATGGCAAGAACCCTTGAATTCCCATTTAAGTATTCAGAGGTATATTTATTCTCCAACCAAATAGGATGAAGTGGTTCAGAGTGTGGTCTGTTGGGCCTACCTTGCTGGGATTAAATCCCAGCTTCACCCCTTACTGTGTAACCTTAGGCATGTTACTTAGCCTCTCTGTGCTTTAGTTTCCCCATAGATAAATGGGGATGGTAACAAAGCCAATAAACTCTGAGGTTTATTGAAGACTAAAGGAATTAGTGGGTGAAAAGTGCTTAAAACAGTACCCAGCACGTGTTAGGCATGAAATTAAACATGTTGCCTTTACCATTATCATTGTTACTATTAGGTTTGTTATATCTCCTACATCCTTTGTGGTAAGATTAACATAACTAGACAATTGGAGACTAGACCGTAGTTTGGATATATTGCTGGGTAATTTTCCTGGCTGGTTCAAAAGACTTAAAAAGAGAACAAAGGATGTTATTTTTTCTCTTTCATGCGCAAGAGATGCATTGTTAATGCCCTGTCATCTTTCAAAGGCATAGAGTTCCACAAGATCTCTTCAGCTAAATTCCTGGAAGACAGAGTTCTTTTTTTTTCTTTTAAGGGAGTTCATTGTGACACCTCAATTTATATGAGAAAATGCAAATAAATGACATTTTTGACAATAAATTTATATTTTTAAATGTATTAGAAGTATGAATGATATATCAGAAAGACTGTGGCTTTATAAACCCTCCATCAGCATTCACTCTTGCTGGGATCCTAGGCAACTGTTGCTACTATCCTGGGCATCTGTTAAGTGGGAATGATCCTATACATATCACAGGTTGGGAAGATTCAACAAGATGGTGAATCTGAAATAACCAGATGGAGTGCCTGGCACATTAGTGAATGCTCAGTAAATATTGGTTGCTTTTTATTTTGTAGGGAAGCTTTGGTATTTTAAAGAATCCTATTAAGATCCTATTAGGAATCCTTTAGTGAAGTAGATATCTCCAATTTATCTTTCATGTAAAAATTAATTTTTCAATTTGCTTAAAGTGCACTACTTTTATGTGTCATAGAAAATCACTCTGGTCTGCTTAAAACAAGATAACTAATACTAATGAACTGAATGAGGTGGGGAAGTAGATATGTTTTCCTTATAGGCAGAATTTTCATTCTTTAAAGAAATCACGTGGCCGCCATTAAAACTGCTTGACTTAAGGCCTGTTAATAAAATGGAGACAGAAGACAGGAAACTTAAAACAACAAGAACAACAAGAACAACAAAAACCTCTGTGCCTCTTTCCCAGTAATATGCACCTCATACACGCACTACCAGCATTTTTATTTCAGGAAGCAATCAGAATAGGCTTGAAAGGGAAATTGGCCTAAGCTCATAGTGATGGATTGGTTTCTCCTGTTAAACCTGTACTGTGTGTGCCTTTCTTGATGTAAAGAGTATTAATGGGAAAAAACAGCCCCAATAGTGAAAATAGGCTGTGGCTTCTCTTTACTATGCCAGGTAAGGATGCATTTTCTAAAAATATTCCTTTCCATGATCATGCAAAAACTGGCAGTAAATGTAATAAAGATCTGCATGTACTCATTTATTGTTTTTACTGAGAAGTCTCATAATGAAAATATTTTAGTTACTCAGCAATTTTGTTTTCTATTTTGAACTTTATACCATATATCCACTTGTTACAGATGAGCACTTAGAAGATGTGGCCAAGCTCAGAATACATTCTTAATTGTACAGTTTTTTCCCTTATACTTGTTGTAGTAGTTTTTTTTTTTTTTTTAGTTTATGGTTTAGCTGGTAGAATGTATATCATATTGGCAAGTGATAATTGAACTTCTTAAACATAAGTATTTTCTTTCAAGACTAACTGAATGTAAAGCTTTTATAACTTTATTAGCTATCTTCATGAAAGAGCATTAACTATTCAGGTTTGCCTCTGACTTTGTTTTCAGAGTTGGGAGATTTAACCAGTTTTAAACACATAAAGTCTAGTACACCTCAGAATATAACTACGACCTTATATTCAAGATTCTAACTTCTGAAAAAAGATTAAGCATAAGAGAGAAGATTAAAAAAATGATGTAAAAGCAGCAAAATAGTCTTACTGGAGTTCTCAGTAACACAAATATTTAGAATATTGTCAGATATGAAAGTGTATATAATATAGTAAAAACACTAAAACTTTGAAATTGCAGGGATTTAGAAAGTAGAAAATACCGTTACTGATTTATATGTGCCCATGATTTTCTTAAATCTTATAGAAAACAAGGAATGCAGAAAGACAAGCAAAGTTATTTTAAGTCAAAAGCTTTCTAATCCTGAAATTTATCTTTGGTTCTTTTCTTTGGTGCTGAATTGTTCATTGTAGAAGAAAAATATACTTTTTCATACAATTTTATTCCTATAGGATAAAAGGGAAATTGAAGCTTCTCTGACCCTTGGATTGACCATGCGGGGAATACAGATTTTTCAGGTTAGTTAATGAGAAATAAAGTGTCAAATGGCATCCACTACGTCTTACTCTGGCAGTGTGCCTGCCTGGTCCTGTGATAGGTTCACTGGTCCATTTCCAGCCATTGATTGGTCATTACTTCCTATTTGTCTAGCACAGATGTAGATAATGTGGGGTAGTCGAAGTGAAGCAGTCTGATCCTTGACACTAATAAGTCCTCTAGAACAGAAAACAACAAACCAAAGAGTGGCCGCAGTTAATCACTCACAGATCATTAATACCCAGACATTTTTCTTTGTGTGTCATTAATTTTTAATGTTCTTTTTTATCATCTGGTGCATCTCTAACTGTGGAAAGAAAAATGACTTTTTAATACAGTGACTGACCAGACATTTCAGTTTCCGTTACAATTTTT
Source organism: Lipotes vexillifer (assembly GCF_000442215.2). NCBI lineage: Eukaryota > Metazoa > Chordata > Mammalia > Artiodactyla > Lipotidae > Lipotes > Lipotes vexillifer. The sequence continues at coordinate 39,062 of NW_006770037.1, forward strand.
TGATAAAACCTGTCCCTTGAGTAAGTAGTTACCATCATCCTTTTGCAGGTGAGATGGTTTTATGCTACAGCCATCAACAAAGGAGAGAGATGCCTCCCTCTGTGAGACCTGGGAGAATATAAGGATGCCTTATCTTCGATATAGGCAAAATATCCAGTTATGAAAGTCTGAGTGCCTTATCTCATCTCTTGAATGCCTGAATCTTCTGGACTTTTTATTTAAATTTAGGGATAGGCCAGAAGGGAAAAGATTGCCTTAAAAGGGCAGGTTAACACAGTCACTCAGGAACCAAAAGTGACAGAATTGTATCACTCCTCTTTTAATTACTGTCTGCATATCTCCAAAGAGAGTTGGGGACCTCTTTCAGATTTTAATTACTGAATTTTAGTTTTCTGGGAAAGAAGTTAGAGCTATTTTAGAATATCTGTCAGTTTCCTCAGTAACTCTCTGTGCATTACTTCTGAGAGTTATAAGTAACTCTTATAATTCTTTCCACAGAATTTAGATGAAGAGAAACAATTACTTTATGATTTCCCTTGGACCAATGTTGGAAAGTTGGTGTTTGTGGTGAGTTTAAAATAACTGACTTAAAATACTCAGTTTTTTGTTTTTGTGGACTTGCATCGTTTTTTGTTTTGTTTTTTTTAAACAAAATATTGTTTCAGGCACAAAACTTGATATTTTCTCAAAATTGAAGATGAAAAGTTAGCTGTCTTATATTCTCATATATGTGCTATAATTATAATCCTTGCCACTTTTCAGTAGTGAACCTAAAACACAGAGTCTTATAGCAAAAGAAATTACTAATTTTAATTTGTGTATCTGGTCCCCACCACCCTACCCTAAGTTACTGTAGTTTCAGAAGAAATGTGATGGGAAAAGTTCAAGATGAATTCATCAAACAGAATTGTTTTTAAAAATGTACAGCAGAGGGATTAGAGAACAGAAAGCTGTAATCAGAGGGTAAATTACTCTTAGCATGGGGGTTGGCCAGTTCTTGTGGAAGTTAACTTCTCTTGAGCAAAGAATAAAGAGTGATATAAAAAGATGTTTCTATTAATATCTGTCTGTTGAAACTCATCATTATAAAGAAAGGACTGCAATTCTTAAGGGGAAAAGTACTTTTACTTTTAGATTATTGAGAATGATACACTTTCTTTTGTTGGAGCAAATTCTTGATTTTTCCCAGCTGTTTCACTGTTTTGTCAGCTGTATCCATTTGGGCAAGGGTTCAAAGAATTACAGTTAATTATATGTATTTCTAGTGGTTGTTAAATTTCATAATTTCGCTTTGTTCAGAAATTGTTGGAAAAAATACACAAAGAAAGGAGGAAGATAAGGATTAGGACACATGTGCTTCTTTCTTTCCATCAGGAAGATGGCCTATATAAATAAAGGGCTCTGTTGCCAGATAGCATTTGGGCACTGACTCCACACTGCCCTGGGAGTTAAAAGACCTGTTTCTGACTTTACATTGGGCACAGTCCAATCTGATTTCACTTCACTCATACATTAAATGGGGCCTGACCTGCCTCCTACTCACTGGCTCTTTCTCGTTCAAGCTCTTTGGGAAAGGAGTGGAGTTATTTGTAAATGAGCAAATTATTACCCCACTTGCCCCCTTCATGTCCCCAATTAAGAAGTAATAAAATACATTTATAGAAATTGAATTCCTTAAGGGTCCTGCACCCAGTGGTTCCTGAATCTAGTTGTGCATCATTCACATCTGAGGAGCTTATTTAGATTTCTGGGCCTCATCATCCTCACCTAAGAGATTTTTGATTCAGTTGGTCTGGGGTGGAGACCAGGAATCTATTTTGGCAAACTTCCCAGATGATTCTTCTTGCAGCCAGCCCAGCCCTGCCTGGTTGTGTGACCCTGGGCAAATCACTTAACACCTCTGTGCCTTGGTTTCTTCATTCCAAAATGGGGATAATTGACTGTCCCCCCCCACCCCACCCCGTAGACTTGTGAGGATTAAGTGAGTTAATACATGCTTAGTGCTCATTAAGTGTTAAGTTATAAGCATTCTAGCATTGACATCCAATGTTGGTTCCTTTTAAAATGGGAAGTCGAGAGGTAAATTCCATCCATGTCTGAGTTACACAAACCCATATTGCTTTGCACTGAGTTTAAGTGTGTAGTTAGAATGTGCCTCCCTCTTTGCTTTATCTCTCCTCTCCAGCTGAGAATCACTGTGCCTGGAATATTCCTTTCTGTAGTCCTGCTGCCCTATTCATTGTCAGGAAAGTTAAAGGAGTTAATAACATTCCATAACTGTAAGGAACTTTGCCAAACCCTCGCCCTCAACTTAGAACTTTATGTTAACGATCCCAAACCTAATGAATGAGATTCCTCTACTGACAGAAAGATACTTACGCTATTTCCATCTCTTATTTCTCCTTCCTGTCTCATCCCTCTAACTGTCCTTCCGGCTTCCAGCTCCCTCTTTTATCCAACTAGAGAGTTTTTCATTTTTTCTAAACCCTAAATAGATATCCTTTATTGTTCACTATCATAACTCCTTGTTTATTTCCTCCCCAGAATTTATCATAAGCTGCAATTATTTTATGTGTTTATTTACCATCTCTCCCACCAGAATGTAGTGACATAGGGGTAGGGACTTTGTCCTCTGCGCTGTTATTTTCTCAGGGCCTAGCAAAGTGTTTGGTACATTGTAAGTATTCAACAGATGTTTGAATGCATTACCCTTCTAGAATTTGTTGTCTTGTTTACTGAGTTAGGGTGTTGGGATTACATTTAAGGATGCTTTTGTGATGGGCCCTTCTCTTCTCCATTATGTAAATGGCCTGGCCAGCCAGAGAAACCAAAGATGGAACCAGAAGACCCTGGCTAGGCACGTCCCTGAATTTTTGGTAATCCTCTGTCCTGTGACGTTTTTGAAAGGGAAAACAGTAATTTATCCTCCGGGAATTTTGGATGGAGCTTTATACATCTATTTCTGAGTCTGTAGTTTTCCTTACTAACTAGAAAATGAAGGGGAGCTTGGCACATCGGATACTTTTCTTCCTGATCTGATTCATGCCCTCCCCCCACAGGGGAAGAAGTTTGAGATTTTGCCAGATGGCTTGCCCTCAGCCAGGAAGCTCATCTACTACACGGGGTGCCCCATGCGCTCCAGACACCTTCTGCAGCTCCTGAGTAACAGCCACCGCCTCTACATGAACCTGCAGCCTGTCCTGCGCCACATCCGGAAGCTGGAGGAAAACGAAGGTCCTGCAGGGTCTCGGGCGGGAAGCAGATGGTGCTTTTGTCACCCGGGGCCCCGTACCCTACAGCTGCCAAGAACTGGGACTTTAGTCTTCTGAAGAGTGGGACCTGGGGACTGGCGTCTCCAGATCCCCAGCAGCATTCCTGTTTCATCTCAGCACTGTCCCGGAAGGCCCACAGTGCTAGTCAGCATATCCGAGATTATCCCTGCCATTTAGCTACCTTTGAGAACAGTCTCTGTAAGGTTTCCCCACACTTGGCTTGAGAATTCTTGCAGAAAGCCACCACATGAAGGTGCAGGCCAGGGTTTAAGTGCATATCAGCTTTTATCTGCATCTCAGAGCTTTGTTTATACACTGATCCACCTTGGTGCTGTTATCCACAGGCTATCTGGAATTCCTTCCAGTGTGATTATTCCTTAGGTTAGAGTGACAATAAAGGTGGGTCACAGAATGTCTCCAGCCTCTTGTTGACTGCTAGGAGGCCCCTCGTCTGGCTGAGCAAGAAAGACAAACAAAGGAGAGAGAAGTTTACAGTTGAGGATCTTGTCAGCCAGTCCTGTGGGAGCTTTGCTGAGACACAGAATAGAGCAGTGCCTTTGGGGCTTCAGAGTTCCAGACCCTGGAAGTGGGGTCAAGTCATGGTGAAGAGAGGAAGACAGGGATGGGGGCTTCTAGCAGCAGACTTCAACTTCACAGTATTAACCTAATGGTTAACTCTTTATCTCCTGTGGTTACCCTGTTCGGCACACTCCAGCTTCTAATCCCCAAAAATGCTACTTTGCATATTTGGTTTTTTAATGTCTTCGACTTTTTTGCAAACTCATTTTGTAGTAATTCTTGGTAATTCGATTGGATTCTATTTGGGGTATTTGCATGAACATTAGGATGCAGATTCATATCTTAGGTCCATATCGGAAAGAGATTTCGACCTCTCAGACCTCACTTTTCTTAAAGAAGTGAGACAAGTACCTGTCCTCTTTTTTTCCTAATTGGGGTATAGTTGCTTAACAATGTTGTGTTAGTTTCTGCTGTACAGCGAAGTGAATCGGCTATGTGTATACACATACCCCTCTTTTTTGGATTTCCTTCCCGTTTAGGTCACCACAGAGCATTGAGTAGAGTTCCCTGTGCTATACAGCAGGTTCTCATTAGTTACCTGTTTTATACATATTAGTGTATATATGTCAATCCTAATCTCCCAGTTCATCCCACTCCCCTTTTCCCCCTCTTGGGGTCCATATGTTTCTCTACATCTGTGTCTCTATTTGTACCTTGCAGACAGGTTCATCTGTACCATTTTCTCTCTTAACAAACAAAAACCTTATAGAGGTTTGTATCTGATTGATTTCTCTCAAAAGCTGTCTGTCAATTTAAATGAGACCCAGTTTGGAGAAGCCATTGTAATTTAAGTAGCAGTTGGAATGTGAATCATTTTCCACTGCCTGCCACCAAACTGCATCTGTCTTCGGAGAGAACTGGTCTCACTGTCAAGTGTATTGGCTTACCCTGCTGCTAGACTGCCAGTTCTTTCCCATGATGACTCATCAGTATAATAAATGCATATATCTTTCTGACGCTGATATGAAGATTAGGAATTTAAACAGGACAGAAGCTCCAAGGAAGCTTGTGAGAATAGGTAACTTAGGTTCAGAGCCCATCATTTTGCCAAGTTGGCTTCATTCCTAAATGGCCAACTTAGCACCTTGTGAAATTCACTTATTCCAGCAGCTCTCTGCCAGCAGCATTTTAGTAAATTCTTTTTTAGGTGACCTTAACGGGACCCCCTTAGAGCTTGAAAGAGACGTCGCCTACAGGTTCTAAAGCAAAATTACATAGAATGTCGAGTTAAGAGGGGAGGGCTTTGTCTGTTATCAAGCATAGCACCAAGTGCATTTGGGAGCTTATGTGAGTAGGGGCAGTGAGGGAATGATAAAGGTGCAGATTGGATCTTTTACGTGGATACATGTAGATAGATTTTGCGGGGATGGCTTTTTTTCCTTTACTTCTTTAGTTTTCTCTGCTTAGAAATCCCTCCAGATCTGAAGAAAACCTGAAACGGTTTCTTTGGACTTACCTTGGCCTGAATCCAGTTATCTCACCCACACTTAAGGACTCCATCATTTTAAACAAAAAAAGCTATTAACATTAGCCAAAATCACAGCATGAAAAGAATCTATATTTTTCTTAATTAGATTTCATCTAGAGTCACCTTGTCTGAAACACTATTTTCTCATTTTATAGTAAAAATGATCACAAGAATCTTACGGTATTTAGAACAGATGGATAAAAAATGCTTTCTGTCTTTAAAAATTTTTTTCAACTCAGCTTTATTCAATAGCTAGGGCTTATTCTTAGGTCTGTGTCAAGAGGGCACATTGACTGCATTATATTACAAAATAACATGAAAAACTTGGTGGTCTGTGGGCTTTTACAGTAGAGGGAATAAATAGAACACTGACACATTGATGATTTGCCCTGTTGACACCAGTGATTACTAGGGGGTGAGAGGTTGCATTTTGCATCTCTTAGAATAAATTTCAGAATTATTTCAGCGTTTCCCTCATTTTGTAACCGATTGGTATGAAGCTTCTTAAATGTTTGCAGAGGGTCTAAGAGATAAAGCACGATGACAGGAATAGAAGCCAGCACATGGAACACCAAGGCTGCGCTGACACATTGACCGGAAGTAATTCATGCTAGGCTCCTATTAGATAGAAAACAAGTTGGCAAAGTGCTTGCCTTCTAGTGACTATGCTTGTGAGTATAGAATAACTGTAGTTGATTCCAAATCTACCAGAAATTTGGGAGTAAAAGGGCTATTTGTAAAGAGACAGAAAAGTTTTTAAATGATTAGATCCACAATTCTCAATTGTCTTAAAACTCGAACACCATATAGGACTTTTTATTTTTACTTTTTCTCTTCACTTTCCACCCTTCCAAGGGCAACATGGCTATTGTATTGAAACTACAGTGAATAGAAAGTATGAGAATTTTGCAAACCCCTTTAGTTCTTCATCTTCATCTTAACTCCTGTTGCCTTCAGAAAATAGGAATCATTAGTACCCAGTCTAACCCTAAAAAATGGGCTGTAGATGGATGTACTTTTGTTGCAGTGATGTGTGTGTTAGGCTCTGATGTCTGGTTCCAGTCTGCCTCTATGTGGCTACACACACTCACCTTTGTGTGTTCCAGCTCGATTCTTTAGAATTGACACGAAAGGGCTGAAGCCCAGAAATGTACACACAGCCTTCTCCAAGCATTTTTTCCATTTTGCCTCCTGGAATGCATATTTTCTCTTCCTGCTGATGTTCATTCCCTCTCTGGGGAAGCCTGTGGTGATTATACTTCAGAGCTGGATTCAAACATCAAGAGTGCAAGTATTTTTACTTAACCAAGACACAATACAATTAAATCCATTAATAGGCCCTTGAGAACCCAATTAGTCTAGTAGTCAGCAGTTTCTGAAATAATATCAATTTAACATTCCCCAAATGCACTCTCCATTTTTAACATAGTTCTAATGTGTTATTTCTCATCAGTATTAAAGATACAAGGCAGTTTAACTATTTCTTTGTTTTAAATTTCTGACTTGAAGCACAAAAATAGTATGTTTGTATCAGTTGTACACCTGTAGCTCAGTTGTAACTTTGTGCCTTTATGTAATGGTTAGTTTAGCATTTGATAAAAGGGACTTTCCAATATTGTGTCTTTGCTACGTTAAAGAGGTGTACTGACATGTTAAATCAAAGAACAGTTTTATCAATCAGAGGCTACATGAGTATAAATTATCAAACCAGTAGTGATTACTATGTGTTCTTAATAGATGGTAAAACGTCACTGATTCAGCCTAAATGGAGAAAAGCAATCTTCATCCATGAAAATCTAAATTCTAGAATTTTTTGAAAGGAATTCTCAGAAGAATAATTTTATTTTAAATTGTCTTCAACAGCTAGAGCTAAGCTAACAATGGCCCAAATTGAACCGATGAACAAATCAAATGAAAGGCAATTAGCATATTTATTGAACTGTTTCTATAGCAGTCCTTTTGAAATTATCTGTGGGGAAGGACCAGATTTTTAAAAACTTCTAATCCACTGTGGACTGATACTTTTGCAAAGTTCAAAATCGCATTCGTGGATGTCCTGGCAATGTCAGATCACTCTAAAAGTTTCTAAATGTTTATTCTCAATTCCTGAACTTATTCCATTGTGGACCAATAACAGTTTGCAGACAAGAAGTGATCTGCCATCTTACACTTTGAGTAGCATTCTTCTATGGTGTTTGAAGCTTTAAAACTCTTTAAGTAGTTAAATACTCGCCTTTTATCTATGGTACTCGTTTTTATTCATTTTGCAGTCTTCTTAAATTGAGCTCCTATCAGAATCATGAGCACTTTCCACTCACTCACTTCTGAATGTGAAATTGTACTTGTTCTTGGCTTGACCCCTGCTAATCAGCTGTTCCTTCTGCCTTGGTTGAATATAATGACGAGCTGTCTTCCTCACCACACAGAGAAGAAGCAGTACCGGGAATCTTACATCAGCGACAACCTGGACCTCGACATGGACCAGCTGGAGAAGCGGTCCCGGGCCAGCGGGAGCAGCGCAGGCAGCATGAAGCATAAGCGCCTGTCCCGTCACTCCACCGCCAGCCACAGCAGCTCTCACACCTCGGGCATCGAGGCCGACACCAAGGCCCGGGACGCGGGCCCCGAAGATGCCTATCCCGGCAGCGCCATCCACCGCAAGCTGAAAACCTGCAGCTCCATGACCAGCCACGGCAGCTCCCATACCTCCGGGGTGGAGAGTGGCGGCAAGGACCGGCTGGAGGAGGATTTGCAGGACGATGGTAACCTGCCCCCCAGGCCCTCCGAGCTAACAGTGCTGACCTGTCGTCTGGGATGCTCTGCTTTTTCTCTTCCAGTTTTTTCCCATTATTGTTTCTGTAGAATTGATGTAGTAATAGAGAAGAAAAAAACAGCATTTGGCTGCTTAACCCTGTGTTAAGGAGATGCGATCAGACCTATAGCCTGTATCAGCCAAACTTAGTACTTGTGTGCATCTTTTTTATTTTTCTGTTTCAAATAATTGCTGTAGCATTCAGGTTTGGGGAAAAGATACACTGATTCCATTAATGGAAACTGCAGAACATACGTGTGCTTACTATAGAATTCACGTGGATATCAAATCAAGTCGCTAAATACCCTGAGAGAAGGCAGCTATGGGTGATGGGTAGCTTCATGCACTACTCATTCTGTCCTTGTTGACAGTCAAATCATGGCATTAGCAGACTTGTAGATAACACAGCAGTCCTGTGAAGAAGAGAAGCAGCATCTAGTTGAGAGTTGTCGCTATAGTTTCCTGTCGTGGAGTCTCATTAGCAGATTTATTTTTAAATATGAATAATTAAATAACCTCCCTCAAGGTGTGGCTATGAATTACAGTGGCCGTTTCCCCTTATGTCACTAAATGTCTTTTCTTTCTTCTGTGTCAGAAATAGAGATGTTGGTTGACGACCCCAGGGACCTGGAGAGGATGAATGAAGAGTCCCTGGAAGTCAGCCCAGACATGTGCATCTACATCACAGAGGACATGCTCCTGTCTCGGAAGCTGAATGGACACTCTGGTGAGCTCCCTCGGGAAGGTCCTCTCCTTAGCTAGTGGGTTCAGAGGATACTTAATAATGTAAGAAATCTAGGTAAGAAAAACAGTACAAATTGTTTAGATAGTATGATCTCAAATTATAAAAATGTATATGACAAAATATACATAAAAATATTAATAGCCTTTTCTCTGGATGATGGAGTTATGGATGTTTTTATTTTCTTCTTTGCATCATCCTAGTTTGCCAAAATCTCTACAATTTGAGCCCATTGTTTTAAAAACATGGAGCTAAGATTGAGTAGTGACGTAGTGTACTGCTCTATCCTTCATTCTTGTGGAAGTTTGGCAGGAGTCTGTTCAGTGTTCTGAGCACCAGGCTTGATACTGAGTTTTCTAGTGCTGGTTCTGGGTTTTGGAGCAAATTATTTACAGGCAGAAAAGGGCACATTTACAAGGAAATTCAAAAGGAACCATACCCAGTGCCAACCAGTGCACTAGTCCACATCTTCTTCCTATGAAGATTGACTCAAAAGTTTAAGGCTGTTTAGAAGATAAGGAGCTTTTAGAGAAAGATCCTCTACTCAGGCATTTTGTACCAACCCCCAAAACATGAGTGTCATCTGAGAATAATTTAAACTGTCTACATGTAAACCAAGAATGTACATATATCATTTTTTAATTGAACTAATCATCAAACAATACATTCTAGACACTGAATTATTATGAGACCCTTCTAAAGAGATAGAATACAAAAAGTCATTTCTGTAGGTTACTAGCAGTGCTGAATAAAAATCACATTACTTACTCAAGGTTCTTTTTTTATCAGGTGGAAATGTACTTAAGCCATTTAGCCTTAGGGCTCTGGGGCCTGACCTATTCACTTGCTCCATCTGTTTGCAAGAAAAATATGAGGGGTCTTCACTTACATCTCCAGTTCGCATTGACAATTTTACCTTCTGAAACATTTTTCCTGGGTGCTTTATTTCCATGCCACAGTCACTTAGGGAAGTGTCAGCCCCTGGATTTCTGTTTCTGAATTATCAGGTTCCCCGAGCACTGGGGTGACGAGGAGCTCCGTTGACCTCAGGGCCCCAGAACTGACTTCTCACTGTGGCCTCCCATTTTGGTGTCTCACCGGTGGGATCTGCTGCAGGAGGCCTGTGCCACGGTGTTCCCGCTGGCCAAGAGGAGCCTCCGGAACACAGTGTGTTCCATATGCTGGTCCTGGACCTAGCCCTTTGTGGGCATTTGCTCTTTAGTCGGATGGGTGCTAGGCTCAGCGCCATTTATAAGAGGAGCAGACAGACACAAGGACACACAGACACTGGCCAGGACACACAGCTCCTTAACTTGCCTGAACCCAGTTCCCACCCAGATCTGTGTGACTCCAGAGGAGGCCCGAGCCCCACACTTACCCACTGCTCGTCTAAGTAGAACCAGACCTAGAGCCTGTGTCCAGGTTAAATTCAAAGTCATTGTTTTGTGGAGAGTGGGGGGAGCTTTAGGAGATACAATAAAGAGATTGCTTTGCAGCTTCAGCCTTTGTGTTCATTCCTAACTGCATCATAAATAGCTTAATTAAAAGTTTATTTTAGGAAATGTAGTTTCTAACCTCTGTCTTGTGCTCTAACCCCACATGTATCTCACTCCTGTTCACTGCAGCACAAGGAGAGAGTATGATCCCCCCTGGTCATCTGCCGCCAAAGGTCCACAGTGAGATGTGTGGGCAGTGGTTAATAGTTGCCCTTTCCTTCTTGGTAGCAGTATATGTCAGATGAGTGGCAAGAGGGATGAATAATTTGAAGTCTTCACTCGTTTTCCTCTGCGTTTCACTTTAGGGTTGATTGTGAAAGAAATTGGTTCTTCCACCTCCAGCTCCTCAGAGACGGTGGTCAAACTTCGAGGCCAGAGTACTGATTCTCTCCCACAGGTATGGAAGGGATTGAAATTTTAAATCAGCAGCTGAAGGTATAGAAAATTTTAAATAGGAACTTACATTTATAATTACAGAAATGAGCAGAAATTTAAAACCTTAGTGAAATGATTCCTAGTAGATACATACATTCTAGTTTTAGTCTGAATTTATGTCCATTTATTTTCTAGTTCTGTTTATCTTTGAATTGGGTTTTTATTTGGATGAACTATGTACTTTGTTTCATACTTTATGTGGGTGGGAAGCCTCTAGTCTTCAGGCTTCAGGTTAATTCTGGTGTGTGTATGTGTGTGTGTGTTGATCTCAACAACTGGGAGAGTAATTTTCTCGTCAGGTGTGTTGCGGTAGAAATGTTTCCACACTCTAATTATTCCATTCAGATTGAATTTTCAAACTATGCTAAGCTAGAGCATTTGATAACCCATGATCACTGGTTAGACTATTAAACTATCAGAAGATATAGATAAATTAAAATACACCATTGCAACATTTAGATATAATCTACTGCTGATATTCACCTCTGTCTCCAGGGAAGCACTTGGGTGCTCTGTCTCTTTTGTTTTTTTCCTTCTACGTGTGTTCCTCTTTTCTTTCTTTCTCTTGCATTCTGGCAATCTTTGCCTCCTATATTTTTCTCTCTTTCTTCCCTTTTTTCTCATTTGTCCTTTTTTTCTTTTCCATTTAAGTAACCATAATGTGAACGTGACATTTTATTAAATATTCTTCTGGAAACTCCATTGAGTGATATTTATTGCAGCACATGTAGCATGATGATTAGGACTACAAGCTCTAGGGTCAGACTGACTGGGTTTGCACCCCAGCCCTGCCAGTCAGCGTTAGCTCTTACTGTACATGAACGTTTGTGGGGCACAGCAAAGGATCAGCTTCCACATCTACCAGATAGGAAGAGCATTCGTGTGCCTGCCTTGATGCTTTGTGGCGATGACCTGATGAATTCTATGTGAAATTTCAGTGGAGCCTCAGAAGACGTCAGTACAAGGATCGTCATCTTCAGGAGGCTCTCAGACCTGACCCTTCCAAGTAAAATGTTGTTGAGCTCAGGGCTCTGTTCTTTCTTCCTGGTACTTTTGCCTCCAGCAAAAGTGGTATCTTATTCTAACAAGGCTGGCCTTTGTGGTTTCAGCTGCAAAAGTAGATTAGAACTGTAATGCCTCGTTTCATTAAGTAACCATTAAGGATCTTCCATTCATGTAATTACTGGAACCATTTTTTAACCTACTTATATTTTCAGCTGGAACCACCTCTTGGGATAATGAGTTCTAAAAGTCTGCTACCTGCTGTGTGGAGCATTTGTCAGAGTGTGACCTCTTGCAGTGTTTGGGAGCCCACGTCTTTATCCTGGGGCTGTCTCCCAACATTTGCTATACCAAGAGCACTTCGTGTTATTTTTCTACCCAAGAATTGTGGCTTTTGAAAAAATAGTTTTTTAAACTGTGTTTCTTGGGTAATGATTGGTTTGTTTTCCCATTTCTTATTAAAGGAATAACAGACCTCAGCATGAGAGTGTTGCCATGCTGAATTGCCATATCCTCATGGAAAAACCGAGAAACAGTATCTTTACCTCTGCAACCTGATTTTAAGATAACTGATTGGTTTCTGAGATGCTAGAGACAGTTGGATTCACATTGCACTGACTTCCCTGTGCCTTGGGTTATTCATCTGTAGAGGGGGGAGAATAATAGCACCTGGCTCACAGACTGATGGGAAGATTAAATGAATTCTAGGGTCTAGCACATAATAAAGGCTCAGTAAATGCTAGCTGCTATTATTTGGTGGTGGTGGTAGTGACGTTTTGCTCCACAGGGCCTCAGGACCCACAAATCACAGACTGGAAACCACTTCCTAACATATAAGGATTCCTTAACCTTTTATGATTTTGCAGCTTCTCTCTGTACAGGGCAAATAGTGCTAAACTTTTGCTTTAGTCTATGCTCTTAAAGTTGTTTCAACCTTCTCTTGTCTTGTAGACTATATGTCGAAAACCAAAGACCTCCACCGATCGACATAGCTTGAGCCTCGATGACATCAGACTGTATCAGAAAGACTTTTTGCGCATTGCGGGGCTGTGTCAAGACACTGCTCAGAGTTATACCTTTGGGTGCGGCCATGAACTGGATGAGGAAGGCCTCTATTGCAGCAGCTGCTTGGCTCAGCAGTGTGTCAACATCCAAGATGCTTTTCCAGTCAAAAGAACCAGCAAATACTTTTCTCTGGATCTCACCCACGATGAAGTTCCAGAGTTTGTTGTATAAAGGACGTCTATGTGCAGCTGTACAGACAGCCTGCTGTTTGCTAGAGGCTGGGAAAGCCATGCGTTCTTTCTTTACCTATTACTGTGCCATATTTTCTTCACCCCAAGCATAGCTCTTTCTTTATAATATCTGCGACAGAAATAAAAGCTGAGGGACAGTTGCACTTTAAGTATTACACAGAAGTAAGAAGACTACAGAGAATGTACACCAAGACAAGTGCCCAGAAGTTCACTGATCCTTTGGAAGGAAATGTGCTTTACCGTTTACCAAGCCTTCAGAATATCCAACTGTGGTGTGTTTGTTCATTGTTTTGTTTCCCAGTTCAGTTACGTGTAACAACACTTTTTTTTTTTTATCATGTGAAAGATGTTGTTGGGTTCCTTTGTTTGCTTGTACATTTTTTTACCACTCTGTCATGAAATGCCGGTGGTTGGAGGGAAGAGAGAGAGAAGAGGTCTCATTTTTTAGTAGAGACACCGTCACCTACTCATAGCCATTGCCACCCCACTGGGGCTGTACCAAAGTGAACACGAACGAAGCAGTCAAAATCCAGCATGCCAAAGATGCCTCCACCAGAAGGGCAGCCGAGGGCCAAGAAGATGTGAGTCAAGCAATAACCAAAAGACCGTGCATGCCGTGATGCCTTGTGACTCCTTCACACCTGGTCAGTGCCACATCATCCTCCTGCTCTTCCAGAAAGCTCTAGGACTCAGCTAAGCCCCTTGTCCAAGTAACGGATCAGTTGTGTTCATGCCATAATGAATTTTGTGGAGTTTCCAAAACCAGTTTCTGTTAAAACTATGGAAATGTCTTAAAATATGTCTGTACTTGGTGGATTTTTTTTTTTTAAATCAAGAGCAAAGTATGGTCATGCTGGTTTCTGCTTAACCAAAATACCCTAACTATACGTACATGTTATACATATGTAAATATATGAGACTGTGTGTGTTTATATGTATTTAAAGCTTACTAACTTTTCATTTTGGCTCCCATGACTATCTCGTATACATGGTCTTTCTTGTTTGGTATAGAGGATATGTCATCAAATGAATGATGCCTACAGACAATCAGTTGATAGATACAGAGTTAAGAACGACTGTTTTCTCATGTGTCTTTTGCCATAGTTCTCAACCCTGGTTGCATCATAGAATTATCTGGGGAGCTTTAAAAAAATAACAGTGTCTGGGTCCCACCTTGGATGAATTAAATCAGTCTCTTGCAGTGAGACCCAGGTGGAATTGCCTTTTCTTTTAAAGTTTCCAGATGGAGCTAGTATGTAACAGGATTGAAAACCACCGATCCAGAGGATATCTTTTTCATTAATTTTAAAGTATACAGAAAATATTAGTGTTTGAGAAAGAACCATTTTTAAGACAGTTACTGCTATTGCTGTTAGGATATATAATGAAACCAAGTCAGGAGATTGAGCTTAGTAACCTTTAGATGTACAGTAACAGTGTTGCTCACACTTCAGGAAAGTACTTTAGCACAATGTCTTTCTATGAGATGTTTTTAATGATTTCATATTTTACAACATTTGTTTACCATATTTTGATATACCATTTTTTCTATCTACCAGGTTTTATTAAAAAAAACTATATTATTTTCTAAAGAAACAGTCATATTTTTATACAAAATTAAGTTTTCAGGTAACAAAGAAATAGACTTAGGGTATGGCAGCACCTGCAGTGTTCCCCATGGGTGGGAGTCAGTATTATAAACACATGGAGAACGAGAACAAACTCCACCTGTACTGTCCCTAGCATGCCCCCACCGTGGACGTGACAGGGCAGTGTGTACACACAAGCCTGGTCAAATTGGCTTAACTTGACACTTTAAAAGGAAAAAAATTCTATAACGTTCTATAGTCATGAAATGATTTTGCTTTTATGAAATGTTTGAAAGAACCAAAGTTTCAGGTATCAGAATGTATAAAAGTATCTCAGTCTTTGTATAAAAAGATGAAAGTATGAAAGGATCATCTAATGACTATTTTACTTATGTCATTAAATAATCCACCATTTCTTACAGATGCTTAAGAGACAAATCCTGATGAAGTTTGACTCTAAAGAGCCCAGCTCATAATGTGGTACATTTCCTTAGCTCCTAGTGTTTCTTGTTTAAACATTAAGAAAAAATATATTTAATTAAGTACATAGTGCTTTATACTTTATTTTCTCTCTACTTCAAACAGAATCAGGTCTTTAGGGTTTTTCCAGCATCGTTGGTGGTTTTGCACACCCTCTTTCTAATTGCATTTATGAATAGTCTTGTGGGTTTTCAAAAATGAAACATGCTAAGGACATTTTTGCTTTTTGATCCACTGTTTGCAGCAGAATTATATATATGTATGTGAAAATCCATTTTGAATATCTACATTTTTGTATTTGGAAATTGTTTTAAAAATAAAAAAGGAGAAGTATAAAGCTGTTATTTATTCTGCATTTGTTAATATCCATTGCTAGTCAGTATACCAATTTGGTATATACTGCCTCTATACATCTACATTTGTATTTGCAACAATGAACTTTATATCTACATAAACTGTAAATAATCCTTTCTGTGAAAGGATCATCATATCAAGATGATACCAAAAGTGTGTGAAAAAAAAAAACTGCATTATTTTGTAATTATTCTTGTAGGAATTTCATGGTAAGATTAGCAGTCAATAAAGTTACTTTTTATTTGTCTTTAAAGTGCCTTTTTTAAATTGAGTTCTCAGTTATGCAAGAGTGAATGTTCTCTTTTTGTTCTTCTTTCCTATAATAGAGCACATTAAAGGACAACCTGGTAGAATTCTGAGCAAAATGGCCCTTGTGGAGATGATGCTAACAGGTGATGCTGAGCCCTGCCATGTGCCACATCCTGCTCCACGTGTGTTAGAAGCTCATGTGTTAACTCATTGAATCCTTGTATTCCCATAAGGCAGGTACTATTAGTATTCTCAAGTTAGGGGTGAAGGAACCAAGGCTCCAAGAGGCTCAGTCTGAGAGGGTGTGGCGGTCAGCCACTATTCAGTCCCAAAGTGTGGGGCTGAAAGGACTCTCCTTCTTAAAATATAATAATATTTTTCATTTTTTAAATTAAAATAGCTACTTTAACTTTTACCCATTCAACAGACATTATTGGAATATTGGTTCTAATTTCAGAATAATGAGTGATTGCATTTAAAAGCATGCATTCACAAGACCAAATGTGAGAGCAACATGGCATAAAGTATAGAGCCCTGCTCCTAAAGGAGAATCCATTGTCTTGTCTTTGCTCCAGCTTTCTCGGTTGTAAAACAGGAATAATTCAAAGAACTGTTGGGGATTAAATAAGGTAATGGGTATAATATGCCCCTGATGACTAGGGTGGGAGAGAAGAGGGTTCTCAAGTCTTGTAACAAACATTTAACTTTTATAGAATTGAGTCATTTGGTCATTTGGAAGCATAAGGTACAAAGCAGAAGCTTTCTAGCAGGGTGTTGTCCATGAATATTGCAGAGTATCTGGTAAGTTGTGTCAGTTGGAGGCAAGGGGAGGAAATATATGGGCACCTACTGTGTGTCTGGTACCATACAAGTCATGGCTAATCCTCGCAGCCCTTCAAGGTGTCATCACCCTCATTTTGCAGCTGAGTAAGCAGTTCAATTTGCCCAAGATCCTGTCACTAGTAAGTGATAGAGCAGAGTTTTCAACATAAATTCGTCTCCAAAGGCTTTGCTTTTTCTACTACATACACCATGTTACCCAGTGTTCTCAGAGAAAGCTCAGTATCTAATAGGAAAGACAAACTTACAATTTTGATACTGTGATAAATGGAGTTTATTTGTTCACTATTTTTTTTGGAGCACCCACTATCTGCCAGACACAAGGCGTAATCAGATGTTGCTTTGACATAGGCAGTGAAGACCTAGGAGCTGGGAGTGGGAGGTGGCAAGATCAGAGAAGCTTTTATTCAGAAGAGCCTTGAATGGGGACTTCTGGCAGGATGGGTGAGGTACAAGCTGTCCAGGCAGGGGCTTAGAAGCTGGGGACAACAGTGCTCATTCAGGACCTGCGAGGGCCCCTTTGGTTCAAGTAATGATCCCCCCGGCCTACTCACGAGAGGCTTTGGATGCCCAGGTGAAGACACTGAGTGTCTGGACAGCAGGGAGCCATTGAAGAGGGTTATAAGAAGAAAGATGTGTTTGGAGTTTGAGAGAAATAATGGGAACAGTGCAGGTAGGGGTGGGGAGGGAGCAGCAAGACTAGAGAGACGACGATTTGAACTAAGGATGTGGCAGCAGGGAGGCAAAGGAAAAGATGCAAAGGCTATGTAGGAAGCAGAATAGCAGGATTGTCTCACAGACATGCACACACACACACACACCGTTGTTACTCCAAAGGTAAAAACTGGAGAAATAGGCAATTTTGCCATACTTGGCAATAATCTTGAGAGAACTAAAGAGTTCATTACTGCTTTATATTATGAATTAAAATATACTCTGCATGAATACTTTGAAAATTGGCACAATGGCTTCAACTGCTCTAGTCTCCAGCAGTGGTTCTCAACCCTGGCTGCACATTAGAATGATAGAGAACAATGCCTGGGGCCCAGACCAGAGCTGCTGATCTATTTTGTCTGCGGTGGGCATGGTGCCAGTAAAAGTTCTGCAAGTGATGCTTACGTGCATCAGGGTTATAACCTAGTAGTCATTGGGTGAGCCCAAGCAATATGGACCAACCAGTTGTCTGCTCCTGAACTAGAGTGATCCACACGTGGGATGGGTTGGGTCTCCAGAGTGTCCAGGTACATTGCATTTGTGAGAGTGGCACTGTTTTCTTTTCGCCAACATAGCTGTCAGAGAGTGAGGCACTGAACTCACTGTTTCAGAAAGTCTGAATGCACCCACATACTAGAGGCCTGGGTGTTACATGAATATGACCAAGTCTGGCTAAGTATGAGGGTGGCGGTTATGTGAGTACCAGTAACATATTTTAAAATCTCCTCCCTGTCGCTGTTTGATTTGCCTCATCATTTCTCTGTTGCTTTATACAAGTTGATCCCCACACAGAGGTGTAATGAAAATAGTAAGCTAAATTCCACCCAACCCTTTGATTCTTAAGACATACATTTTGGCTTAATGGCGGAGCCTGAGCTCTGAAAAGTCCTGCTTAGATGCTACGAGCCATTGTAGGTGATGGAGTCATGTACCCTCAAGAGATTAATCGAAGGTCTATAAACATGGCACTGGTATAATTAACCAACTCATTACTTAGGATGGGTGTTTACCCGTCTGGTGCCAACTGTAGTCAGTTAAGGTCTCTTCAATTTATTACTGTCATTATGGCAAGAGGTAGATTTCTGCCAGCTTAGGAAGGAATTATGTTGCAAGTTTGCTCCCAAATTGGTTGCTTAATATTTAGAATACACATCCCAAACTTCCCTAACTAGCCCACAAATGCCTGTTTATCCCAGAGAGATTATTAGAGATGATTTTGTTTTCTGTGCATTAGTAATTATCTATCAAAGAAGAGGCCCAGTGTATAAATAAGGTAGGTGGAGTGACCCCACAAACACATGGAGATGATAGCGCCCCCCGATAGACCAATAGTTCAGTCTTCAGGTTCTTCTCAGAGTACATTCATACCCAGCTATACGTAAACGTGGAAACAACGCTTCAGGCAAACCATGCCAAAATGAAGCAGCTCTAAGCCAGTTTCTACCTTGGGGTTCCATGAAGGGTGCTTCTAGGTGTTTTCACATGCACACCCCAGGCCCTAGTTCAGAGCTGCTCAACCCTGGTCTGCCATCATAAAAGAGTCAGCTGGAATGAAGGCAACACCTAAGGTCAAGTCAGAGGCCCTCTCCTTCTGATCTACAGGGATGGGAGGAAGTGGATCTGTGTAAGAGCTTCCCGGCAAAGCAGAAGCCCCAGGGTCTTAGATTCTATCCCTGATTTGCTACAGGGTATAAATAAGGGGCTATAAGAGAGAATATAAGGAGCCTATACTGGGGGCTTTAAATGCAACATCAATATAAATGTGGAAGACCATAAAATCCACTGGAGAAATTAAAAGAAGGCCTAAATAAATATACCATGTTCCTAAAAGGAAAGACTCAATAATGTGTCAATTTTTCCCATCAGTTCCAATCAAACTCCCAAATGAAACATTTTAACCATGAGGGGGTAATCAGAACCAGTTTTACCCTCTCACATTAAACAGCTAAAAACCCAAAAAATATGCATGAAAATGTTTTTTATACATTCAACAACAGCTAATGCAGTAGTGTTCAGCCCCAAAAGGAGAGAAATAGAAGAGCCTTACCACTGCCCAAGCTTACTGCCTGGAGAGCGTTTCCAGGCCAAAAGGAGGGGGGAGTGGTCTCCCTGAGAAAGCAGAGTGGAGAATTTGGGGATGCCAAGGTAACTAGAGTTCAAGGGACAGAGTACCAGAGAAGAGAGAGCTGCACAGAGCAGGGGGTGGGGAGAAGGAGCGTTCTCTGGAGATCTGCAGAAGGTTCCCCTCAAGTTTTCAGCTGAGCACTTAATCAGCATGTACAGCTGAGGAAAGCACCTGGGGTTGGAAAGAGAACCACGAGAAAGGGGCAGAACCATCCCCGGAGCTTACATAGGGCCAGAAATAGTTTGTGTTCCCACCAGTGAGAGTGAAAAAACCTTGTGATACATGGGGCATCTCGTAAAGTACTCAGAAGGGTATTTTCCAAGACTAAAGGTTGTTCTGGTTCTGCCTAACAAAGTGTAAAAAGTAAGCCTTTTTCAATTTTGAAAGAAAAGTATTGTCAAGTTAGAATTCTGTACCCAGCAAAAGTCTCTTTCAAAAACAAAGATGAAATTCAAGTTTTTTCAGGCTTACGGAAGCTGAAAGAATTCAACACCAGCAGATCTGCACAAGAAATGTTAACAGAAGTCTTTCAGGCACTGAAGAGCCCCAGAAATGGTAAGTATATGGGTAAATATAAAACACAATTTTTTTTCAAATTTTAGATCTAAAAAAATAATTGCTAATTGAAAATTTTAAAAATAATTGACCATTTAAGGCAAAATTAAAAACAATGTGTTATGGGGTTTATAACATATATAAAAGGTAAATTGTATGACCATGATAGCGAAAAGACCAGGAAAGAAGAATGAAAGTATACTGTTGTAAGTTTCTTATACTATATTTGAAGTGGTATAATATTATTTAAAGATGGATTATGATAGCCTAAAGGCATATCCTATAAACTCTAAAGCAACCACTAAAATAAAAGCATGAGAGATAAAATAAAATAATAAAAATTACTAAACCCAAAAGAAGGCAGGCAAATAGGAAAAAAGGGACAAAGAAGTACTAGGACAAGTAAAATTTAACAAATAGAAAGCTGGTACTTTTTTTTTTTTTTTTTTTTTTTTTTTTTTTGCGGTACGCGGGCCTCTCACTGTTGTGGCCTCTCCCGTTGCGGAGCACAGGCTCCGGACGCGCAGGCTCAGTGGCCATGGCTCACGGACCCAGCCGCTCCGTGGCACGTGGGATCTTCCTAGACCAGGGCACGAACCCGTATCCCCTGCATCAGCAGGCTGACTCTCAACCACTGCGCCACCAGGGAAGCCCCCGAAAGCTGGTACTTTAAAACCCAAGCATGTCAACAATCAATTAAATGTAAAATTCACCCAAAGACATTTACAAGGAATAGTGAAGAATTTTTTGAAATATAGACCCAGCAAGAACATATTTACTTTTCCAGCTGCAAAACACACTATAGAAGTCCTGTTATTGATAATGCTGATGCAAGGATTGGCAACTTTTTTCTGTAAAGAGCCAAATAAATACTTTAGGGTTTGTGGGCCATATGGTCTGTGTTGCAACTTCTCAACTCTGCCATTGTAGTGTGAAAGCAGCCACGGACAATGTGTAAACAAATGAGCATGGCTGAGTTCCAGTAAAACTTTATTTACAAAACAGGCAGCAGGCTGGATTTAGCCCACAGGCTGTGGTTTGCCAGTCCTGATCTAGAACAGTGTAATAGACAAAGAGGCCAGAAGTGGACCAACATATAAAAAGGAACATAGTATATGAAATAGGTGGCATTTCAAATCATAGGGGGAAGAGTGGATTATTCAGCAGTTAGTGCAAGAAAAATTAGCTTGTTTCTTTTGAAAAATAAAATTAGAATCAACTTTGTATCATTCACAAAAATAAGTTAATTAAGAGCTAAACATTTAAAAATTTAACTATAAAAGTAGAGGGCAGTGAAGAAAAATGTATTTATAAACTTGGGGTGGGGGGAAGCATTTCCTAAAGTAAACACTATAGTCACAAGTCACAAAAAAAAAGTTGATAAATTTGAGTACAAAAAAATTTTTAAACTTTCCTGTATACTGTCTAAAAGTAGATGTCACCTAAAGGTAGGAGACACACAGGGAGAAAATATCTGCAACTTTTAAAACAAACAAATAATTGGTATCTATAGTATATAAGAACTTCTATAAATCAATAAGAAAAATACAAAATACACAGTAGAAATATGGGGGAAGATATTATTGGGCAATTCACAGAGGAGAAATTTTTAAAAACAGCTAATAAATACATGAAAAGCTGTTCAACTTCACCAGTAACAAAGTAAACCAACATTAATATACCATTAAGATTTTTTTTTTTGCCTATTGGCAAATTGGCCAACCAAATCGGCAAAAAATAAAACAATTGATAATATCCAGTGTTTGTACAACTGTGAAGAAATAGATTCTTTCATAATTTTTTACAGGAGTATAAACTAGCATTATAGGACAATTTTGAATAAAGCTGACTTACAACCCAGCCATTTATTTCTAGATGCTTATCCTACAGAAATAAAAACATATTTTAAAATAAGACTTGAGTATTGATTTGAAAAGAGAAACGTAACATGATCTAAATGTCAAGTAAATACTGGCGCAGTCTTATTTTGGCATAGTATGCAGCAGGTTAAAATAATAAGTAGTTTAGATGTACAGACATTAAAAGATCTTCAGCATATGCTGTTAGGTATGAAAACAAAGGCACAATGCAGCACGTTAGTGTAGCACAAAAAAACCAAGGTATGTGATTATATGTGTATGTTTAAATGTAAGTAAGTGCACGAAAAATGACCTTGAAGGACATCTAACAAACTAAACTATGGATAACTCTGAAGAGGAGAGTGATTAAAGGCAAGGTAGGAAAGGGGACTTACCTTCTTTTGTTTGTTTTAAGTCCATATTCTTCTTAGAAAAAGCAAACAGCTATATCACAGGGAGTAAAAACAATACTTTGGGAAAAAACAACTTATTGTTAATATTCTCAGAGAGATAGAAAATAGTGCACTCAGACAATTGGAGAAGACTGCTATATGGATAGAGATGTAGAGAATTACAAGAGCTCTTCAAAATATGATAGCCAAAATAAATGTTCTAGTGGGGAAGTTGGAAGATAAAGTAAATTTCTCAGAATGCAGAACAAAAACAGCAATGGTAGATGTTAACATACATGCATACATACCAATAGATAGCTTATGTACATACATGAAATGAAGGGAAAATCTTACAAGAAAAATTTTCAGAACTGAAAGATATGCATTTCCAAACTGGAAAAAATGCAAAGAATGCCCATACAATAAGTAATAAAGACCAATCCAGGAACATATCATCATAACATTTTAAAAACTAGGGATAAAGAAAAGATCCTAAAAGCATCCATATATTCCCTCCCTAACCCCTGGTTGAGTTTTTTTTTAAGACTTTATTTGGGGAGAGGGGAGGGGCAGTTTTAGGTTAACAGAAAAAGTACAGGGAAGGTACAGAGATTTCCCATATACCCTCTGCCCCCACACATTATAGATTTTTTAAGAAAAAGGGTGGAAAGAAAGATGGATGGAAGGAAGGAAGGGAGGGAGGGAGAAAGGGGGAAGGAGAGAATAAGAAAGAGAAAAAGAAAATAGTCATATATAAGAATCAGGGCACAGAATGGAACTAGTGTTTTCAACAGTAACACAGGAAACTGGAAGACAATGAACAATACTTTAAAAATTGAGGGAAATGTTTTTCAACCTAGAATTGTAGAATAAATTAATCAAGTATGAAAGTACAATAAAGACATTAAAGTCTTTTAAAGATTATCTTCCCTATCTTCATACTCAGAAAGCTACTGAAGGACGTGCTCCCACAGGATGGGGGAGTGAGTCAATTAAGAGGAAGATAGATGTGAGATCCAGGAAACATGGGACCCAGCACAGGAGAGAAGCAAAGGGAAGGCATAGGTTGTCACCCATACAGCAGACTCAGGGAGCAGCCAGTCCATGTAGAAACAGGAAAATGGAGGGTTCTAGGAGAGGCGTCTCCAGAGGGAAAATAAAACTGACGGCTCACTCAATGTATTTGGCCAAGTAGAACAGGATATTGAGAGGGGCTTCATAGTTCTGTGAAGAATGTGGAAAATTTGATACACATATAGAATAACTGAGCAAACAAAAAGAGGAAATTAACTCAGAAAAAAATATTGAAGAAAAATATATCATCATAATATTCTACAACTGGCTTAACAATTAACACTTGCAGAAGCATAAAGTAAACATTGTATAATATTGATTTGACCAAAAATGTGACATAACTATTGGGAGGAGAGGGAGATTCTAGGTGGGGTGGTGGGACAGAGTGAATGTGTATAAAAGTGCTTTCTCCTATCTTCCATGATAGGAAGTTGACAGATAATATTCCAAATTGGAAAAGCAGCATACATGTATTGTAAGAATGTTACTTAGAAATATGAAGGTAAATATTTTTCTTCTAAAACCAACTCAAGAGTTGAAAGTATTAGCACTTAGGGAGCAAAGGAGGGGCTATTATTTATTTTTAGGGAGATTGCAAATATTTATTTATTTATTATTTATTTATGGCTGTGTGGGGTCTTCGTTTCTGTGTGAGGGCTTTCTCTAGTTGTGGCAAGCGGGGTCCACCCTGCAACGCGGTGCGTGGGGCCTCTCACTATCGTGGCCTCTCTTGTTGTGGAGCACAGGCTCCAGACGCGCAGGCTCAGTAATTGTGGCTCATGGTTCTACTTGCTCCGCGGCATGTGGGATCCTCCCAGACCAGGGTTCGAGCCCGTGTCCCCTGCATTGGCTATTTTTTGTTAGAGGCTTTATAGTACATTGGACTGTCAAATTATGTAAATGTATTACTTTAAAATTCCTTTTTAATTCTTTTTTTTTTTTTTTCCGTACACGGGCCTCTCACTGTTGTGGCCTCTCCCGTTGCGGAGCATAGGCTCCGGACGCGCAGGCTCAGCGGCCATGGCTCACGGGCCCAGCCGCTCCGCGGCATGTGGGATCCTCCCGGACCGGGGCACGGAACCAGCGTCCCCTGCATCGGCAGGCGGACTCTCAACCACTGCGCCACCAGGGAAGCCCTCCTTTTTCATTCTTTTTAAGGAGATAAAACTAATTTCAGTCACTAGCATAGAACCCTGGGTTCCCAGAGACCCTAAAGAGTACAGGACTGGCAAATGGACACCAGTGGGGTGGAGGTCAATTTGTTTTGAGGACTGGGCTATAAGTTTGTCTTGAATGAACAGAGACCTGGGTGCCAAGCCCAGGAGGCGGAATGGGAGAGGGGACAGTTGTTCTCAGACACGGGCTCTTCCTGACAATGCATGCAGGCTATTCTGAGAGGTGTTGAGATGTAAATGAAAATGGCTTGGGGGAGTCACATGGGAGCTGTTTGTAGTGAAGGCACCAGAAGGCGGGTGGTTCTCCCTTCCTCCCTGCAGACTGGGAGGCGTGGGGTTGATGCCCAGTGAAAGTGATCTGGCTCCCATTTCCTTA
The DNA here is from genome assembly GCF_000442215.2 of Lipotes vexillifer. NCBI lineage: Eukaryota > Metazoa > Chordata > Mammalia > Artiodactyla > Lipotidae > Lipotes > Lipotes vexillifer. Next base: position 63,906 of record NW_006770037.1, read on the forward strand.
GTGAGAACAGCCAGCAGATGGGTGTCTGGTAACCCAAAGCCTCTACTGAACAGGCCCAAGTCAATTGCTCCCCCTGGCCCTGGCCGGGGGCTGGGGCTGACTCAGGTTTCAGCCACAGGCCCCTGGGGGCTAATGTCCGAAAGCGGGGG